>NC_140221.1:46557733-46580233 GCF_951802725.1 Rutilus rutilus | reverse complement strand
CTTTCCTCCTCCAGTGCTTGGGTCCCATCTAGACGTAGCTGCCGCCAGTTGTTGCGGTCAGCAGCCATGTTCTCCAGGTCCCCAGGTTTTATTTTGCACTTCTTTAGCACTGTCTTCAATTGGTCTTTGAAGCGTTTCTTCTGTCCTCCAGCAGAGCGCTGGCCTTGTTGTAGCTGGCCATATAGCACTCTGCGGGGCAGACGGTTGTAGGGCATCCCCAACCAGCGCAGTTGGTGCTGGGTGATTGTGGCCTCAATACTCTCGCAACCTGCTCTTCTGAGGATCTCAGTGTGGGGCACTCTGTCATGCCAAGTGATTCCCAGGATGCACTGGAGACAGCAGATGTGGAAGTGTTCCAGGGACTTGATGTGGCGGCTGTAAGTAACCCAGGCTTCACAGCTGTAGAGGAGGGTGGTGATTAGGGTTGGGTTTCATTTCATTTATAGCGATTCCGATTCCGATTCTGCTTATCGAATCCGGTTCTTATCGATTCTTGTTTCCGATTCCAATATTTTTTGGAGGGAGAAAAAAGGGCAAATACTTGAAGAATAAATATTTCTACTTTTTATTCTTGCCAATTTTAAGCAATAACCAATAAAATGGCTAAAGTGAAAGGAGTCTCTTCATATAAAGGTGTTGATTACATTATTACTCCAGTAGGTGGCAAAAATCGACTGTTTTTTTCATTGAATTATTTATTCAAGAAGACTCGAGAGATTCGTTCAAAAACGGTGAATCATTCATTCATTAAACAAGTATTTATGAGACACTTAAGTAATCAGTGTTTGAATTAATTATTCAAACTTGTTTAAAAAAAATAGACTATTAGACTAAACATGTTATTCTGAGTAGTTGTCTGATGTATGTAATCATGATTTTAAGCCACATAGATTCCTGAATTAGGGACCGTTCACATATCGCATCTAAAAATGCATGGAAAAGCACGGCCGCGCCGCTTTCTTCTGCTTTCCACAAGCGCTTGCACTCTGTGGCGTCTGTCGTTGCTATGCAACCATGAACTGCGCTCTCCATGATGACGACGAGGAAGTATCAGCAAAGGATTAATTGATTTATAGCCCTTGCATTAGCTTTACTCGGCTACTAGATATATTTATGGAGATGAGAAATAAAAACCCGCCCTGTTCAGCTATGATCAGCTGTTCGGCCGAGCTTTTGATGTTACAGAAAGGTCGGTTGTTTTTTGTCACATGACCTGCGCACCGCTTGCTGCATTCTGAAAAGTTGAGATTATTTCATCTCGCCGAGGCATAGGCGCGCCTGCAAAAACGAGCGCCACGCACCGCACGCTCTTATCGAATACCCGGTTTTTCGAAATTTGTTAGCGGTTCTAAAATGGAACCGGTTCTCGATACCCAACCCTAGTGGTGATGCAGACCGCTTGGTAGACACAGATTTTTGTGTTGAGATGAAGATTCTTATTCTGAAAAACCCGCCGCCGGAGTCTTCCAAAGGCAGCTGATGCTTGTTTGATTCTGTTCTGGACCTCATTGTCAATGCTATTGTCTTCAGAGATAATGCTCCCCAGGTATTTGAATGATGGAACAACTAACAGTTTTTCATCTGCAACAGAGAAGATGGGTGGTGCGGGTGGGATGTTTGCACTCCACTGGCAGATTACCACTGTTTTGGCAGTGTTGATGGTCAACCCCATCCTGCTATATGCCCTCACTGCTGCATCTAAAACAGACTGGAGGTCTTGTGAAGAGTGAGATACAAGAGCGCAGTCATCGGCATCGGCTCAAGTATCCTCATTCTGTACAGTTTGGTGGTTGCCTGCAGTCTCCTGATATTAAAGAGGTTGCCATCCAGCCTGTACGCTACTGTCACCCCACTGTTGTGCCACCCCACTTCAATCTCCTTGTGGAGAAGCTGGGTGACACATATGAGGAAGATGTTAAAAAGCACTGGTGCCAGTACACACCCCTGCCTTACCCCTGTGCGCACAGGGAAAGGGCTTGACTGTTGACCTCCTATTATCACCTTAGCAGTCATTCCATCATGAAACTGACGGAGGATGTTGACAAACTTAGTGGGGCATCCGAACCGGAGGAGGACTTCCCACAAGAGATCTCTCTGCACATCTCTCTGGCTTTGGAGAGGTCGACAAAAGCCATAAACAGATCTTTATGTTGCTCCCTGCACTTTTCCTGGAGTTGCCGGGTTGTGAAGACCATGTCAACTGTACTCCTGTTCCTTCTAAACCCGCACTGTGACTCGGGTAGCATAGACTCTGTGATGTCATTGATCAGTCTTTGTAGCATCACCTTGGCCAAGACCTTACCTGCCACAGCAAGAAGTGATATGCCCCTGTGGTTATCACAAATAGCCCTATCCCCTTTGCTTTTATATATGGTGACAATACTAGCATCCCTCCAATGCTGTGGGATGAATTCATCAACCCAAACCTTGGTGATGTAATGGTGTAGTGTTCTTGTGCAGAGATACCCTCCTTGTTTTAGCAGTTCTGCAGGAATATTGTCAGAGCCAGGAGACTTGTTGTACTTCAGGGAGCGGACAGCTGTCAGAACCTCCAGGAAAGTTGGAGGATTGCTAATAGGGGGAAATTCAGGAAGTTCATCCAGGATGGTATAGTCTGCATAAGAGTCCTGATTCAGTAGGGTGTTAAAATGTTCAGCCCACCTCTCCAGGATGCTATTCTGGTCTTTTAGGACTTTGAGCCCATCTGCTGTTTTCAGGGGAGTGATGCAGTGACTTCTTGGGCCATAAATGGATTTGACTGTATTGTAAAAGTTGTGCATATCATTTCTGTCAGCGAATGACTGAATTTCATGAGCCTTCTCCATCCACCACTTGTTCTGTAAGTTCCGCAGAGTTCTCTGCACTTCCCGACGATTTTCTTGCCATTGCTGTCTGGCGGTGCTGGATAAGGGGTTTTAGATCCAGGTAATATTCACCGTTGGTCAGAGGTGGAAAACCTGCGCAAATAATTTTTTTAAGTGCTAAAGCGGGTGCGCTCTCCCCAGTAGCACTAACTTCACCATGATGAGGTAGGTCTGGTGGCATGGGTGGGCCCAGGATGACCAGCTCCTCGTCCTGGCTGCAGGAGGCTGCCGGGACCCAGCTCTGTTTAGGCCCGCCTATTGCGTGTCTCCAACGCATTGCTTTCCTGTTAGGGTGTGCTCCCTTAGCCTTGCCTCAAGAGGATAGCCCACAAGGCAGTGGGGCTATTACCCATAGCTGGGGCAGTGGCACCTGTGTGACACACACACACTGTTGTACACACACACACACACACACACACACAGTGTGTTTCCTGCAGAGACAGTATCATCAATGATGATAGCACACTCACTCTCTCTCTCTCTCTCTCACACACACACACACACACTCTCTCTCTCTCTCTCTCTCTCTCTCTCTCTCTCTCGCTCTCTCTCTCACACACACACACACACACACTCACTCTCTCTCTCTCTCTCTCTCTCTCTCTCTCACACACACACACACACACACACTATTCTGTCTGTTTACACTTTTGCAGAAGCAGGATGTTGACATTTACCACTGCGTTGAAGAAACTGATCATTACAGCTGAAATGCTAATTCACACACACGTAACGAAGGATAATGAGGATAAGACTTTATAATGAAGAAAATAGATTATATGTGACAGAAAAACAGGTCTGTTAGTATCTCGCCAGACACACTCATTATCACACTGGACTGCCACCTTTATTCTGTTTCTGAGAAATAATCATTTACTATGTGTTTTAGAAATTATTGGTAGGGTAAATAAATAGGAAAATGTTATTGCTCAGAGGTTGCTCTTTCATAGCTCAACTTTGTCTCAGATGTTTCTTTTAATTCTCTTAAATATGATATTCTTGATAAAAATGATTTAAAGGAACATGCTGACTTTTTGGGACTTTAGCGTATTCACCGTATCCCCCAGAGTTAGATAAGTCCATACATACCCTTCTCATCTCCGTGTGTGCCGTAACTCTGTCTGACGCT
This sequence comes from Rutilus rutilus, assembly GCF_951802725.1. Lineage (NCBI taxonomy): Eukaryota > Metazoa > Chordata > Actinopteri > Cypriniformes > Leuciscidae > Rutilus > Rutilus rutilus. The sequence continues at coordinate 46,576,240 of NC_140221.1, read as the reverse complement.
CCCACCACTAGCCTAGCTTAGCACAAAGACTGGAGGTAAATGGCTCCAGCTAGCATAGTGTGTACAAATAACAAGGTCACTTGAGACACAGCCATCTTCTAACCGTATACATACTGGGAACTATATTCTCAGAAGGCGAAGCACTGCTACTTGGACGGAGTGATTTGCTCGCAGCGCCTGAGAAGCCCCGTGGTGACGAGACCAGAGAGTTCGCTCAGAGTTGGAGTAAGTCACTCCGCAGAAGTAGCAGTGCTTCGCCTTCTGAGAATATAGTTCCCAGTCTGTATACGGTTAGAAGATGGCTGTGTCATGTGACCTTGTTATTCGTACACGCTGTGACTATACAAATCACAACATGTAAATAGGAAAATGTTGGCGTTATTTTGTCACTTATTGGGAGCAGTATGCTAGCTGGAGCCATTTACCTCCAGTCTTTGTGCTAAGCTAGGCTAGCGGTGAGAGCGTCAGACAGAGTTATGGCACGCACGGAGATGAGAAGGGTGTGTATGGACTTATCTAACTCTGGGGGATACGGCGAATAAGCTAAAGTCCCAAAAAGTCGGCGTGTTCCTTTAAGTGTTGACATGCATTGTAGTATAGAGTTTTTTTACATCTGAGAAGCATGCAGGAGACGAGCCAGAATAGCTCATTACGGCATTTTAGACCAACGCAGGTCACGACCTTTGACCTTTCCCTCTTGCATGCACAGGGTCAGGCTGCTTCCTCACGGGGATGCAGATCATGTGGAAAACGCCGCATACATTGACGGCTATGAGGAACACTATGAGTGGGATGGAGAATATTATGAGAAAAATTCAACAGCCTACGATGACTCCAGGTAAAGTGAGAATCACCTACACACACACTGAGAGACATTCTTGTGGAGGTTATTATTATATTAAAGGGGTGGTTGATTTATGATTTGACTTTTCTAACTTTAGTTAGTGTGTAATGTTGCTGTTTGAGCATAAACAACATCTGCAAAGTTACAGCGCTCAAAGCTCAAAGCAAAGGGAGATATTTGCTTTTAAAGAAATCGCTTTTTAAGGACTACAACAAACGGCTGGTAGAGACTACACCACATTCCTCCCGGGTTAGTGACATCACCAACCCTAGAATTTACATAAACCCCGCCCCCTGAACACGATTTATAGATTATCATGACAGAATATGCTAATCACTGACTAGAAGATAACTACACATCAGCTTCATAAATTCATCAACTAACCATTCAGAAATGTCCTGTTGCTTCTACATGTTGTCACTTCTTCTTGAGTCTCTCCATCATTGTCTGACTCCGGTTTGAACATAAAAGGCAAAAAGTTTTTGAAATTTTCAGTGCATGTGTGTGTGAGTGCAAGCTGTTGAAGCTCCGCCCCCTGTGCCGGGAGCAGCAGCTCATTTGCATTTAAAGAGACAGACACAAAGCGGTGTGTTTTTGCTCACCCTCAAAAAGTGACAATTTTAACATGCTGTATAAAAATATCTGTGGGGTATTTTGAGCTAAAACTTCACACACACTCTGGGGACATCAGAGACTTATTTTACATCTTGTGAAAAGGGCATTATACCACCCCTTTAAGCATCATTGATCCTTCACTAAGTTCCACCGTTATTTGTTACAGTTGCTAGTTTTTTACAGAACATCCCTTAGAAATGAACTGGAGATGCATGTTCATATTTAGTAAAAGATGCTACTAAAGTGATGCTGATGGATTAAATATGATTATTACTATTACAAATATGGTACACTTTAGTTTAGGGTCCAATTATCACTATTAATAGCTGCTTATTATCATGCATATCACTAGGATATTGTCTGTTTATTAGTACTTATAAAGCACATATTAATGTCTTATTCTGCATGATCATATTCTACATCCCTTAATCCTACAATACCTAACCTTAACAACTACCATACTAACTATTAATAAGCAGTAATTAGGAGTTTATTGAGGCAAAGTCATAGTTAATAGTGAGAATTGGACCCTAATCTAAAGTGTGAACAAAAATATTAATAGAAATGTCCTTAATTTTCCTCAATAAATACATATGCACTATAAAACAAAATAACTAGATTGCAGATAGACTAGATAAACCTGCTTCCCAAAAAGAAATAATAATGTAACAGAATTACTTATATGTGACACTGGATCACGTCACCAGTCTCGAGTCGCACGGGTATATTTGTGGCAATATCCAACAATACACTGTATGGGTCAAAATTATCCATTTTTCTTTTATGCCAAAAATCATTTGGATATTAAGTAAAGATATTTTGTACATTTCCTATCGTAAATATATAAAAAAATATTTTTGTGAGTGAATGCAACACAATCGCCAACATAAATGAACAACTTTAAAGGAGATTTTCTCAATGTTTCGATTTTTTTGCACCCTCAGATTCCAGATTTACAATAGTTGTATCTCAGCCAAATATTGTCCTATCCTAACAAACCACACATCAATGGAAATCTTATTTATTCAGCTTTCAGATGATGTATACATCTCAATTTTAAAAAAAAGTACCCTTGTGACTGGTTTTGTGGTCCAGGGTCACATATTAAGAGTAACCTAATGGAAAACATTACCCAGCACTGCATTTCTTGTTTTCCACACAAGATCCAAAAGGAAATCCAGCAGTTCACCTTCCCCTCGGCCAAAGAAGAGGAAAAAGAAGAAGGCGAGAAGACACAGTCGGTCAGTTTGCTTTCTGACTTCATATTGTGTCATATTGTGAAGCATCATATTGTACACAAAGTCAATACACACCCGGCTGCCAATATACAGAGCGATGTGAACAAACCTCTCACTCTAAGCAGGAGAGCTAGCCATGCGTGACGCACTGTAGCAGGAAACACTAAAATGCAAGAGTAAAAAAGGCCAAGAAGAACATTTAAATGTAATGATATTTTGCTAAATGAAAAAATGGAAGAATATGATGGAGTGATATTTCATCCGTTGTTGTCTTTGTTTGACTCGCAGAGCCGACAGCCCTTCTCCCACCCGCAGAGACAAGAGGAAGAAAAGCGGAAAGAAACACAAAAAAGACAGGTGTGTGTGTGTGTGTGTGATTATGCCTTCACACAGGTGTACATCATTCACTGCTGAGTGACTGAATTTAATAGGAGAAACTGTGAAAACACGAGTAAAACGAACGATTATCAGTTTAAACTGAAGCTTAGACTCGATATAGTGTTTCCTTACAACTAACCAAAGATCCAGTGATCATGGATATCGACACGCACATGTTTCCTGACATTTATATGAGCCTGATTTCCACTCCGGGGAAATACATAAAGCAAATTTGCCTGTGAACGCTTTATATAAATACAATACAGGTCTAAATCCATGTGATCACTGATATCAGTGTTATATATATCATCATATCGTCCAGCACTAAAACTTGTGTAGTGTTTTGTCAGTGTTTATTTAAAAACATCCAATTATACAGAATATACCATGGTAAATATTTAATTGATGAGTTGTCAATACAATATTTAACAATACAATATATAGAGTGTGATTTTACCCCTAAATACCTCAATGCTTTTTCCCGTTTTAGATGTGTTTTGTGTGTTTTTCACGGCATTCGCACTGAAAACCAATACAAATACCAACATAACCTACTACATTAGCCAAAACGTGTGTGTTAGCAGCGCAGTGTTAGTACCCACAATGCAATGCACTAAATCTGAACTTCCATTTCTAATGACAGGAATAAACCAAGCATGATATTAGCCACTATGTTATTTATCCGTTGCCAAATAACAGTTTAGAAATTTGCACACAAAGTTGGAAAATAACATTTGTATTTCAGACTAAATTAAATATGCATCATATGTACACATTGTTTTCCTTTTTGATCTTTTTTTCTATTTTTTTTTCTATAGTTGGCATTATACCGTATATATACTGTGTACTTCAGATTCAGAACACAGTCTCAGATTTTATTTTTCATTTTTGACAGAGAAAATGTCTCTTTGAAGAGTAACTTGGGCAGATCTAAACTGTTCTCGTTAATATTTTACTATCAGCATTTTGACCAGAAACATCAACTAAACTCAAGTTCCAAAAATAGACATATATAAAAGCATGTTTTACACAAATACCTTTCCGCATTCATAAAATATTCATGATATTGTTATGTCAGGAATATCTACAGAATTTGTGCTTTTGCAGCCATAAAATGTCCTAGTTATTAATAGATGGGATGTCTCAGCATTTTAGATGCTCGTATTTCTGTCTGTCTTTCTATTATTACACACACATTTTTATTTATCTCACATTACCCTGACAGCTTTATAACAACTTTACCTCTTCTATGTTTTTCCCATGTCAAAAGAGCATGACAGGACTGATGTCTTATGATTAGATGTCTTATCAAAGCAGCTTCAATCCTGTCAGACTGTGTGTGTGAGGGCAAAAGTGTGATAGACAGTCAGAAATTGTAGGAGGTATTTCTCCTTTCAGTACGGATTGAGCAAAGTCATTTAAAGGTGAAACTGTGGTTTATATGGTGTGTTAAATCACACTTACGAACCCCACATCTTGCAACCTAGGCTATTAATACAGATGCACTGTAACTGTTGTCCTGTCTTTATCAGAACATACAGATAATCACACTTAAAAATGTGTGAATGCCATTACATTAGATGTACAATATAATTTAAATGCAGCGGGTTTCTTTTCTCTTTGCTAACTTTAGTGTTTCTGTGATTTTAAGTGGATGAATGAAGGCAGTTTTCCTTGAATTATCAACACTAGATCTATTGATTTATGACATTCAGACATGTCTAAGTGTAGCAGCACTTACTGCAAAATCCCCTGATGTAAACAGCTGGCGATCACAATCTAACATCGAATCCCTCTGTCTCAGGTCCACATCTGGCTCGAGGAGGAAGAGGAGACACAGGTAAAACACAGAGCTAATATGAGATATGCTTTAGAGTAGATATTATCATGAATGATTTGGGAACTGTTCTGGACTCATATTAGTCTTCCAGAGCCGACATCCGCTTTAAAGTCTGTTCATTTTGCTTATATGTGCTGTTCGATGAATCGATGATACAGTAGACTGGCCTAGAAAACATAAATTCAATAATTGTCTCTTTGAGCGGTTGTACAGACAGCACTGAAGAAAATAGGAGCAAAGTAATAAGTATTGATCATTTCACAGACATAACTCAGAAAACAAGGCAGAATATTCAGATTTGCTCATGGACGTTTAGTTTAATATTTATTTAACCAATGATTATTTCTTTCAAGAGCTCAGAGATGCAGCTGGTACCTTGTAATCACTTTAAAAACTTTAGTCTGTTTTGCATCAGACTGATATAAATCCTTTGATTACACTTGAATTGAAGACTTTTATGCTCCTCTCCTGTTTTCAGTTCTTGCTCGTTTTCTCCTTTCAGATCCGGCAGCCCTAAAATCAAACACAAAGACAAGAGCAAACAGAAGAAGAGGTGAGTGATGTTTACTTTTCTAAAAAGATCAACTGTTCAGTATTACGAGGCCTCAATCTGACCATGAAAATCCAATGCGTTGATTGCAGAGTTTAATTCATTTAATTATATTACGTTTTTAAGCAATCAGAGTTGTAATTTTTGACTTGGGATTGTAAACTGGCACCTTGGAAGCATCTAGAATACCTTAGAAACTACCTGGCACTGACAACCACTCAAAACATTTGAGCAACTACATAGCAACACCCTGACAACCACCTACAACACCCTAGAAACCATCTAAAAGAACCTAGTAACCACTTAGCAATACACTGGCCATCTAGAATACCTTAGCAACTACCTAGCACTGACAACCATTCGAAACATTTTAGTAACTGCATAGCAACACCCACAACACCATAGTAACCATCTAAAACACCATAGCAACCACCTAGCAATGCACTGACAACCACTCAGAACATTTTAGCAACTCCATAGCAACACCCTGGCAACCATCCGCAACATCCTAGTAGCCATCTAGAATACCTTATCAACTACCTAGCACTGACAACCACTCGAAACATTTTAGCAACTGCATAGCAACACCCTGGTAACCACCCACAACACCCTAATAACCATCTAGAACACCCTAGCAACCACCTACAACACCCTAGAAACCATCTAAAACAACCTAGTAACCACTTAGCAATACACTGACAACCACTTAAAACATTTTAGCAATTGCATAGGAACACCCTGGCAACCCACAACACCCTAGTAGCCATCTAGAATACCTTAGCAACTACCTAGCACTGACAACCATTCGAAACATTTTAGTAACTCCATAGCAACACCCACAACACCATAGTAACCATCTAAAACACCATAGAAACCACCTAGCAATGCACTGACAACCACTCAGAACATTTTAGCAACTCCATAGCAACACCCTGGCAACCATCCACAACACCCTAGTAGCCATCTAGAATACCTTAGCGACTACCTAGCACTGACAACCACTCGAAACATTTTAGCAACTGCATAGCAACACCCTGGTAACCACCCACAACACCCTAATAACCATCTAGAACACCCTAGCAACCACCTAGCAATGCACTGACAACCACTCAGAACATTTTAGCAACTCCATAGCAACACCCTGGCAGACACCCACAACACCCTAGTAGCCATCTAGAATTCCATAGCAAAGACCTAGCACTGGCAACCAATCGAAACATTTTAGCAACTGCATAGCAACACCCTGGTAACCACCCACAACACCCTAGTAGCCATCTAGAATACCTTAGCAACTACCTAGCACTGACAACCATTCGAAACATTTTAGTAACTGCATAGCAACACCCACAACACCATAGTAACCATCTAAAACACCATAGAAACCACCTAGCAATGCACTGACAACCACTCAGAACATTTTAGCAACTCCATAGCAACACCCTGGCAACCATCCACAACACCCTAGTAGCCATCTAGAATACCTTAGCGACTACCTAGCACTGACAACCACTCGAAACATTTTAGCAACTGCATAGCAACAACCTGGCAACCATCCACAACACCCTAGTAGCCATCTAGAATACCTTAGCAACTACCTAGCACTGACAACCACTCGAAACATTTTAGCAACTGCATAGCAACACCCTGGTAACCACCCACAACACCCTAATAACCATCTAGAACACCCTAGCAACCACCTAGCAATGCACTGACAACCACTCAGAACATTTTAGCAACTCCATAGCAACACCCTGGCAGACACCCACAACACCCTAGTAGCCATCTAGAATTCCATAGCAAAGACCTAGCACTGGCAACCAATCGAAACATTTTAGCAACTCCATAGCAACACCCTGGCAACCACCCACAACACCCTAGTAGCCATCTAGAACTCCCTAGCAACCGCCTAGCAATGCACTGACAACCTGTCAAAATTTTTAATCATATGCATAACAACACCCTGGCAACCACCCACAACTCCTTAGTATCCATCCAGAATATCATAGCAACGACCTAGCACTGACAACCACTCGAAACATTTTAGCAACTGCATAGCAACACCCTGGTAACCACCCACCCTAATAACCATCTAGAACACCCTAACAACCAACTAGCAATGCCCTGACAACCACTCAGAACTGTTTAGCAACCACATTAAAAACAGCCTGCCAACTTCTTACAACACCCTAGTAACCATATAGAATATCCTAGCAACCAACTAGTAATGCCCAGACAACCAGTCTAAACATTTTAGCAACTGCATAGCAACACCCCGTAAACCCCCCACGACACCCAACACGCACTGAGTTTCATTTAGGCCATATGCATGGATTGTTTATGAAGGATTTGCTGTGAGAGTGACTGAAGCGCTGTGGCTGGAGTGTGTGAGTGTGTGACCTCTGTGTGTTTGTGTGTTTGTGTGTTTCCCGCAGGTGTTCAGGCGATTCTCCCAGCAGGAGTTCTCAGCACAGAGGCAGTTGCTGTAGTTCCCGCAGTGGATCCGTCTCCTCCACCGCCAGCCTCTCCAGATCACCCAGCAGGTGCCTCTTATCTCCATTTCACAGGCCCTCGCACAAACACTCACCAGGGTGAACATAGTTTCTGCCAAAATACCATAGTTACTACAATAAGACTGTGGTAATGTGGTATTAGCCACCACTTTCATCACAGAAAGGGGAGTCAAAATGACAGAAAAGCTTCTTACACGGTTGGAAGCAGGGCTTGACATTGACATTTTTGCTTACCAGCAACTTTGGCTAGTGGTTACCAGCCACTCAGCATTTGCACTGGCCACTTTTTGACATCAAGACCACAGGGAAAAACAGCCATAGATATTTTTAATATCATCTCATAACTTGGCATTAGGCTGCTGTCACTTTAAGACCTGACGCACTGATCCAATATACTGTTACACATGCGTTTTCTTTCTCAACTGTTTACATTCACTTAAAACACAACTGACTGTGTTTACGAGAATACTCGCCAAGAACGACATTATTTTGTGTGTATTTGACTGTTTAAGTGCAATAAGCAGCGGAAAAGATCTCAGTTTAGTTCTGAGAGACAGCTTTATATGCGCGCAGTTTGGGTGTGAGGGAATGAGTAAAATTATGCGCAATACGCACAATCCCACGCCCTGTAACAGCATCAATATTCATCCGGAGCAAATGAAACGAGTGAGTGAGTGGAGGCGGGTTTGTGTGTCTCTCGCTGTCGGAGAGATGAGAGAGAGAGAAAGAGCAGCTGGCATCATCCCAGTAAACAATTACCGCCTTTCAACGTTGAAATATGGTTGAAAATAAGTCTGGTTTACTATGTGATTTCATCTAAGAAGTTTTGGGTCGGACTGTTTGACTACGTGTTTTCAACTGATCATCTAAGACAGGAGAAGTCTGTTATACATGCTTAAATAACGGAGAATAACAAACTACCAAACCATGTTCATTATTATCTCAAATAAATTTAAAGAGTTTTACATATTCCATCAAGACGTTGAAGATCGACCTGTTTTCAACGTTGAAAAGTCGTAATTAGACGTTGAAGATTTACGTCTATTCAACGTCTAATAGACGACTTTTTGCTAGCTGGGATGGATCTATTCTGCGGGAAATGAGTATTGGAAGCGTTTCAGTATCGATATGCATCAATAACACTATATTGCACTTAGTTTATTACTTCAGATGCCTTTTTAAAAGACTACAATTGAAAAATGTGTATATTATATATAAAATACACACACATTTGCCAGGTGTTGATGTCAAGCCCTGTTTGGAAGGAGATGGACTGTGCTCTCATTGTGCTCTTAAAATCAATCCGTCTTCAATCTGACCTCTCAGATCAAATGCAAAGTGCAAGAACGACAGGCACAAACAGGAGGGAAGTCACTCGGCCCACACCCCCCCGCCGTCCCCCAGCGCTGACCAGCCAATCACGTGGCAGAACGGGAACCACAGCGTCCGTGTCCGCAACGGCAAAGATTCTGGAGCCAATCACACGGAGGCGAATAAAGGGAACGATGTATGTAGTCTCCTCTACTTTACCTCCATCTGTTTTCGGCCGTTTAGACAAATAACCCCACACACACACACACACCTCGTCCAACTGTGTGAGCTGACTCTATATACCTCTTTTCCCTCTTTGGCTCCATTTTGTGAGTTTTTCTGTTCTCAAGCCATTTTTGTGTTCATTGGGAAGGGTTTTTGTTTTGTCGAGGCAGATGTCCATCATGCTTTATTTCACGTATGAGCCATGTTGACTTTTTCAGTTCTAGAAAGAGAATGAATGGAAATGTTGAGGGTCGACAGGATCTTTTTTTTATATATATATATATATATATTAGTGCTGTCAAACGATTAAAATATTTAATCGCGATTAATCGCACATTTTTATCTATTCTAAATCTATTTTTTTTCTCATTTTAATGCTCTTATCAACATGGAAAAGTGGATCGGCTTGCTTTGTGCAAATGTTTTTTTGATTGAAAACACATTGGCATATACTGTAGTGTTCAATTTCACACTAACATTCTCACTCGGAGCAAATAATCGCGTCAGAGAATTCGCATCATCTGTGTGTGTGCTTGGCCATCCAGTGGTGTTTCAGACTGGACATGCTGCGATGATCGCTCAGTTCACAACCACAAAACACACAGATCACTTTGGTCTTGTCAATGGAACCATTTGGCAACTTTTTAAAAAGTAAACTTTCCATTCAGAATCTTATTGGCATCCATTTCGGCGTCTCGCGCTCGCCATCCACTCAAAACGTAACGTTAGCCTACTACTCTTCGGCCGGCTCGCAAGCCCAAACAAGTGTGTGCGGCGTGCCTGTCGTTTTGTGTCCGGTCTAGCTAGATCCGGTGTGGTGTTGTAGTTCTTCCAACGTTACTAGTTGTTGCAACGGCATGTGAAAAAAACGACAAAGTTTGCTAGGCCAAAAAGAACGTTAATCTCGCGATAAAAAAATGTACGCCATTAAAATGGGGTTGCGTTAACACGTTAACTGACAGCACTTATATATATATAAATATACATCGGAAACTAAACAATGTGCAACATATGGGTTTTCATGGACGCACCAGCTCCATCCGCCACCGAAGACACAAGTTAACGGTTATGGGATCTTTCGACTTACTGATTTACATAAAGCATCGATCGCCAGTAACTCAATGGCTGGGGTTGGATAACGTCCCATGAAAAAGACATTTGTGAAAGCATGTCGATGCCTCGATCAGATTAAATATAGATATTTTGGTGACACTTTACATTATGGAATTTTCACACTTCAGGAATCTTTTCATGGTTCCTGTAACTAATGGCGGAAGTATCCGCTTTTTAACGAGTTTAGTAACTAAATTAACTTCTACTTCCTACTATTTTCAGTGTGTGAACAATCATCAACAAACAATATAACATCAACAAAGATTAATAAATCATGTAAAACATATATATTGTTAATTTTTTGAGTTAATGTTAACTAATGCATTTACCGATCACATTCGACCTTATTGTAAAGTGTTACCGATATTAATATTAATATTAATATTCCTGCTCATGCTAGGTCTGAGCTTCAGGTGTAAAACACACGTTTGTTTGTAGGCTTTTCTAATCTTGTATTATTTATTGTATCCCACAAAACTTCAAAGACATCGAGAGGTGAATTCATCTTTTATATAGTAATTGCACCAGATTAATTGCATCTGTGCCGAAAGAATGGCATCAGCTTAGTTTAAATATGCATGACGTCATCTGTATGTATTCATACAGTCACATGATATTAAATATGGCCACAAGACCTCATTTATTTCGCTAAACCTTGACCTGCGTTTGGAGAGACTTACTGTAGCAATTGTAAGGTATCCGGTCACACTTATCTGGGACAGTTTGCATGCAGTTTTTCAGAAGTTCTCATGCTCTCTTTCTCTTTTATTTGCTCAATTCATCCCTCTGTTTTGTTGATTTCTTGTCCTCTGTGAATTCACATGATCTCTTCCCACGAATAAATGCCCAAACTTTTCTGTCTTGTTTGTGTAAAAAGCACTCATATGATTTGGAACTGGATCGAGTAGATTAAATGGGTATGTCTTTTCTTGTCAATACAGTTGAAACTCTCATTTTCTGCTCAGTTTTACCGTAGCCACCCTTTACCAGATGTGTATCAGGTGTTCAATGAGCCGATGATCTGTGACCCTGCAATAAGATTGTACCTACTGATCATGTTCTTTAATGTAAGGTGAAGAATTATCAATCATGAGCCGATGGTTTTCATTGGCCAATCCCTCAGACGCTTTTAGCCAATCAGCTGTCATTCCTGGTTCTGCTGAGAGGATGAATGAGTCTGAATGGTACAATCACAGATAAGAAATCTGTGGATGCTGCATTTGGCTGATCCGGATCCGTCATCGGCACCGCCGTCTCGGAAAGGTCAATAGATCCAAACATATTTCAGTTTAAGTCGCTTGAGTTTATAGAGTGTGTCGCTGCATGGTATATTTTGTTATCAGATTAGTAATTTACAATAAAGAAAATTACAACACAACAACCATTTTTCAATAAATAAAAGACTGATATCATTTGATAAATTAACAGATATATTTCTGGATATACAATAATATTTATTTTTGTCAATCCAACAAATCAGTTGGATATATTATATACAAAAACATAATATGTCTGTTAATATTAATAGTAAAAATGTCTTTTTGAGCATAATTAGAAAAACTACAATGTTCCAATAAAATGTAAATTATTTTAGTTTACAAATGAAATCATTATTATTTTCTTTTACAATTTACATGATACTACAACTTTTCTACAATAAATACTACAAAAAAACCTAATGATGTTGGGTAAATTATTATATTTTGTAATGTAATGTTTTTGTATGGCTACATTTAAAAACATAATATGTCTGTTCTTTTACCCGACAATATCAGTTTTTATTTATTGTACAAAAGTTCTTTTATGTGTAATATCCCAAAAAAATCACATTTTATTTATTTATGGCCTTATTTCGAGCTCTATTATGATGATAACTATACCATAGACAAGTGTTTTACCAATACTGTTTAATTTTCATCTGCAATGTGCAGATTTGTATGATATATTTTTGCAGAATGCACCTGTTGATTCATATTTAAGACTTTAGATATAGAAAGATAGTGCACTAATATTACTAATGAATGGGAGAAAGAGCAACACGCAATATGGTGGAATAAGTCCCGCCTTCTAAATAAAAGAGCCAATCACTGATTGGTAAAGTCATCGTTAAAGTGATAGTAAAGTTATTTAAATGTGAGTTCAGCGAGCAGTTAATAGATATATATATACAGTATATACAGTTATATCGACTTCCCTTGAAAGTGACTTTGTTCATATTGACCTTTCCAAAATGGTGTATTCATGCTGATATGAAAATTAGCTAATCAGATTATGCTTTGAGAGTGTAATTCTGCAACATTCCCTCATATCTTCCTAAAAATCAAAAGCAGTGTTCAGATCGCAGCATCTAGTCGTTCATTCACATCTGTGGTCAAACAGGCGACAGATTCATCAATTCTCTCGTGTGGCTGTCAAATCTTTCCACTGACAAGAGCCGGTTCAGTGCCATTGGTGATTTACGACGGTCTTCATTGACACGGTTTCTAATGCTCACTTGTAATTGTATATTATTTCAGTAGCACTTGATATATATTATACACATATATGATATATTGTATAGTTTGTTTCCTTCCTGTCAATATTTGAGTGGTGTAATGTTTGTCTAGATGTTTGACAGGGACAAACGGACGCTCAGTAAACATTAGCCAGCTAAATAGGCCCGATAAAGAAGTCATTTAGTAAAGTCGTTACACTAAAAGGGACCCAAGCCATTTGGATTATTCACGATTCTCTGAACCCAACCCAATGTGGCATCTTTGCTCCCTTTGCTGAAAGACTCTTGACAATTGCTGAGAGCAAATACACTGTCGTTGTAGACGAACAAGCTCTAAATTCTCATTGCGCATGCAGACCGATACGAATCAGGCTTTCTGAACGTGACTGGGGTCCCTTTGAGATGTTAGTTGTCCATCTTAGAAGAAACCACTCCACCCAACACCCCTCTCCCTTCACCCGTCCATCTGTGCTGTCCGTTGTCCCGACATGCTTTCTCTTTCCCCATCAAACCACATTCCACATGCATGGCCATCAACACTTACGTTCCTCCTAGCAAAGTTCGATTTGTTGAGATCTTGTCATACACGATGTGCACATGTGTCCGAGCGAAAAAGACAGACTGCTTTCCGAGTCTCTTATTTCAGATTGATTTCTCAGTTTGTTTTGGGTTTGGTTTCGGTTTTTTTTTTTTTTGTCTCAAAACGTTTTATTTTTTATTTATTTTTTGTATGTCCACTCTTTTTTCTTTTATTTTTTGCCTTGGGTTTTTTGTTGGAATTGTCTCCTTAGTCTGTGGATCAATTTATCTTAGCCTGGATACTAAAAGAATTCATTGTCTTTTTCCCATTTCGCTGCGGAGAATTTTCCTTTCTCCTTTTTGTTTTTCCTTTTTCTTCCTTTGTTTTGTTGATATTGCATACGTGTCACTGATTGAAGCGGAAGGTAGGTAACGCTCTGCCTACGCACGTGGAGAATGTGACAAGCACCCTAGCTTGACATCCGTGTCTCTCTCTCTCTTTTTCTCTTTGTTTATCTGAGGAAAACCAAAGGTTGGCGGGTTGATTTTCATTGTTTTCCTTTTAGAACTGTTTGCTCTTCTTTCATTCTCTATTTCGCCCTTTTTTTTCAATCTGATATCTACCTTTGCTTTCATGCTTCAGTCTTCAGTACACTGTCCTCCCCACAGGTCCATCTCTTGTCTGCGTTTTGTTTATTATTATTATTATTAATATTTTTTCGGTAGAATGCATTTCCTGTCTGTGTCGCATTCCTTTTGTCTTTGGTGAAATGGTACGTGTCATATGATTTGGTCACTTTCCCTCCTTTTATTTAATTTAATTATTTTTATTTTATTTTATTTTTTGATACATAAGGGCTGCTTCTGAATTATTTGAGGTTTATTGTTTTCATCCGTTATATATATATGGTATTATAAGTTTTTTTTTTTTTTGGGGGTTAAGTTAGTGTCTGAGAAATCTGCTTCCTTTTGATGCTAATAATCATCATTATAATGTCCCTGTTTTAATCTATGGCATTGTGGTTAAAGAAACAGATTGCTTTGCTCATTAATAATATTTCATTAGCCCTATTTCAGTCTATTTCAAGACCCCATGAAATCCAAATCAAAGTTTTGTAGCGTTCAGCTAACACGTGTGGCTTTACGTTCATCCAAATGCTTGTGTACTACTAGTAATTGACATGTTTTGTCCAATTAAATGCTCTCTAGAATGAGTACGTTCCTCTCCGCAAACTGAAAATACCCTAATCAAAAACAAATCATGATTAGTCTGTCTTTAAGTGCACTAACACTCGGTCTTTAGGCTATTTCCTTTCCCAAACACAAACAAACAAACTGGAAGTGGCCGGAATTTGAAAAGCAATCAAGTTGTCAAATGTTGTTTTGCTAAAGGAGTGTCGACGTGTCGGCAGAGGCTATTTACACTAACTCCGCCCACTGACGAAGGTGCTATTTACACTAACTCCGCCCACTGACGAAGGTGCTATTTACACTAACTCCGCCCACTGATGAAGGTGTTAAGATGCTAGTTCATCAACAGCAGGCGCGTGTCAGAAAGTCTGCCTGAGTTGCCGAACACGCTCTACTCCCTTTTCCCAGCTCAGATCTGAAAGGTATGATTTCCACATGCGATTTCCACTTGGTGTAAATATAATCTTTTCCTATTTAATCTGAGCGTAAATAGCAGCTATCACTCAGAAAATATGCATTTTTCACTTAGTGACAAAACATGTCCAGAACACATTATACCCCAAAATATTTGAAAAAATTATAATTAACCACAAATTGTACAATAAT
This sequence comes from Rutilus rutilus, assembly GCF_951802725.1. NCBI lineage: Eukaryota > Metazoa > Chordata > Actinopteri > Cypriniformes > Leuciscidae > Rutilus > Rutilus rutilus. The sequence continues at coordinate 46,560,806 of NC_140221.1, read as the reverse complement.
AAATATTAATAATTATGTATGCATGTTGTACCTTTCAATTTTGATAATATGTGGTTCTTGATTTATTTCTTTTATTTTTTTTGCATCAAAGTAAAGGAAAGTTTTGGGTGCTGAAAATGTGTCATGAAAATGACATATTTTTTAACTTTATTGCTCTAAAATATGCTTCTTCATCATCTTTATGCAAAATGCAATTTTTTAAATCCTTCCTTTGATTTTGGGATCCATTATGAGACAAACATGTCCTTGATAAGTTTTTGCTGTTTAACCCTTAAATGCATGAATGTTTCACCAATCATTATTACATATTTGGGTCTTTAGTGTCCCGTATCCACGGATGGATCTCCAACTACCACAATAGTATAAAACTCTCCTGATATTTTAATAACAATTACAAAAGATTAAAATAAAGCATATTTTGATACCTTTTGGATCTTGGAAGGGTTGAATTTGAGCTGATGCTTTTCACCATCATTTCCCAGTACATTCAGCATCTGGCTCATATTCGCCATCTCAACCATACTCTCAAAACTATTGTCTTCAAAATCAATATTTTCAGCTTCTTCACCAAATCCACCAACGCTAATTCTCGATTCGTACTTTCCTGGCTCTGCAGTAAATCGCCAAGCCATTTCAGTCTTCGCTCATGATACTAGTGTGATCTTTTGTTTTATGCCTGTGGTAATTATGAGTGAAACATCACATTATCATTGTTTATCAGACATCGCCACCTGGAGGACTAAAGATGAATTGCAGATTCAACTATTGTGCGCAGAAACAATACTACATTCCTGGGTCACTAGTGACCCTATAACAGAAAACAGACATTATTTTATCTTTTTGTTTTTCTTGTTATATTGTTTAGAAGGAATAGATTGAGGAATACTAATAAGTTTGATGTCTAACTTTAAAAACGAACGAGTAGGGAATGACGTCCGGGTCGATAAAGACCCGAGGTATAGGGTTTAAATAAGAAACACAAGCCAACATTAGGTAATCAGCCATAACAGCTCATTAAGCCATTTCATGGGGTCTTTAATTTACTTTACTTTTGTTTTACTTTTTAGTTTTTTAACTGAGAAACTGGTGAAGCGAGAGCATCCGTTCGTAACTCACTCTTAAAGTTTTAAAATCGCACCGATAAAATGCACTCAAACTGTCCCAGCCCACACACTGTGAAATCCGTTTGAATTTGATTTATTTTGTGTGTGTGTGTGTGTGTGTGTGTGTTTTCTTTTCTTTTTTTCTTTTTCTCTCTCTCTTTGGTTTGATTTTCATGCATTGTTTCATACTCACTATCCAGGGAAGGGTGTTGTGTCTTTTTCTCTTGCATTTTGTGAATCTAATGATGCACTTATGTTGCCCCACTTTTCCCTTCTCTTCATACCTTACCTACTAAAGGAGGGAATACCACTTTATTGGTAAGTGGATGTTAACCAAAAGGGAGTTGAAAAAACAGAATAACCATTTAAAAAAGCTATTAAAACAGGAAATGGGTCGCTGTTCACATCTCAGCAATTGTCTGCAGGACAAAACAAATCCACAAGCAAGTTCTATTGAGTAGAAGACCAAATGTTTTCTAATTCGATTGAATCTATTCTTGTGAATCTTTATTTCGTTCCTTCCATTTCTGTGATGTTCCGTCAAGTTGTCTATTTTAATTTTCTAGTTTTATTTTTCACCTTTTTGTTTGTAGCTCTTTCTGAAAATTGAAAAAGTCCTCTTTCTCTTTCTCTCTACTGTATATATTCCAGTCTCTCTGAACTTATTTTCTTTCACAGTTACGCATATATATATATATATTTTCCCTCTTTCCCCTCTTTTGTTTCGATTTTCTTTTTTCGGGACTATTCTTTTCAAATCATTATGGTTTTGCATGCCGAGTATTGCATGCGCTGCACAATAGAGGACTGTCTATAAGCCAGAGAACAATCCTAGCACTTTCTTTTAGATATTTTTTTGGCAAGTACACGATAACGCTCTTTCACCCAGGAGGAAAAAGAGTCTAATTTCACTGTTCTCTTTCTGTTTTTTTTTTGTTTTTTTTGTTTTTTCACATTTATTTCTTTTCCCCTTTGGTTTGTTGGTTATACTTCATCTACAGAAGCTCGGATCTCTGGCTCCGTCTCCTTCGAGCGCTTCTCCTCATCTGAGAGGTGTTAAACATCACTCCGGCGTTCCCGGAGGATCCGCGTTCCCGACGGGAGAGGACGACAGGCCGGGCTCAGAGTCGTCCGGGAGACGCAGCGGGAGGCCGAGGGTTCGAGAGAAAGCGTCTCGCTCGCCAGCGCACAGCAGCGACTCCCAGCGAGAGACACACGCTAAAAACAAGAGTCAGAAGAAGTAAGAACGGGGACAATCCGGGACATGTTTTATTGATTGAGCTTCATGTCTTAAATCTCTACTTTAACATTATGGGCCCTATCTTGCACCCAGCGCAATTGACTTTGTACACGACGCATGTATCATTCCTATTCTGCACCCGACGCACAGCGGACTTTTCCCTCCACAGACGCACGTCGGTAAATTAGGGAATGAACTTGCGCTCCCGGGGGCGGTTCAGCGAAAAGAGGAGGCGTGTTCCGGCGCAAACGTTCCCTGGTGCTATTTTGCAGTTTCAGAAAACAATTCCACCACAGACCAGGAGAAACCTCGTCTAAAGTCAGTGACGCGTTGCGCATGTTATTCAGATGCTATTTTAAGGGCGCATGCTTGGCCATAATGTAGCGTGTGCACAACACACACACACTTTGATTCTCTCATCTACACAGAAGCAGCGGTTTTCATTTTTGCAAATCGTACATTATTACAAGGAAAAATATTCCACACGAGGGAAATCATTGTGGTGTCCATGAAGATGTGAAAAAATAGGCATAAATCTAGCTTACACATTTACCCAAATTATCATACACCTGTTTAACCGAAGCTAATTTGTGTGTGTTTCTCCGTCCCCAATGTCACTTCTCTGTGTTTTACGGCCCTGACGAGAACGTCGGTCTCCTCGGCTGTGAACCGCTCCTGGCAAATCCGCCGTTATAATAGCAATCCGCCATGGAACAAGCGCGCCTGCTCT
>NC_140221.1:46427733-46547733 GCF_951802725.1 Rutilus rutilus | reverse complement strand
TTTATAACGCAATTCTGACTTTTATATCACGCAATTGCGACTTTATAACGCAATTCTGACTTTATATCACGTATTTCTGACTTTTATAATGCAATTCTGACTTTATATCACACAATTGCGACTTTATAACACAATTGCGACTTTATAACGCAATTCTGACTTTATATCACGCAATTGCGACTTTATATCACGCAATTGTGAGAAAAAAAGTCAGAATGACCTTTTTTTATTATTATTATTCTGTGGCAGAAACAAGCTTTCATAGATATTCCATTGATGGCACACAGCGCATATTTGATTGTTGAGTGGTCAAAGTGGTGTTCAAGTGCTTATGAGTATTTTACTTGTATGTGTCTGCAGTATATAATCTCTCTGTGTGTCTTCCACAGCGCACGAAAGCGGCCGATCCCGTACTACCGGCCGAGCCCGTCCTCTTCCAGCTCCGCCAGCAGCTTCAGCAGTTCCAGTCGCAGTCGCAGCCGCAGCTACAGCAGTTTCAGCAGTCGCAGCCGCAGCCGCTCCAGGAGCCCGAGTCCCACACACAGTTACTACAGCCAAAGCAGCTACGAGAGTCCCGGATTCTGAGGCCGACTGCAGGTACACAGGGGGAACGTCAACATCTCAACCGCTGCAGGACAGGATCTGCGCTGAAGAGAACCACTGATCAAACGCAGCGGGTGTCGGGGTTTCCGGCTGCTTTCGTGACAGGACTCTGTAAAAAGTCAGGGTGGAGTAACACTGAAAATTTAAAACTGAACAAAAATAACAGGTTAAAGGTGAAGAGGGTGAATACACTGCAAAATTTCCTTTTTTTGTTTTGTTTTTTTGTTTTGTTTTCCAGTACAAATATCTAAACGTTTTTAAATCAAGATACATTTATTTGAGAAGGTCAAATAAAATAAAAAAATGCATAATTTTTCCTGGAAAAGTATCAAAAGTGAGTTTATGCTTAAACCAAGAAACAATATTTTTCTTATATTTCTTCTTGTTTTAAGCATGAACTCACTTTTAATACTTTTCCAGGATACACTTAACTCAGAGGGAAAACAAGATCATTTTTTTAAATCCCATTGGCAGGTTTTTTTGGTTTAAGCAAAAACGTTTTGATCGATTGAGTATAAGTTGAGTAAAAAATACTGTGAAATACCGAGTAAAACTGCAAAAATACTGATACTAAAAATACTACAGCCTACTTTTTTGTGGGTGTATCTGATGCAAATCCTCTCAATTCATTTTTTGTAGTTTTGAACGGCAAGAAAATATTTGTATCTGTTCTTTATTTCCACAATGGCAGATATTTTTTTCTTGTTTTGAGAAAAAACTTCTTTTTTTTAACTATAATTTTTTTTTTAAAAACAAGTCATTTTGCTTCTTAAGTTCATGCATCTTGATTTCAGAATGTTTAGATATTTGTACTAGAAAACAAGACAAAAATATATTTTAGAAATTACACACTTCACCCTTAACTTAGGCTTTGTTCATAGAGTGAAAATCGTATTTTATTTATTTATTTATTTATTTATTTATTTTTGGTGTGTCCAATTCAAATCCACTTAATCCATTTTTTTTCCAAGAAAATGCATAAAATCAGATTTTTCCGTTCTGTCTTTCCACAATGACTCATAATAATACTACTAATGACGATAAGTTATCACTATGACAAATTATGTAGATACACTGAATATGAAATCCACCGTCTGAAGAATCACTGGATGAGAAACCGTCCTAAAGAGCGGGTGTGTGTTCAGCATCAACTAAACATTTTTACGCAGTGAATTTGGAAATAACTGCAAACAAAGATATCTGACATTACATAATAAAATACAGCCGGTCTGTACAGATTAAAACCAGCCGCTCATTTTACACACCGACCCTATAAGATGCTGACACACACTTATGATGCACACAGATATTGATGCTGTCAGCATTTCTGTATTAAACAGATTCAATGTTACAAATAGATCCAGTGTCTCTATTTAAAGACTAAAAGGCCTGAAGAACAAAGATAAGATGAGCACTTTTTTTTTCCTGAAATTCTTCCACGCTGCAAAAATAACCAAAAAACACACACCGGGTTAAGAAAGAGACTAATCGTGATGAGTCTAAAACATTCGCAAACTCAAGAGACTGTATTCCTACACTGAAGAGGAACGAAGAACAAACTACTCCATTTTACAGTAGCTTATGATTTGGGTGAATCTCAGAAAGAAATGTTCATACAGAAACAAGAAATGAAGTGTTGTACAAAGATATTAAGACTGTTTAAACATCATAAAGATTTTGTGAATTTTGACTTTATTTTCATAACAATTAAGTGCATTTAACCCAAATATTAACTTAACTATTATATATATATATGCACACCATTTTTTATTTCGGTTACTGACAATTGGGTGTTTTAAACGTGTATATTTAGTCTTTTAAATAATAATTATCCCTCTGGAGCTCTTTGGTCGTTTTTGACCGAACAAATTGTACGTTTAGTTTTTTTTATACGTTTTTACTTCATCGGAATGGTACGAAACTTGGCAAAAGTTTTGGCTCTTGCTATGTGAACACACACACACACACACACACACACACACACACACACACATGCAAAAAATCATGAACATAATTCGAACAGTCCTGATAAAAATAGTAGAGAAATTATCACATTGAAAATGAATTCCATCTAGTGGAAGCGATGAAACTAAACATAATCTCATTTTTTTAAGATATTAACCTCAAATTTGGAACTCAACTTGTTTAGATTTATGGCTTTGATTTTCTCGCAGAGTAAAACTTGTTTTGGAAAATTAATATTTCATATTAAAAAAATGAAATAGTGTTTTTGTGCGTTTTTCATCACAATAAACGTAAACTTTCTTTTTATTACCTTTTTCTCCTTTTTCTTTAAAATGAAACCGTCTGAGCTCCAAAGATTTATGATGGTTTAAGCTGGAAATTTCTGTTTATTAAAAATTGAATAAATGGATTAAAAGTATTGCATAAATATAATTTAGTACCATAACATAAAATACCCTAAAAATACAAAACATCACGTGAACAACATTATTAAACTAAAATATAGTACATTCATTTAATTGAAATAATATATCAAATTAAAATGTAAAATTCTGTTATTTTTGACCGCCACATGAGGAGCACCAGAGGGTTAAACATGCTTCATGTTTTTATTATTATGCAATTATAAAAAAATTTTTTTTTTTTTTTTACTTTGGATTAAAAATGATTTACAGATTTTTTTTATATATATATCATTTTTTCATTTTTTTTTTTTTTGAGATTCACCCATTTATTATGTAAAAAAGCACATCCGTTTTGTTTCGTTTTGTATTATAATGACTGTACGTCAGGATGTTTTAGTTTGAATATTTCCGCTGCAAGTTTTGGCTGTAAACTATGCACTGTATATTCCAAGTTATATACCGGATTATATAAAGGCTTGGTCTGTGGAAAAGCTTGGCATGATGCAGAGGAGAGAGTGTGTGTGTGTGTGTGTGTGTATCCGGGTGTAAGTCGCTCTCCCCTCCTAAACTCTCGGATCTCTGTGGAAAATCCATATCTGATGCACCTATAATGTCCATTTTGGAGATGTGATATTTCTTATTATATACAGTATTCCACTTCTACTTTGGCTGTGTTTAGTGCATATAAATACGGTTAGAGCTCTGTGTTGTACAGTTATTCTCCAGTCTCTAGTGTAGGAGCACTTATACCTGAAACCAGGCTGCAAAAATATACACGCACACGTCTTTATGAGCATATTTATTCATGTTATTCTATTTATTCCGTGATGCTGTTTATTTAATATTCGTTGCATATTTATTTTGTTATTTATTACTTTTTTTTCTTTTTTTTTGGCTCTGAGAAAATGTTTTTATAAGGACTTGCACCATTTTCTGTGCGTATTGCACGTTTGCAAAGTTATGATCGTTTGTACTGACAAGCTTCTGCATCCTTTAAAGTCAACATGAAGACTTTATTAATGTTCTTATTTTCAAGGATTCATCCATGCACGCTATCCCAATCATTTTTCATCAACTTTCTCCACCTCTGAAATAAAACACATTTTCCTTGAATATGCTGTCGCACTCTGAAATACGTCACATTCTGGAGGCATCATGTTGACCTTAAATGCAGAACTACACTGAATTATTATGGAATTATTATTTTTTAAGCAGAAGACTGGATGTTGTTTTACGAGTTTGCATTTTGCAAATATTGATTATGATTTATTGTACTGTTTTTCTTCTCATTCGCTCCTTCAAACGGAGACTGAGCTGGCCTTTTATCAGTTATTTCTTCTTCTTCTTTGTCTTTCTCTCCTGGAAAGAGCTAATAAAGGAGGCGGATCATGTGAACTTTGACCTCGTGATGCAGGAATCGGCCTCAGTCTTCCTTTCGCCAGTGTTATATGATTTCACACACACCTGTTGATTTAATAATGTGAGTTGATACAGCTCGAACTTCCCAACTGTATAAAGTCAGTAGATTTAGTGACCAGTCATAATTAAACACAATAAAAGTATCTGCAAATGAATCATCTCCACGTCCTCTTCTTGCTCTGGAGTTTTGGCTTGTCTCTTGTGCTCAGAATGAAACACACCTTGTGATAAAAGAAGCACATTTCAGCAAAAAGAGTATTATTACATAAATAATATAATATATCTAAGTGTGAACTGAACACTTTAGTTTAGGGTCCAGATCTCACTCTTAATAGCTGCTTATTATCATGCATATTACTGGGAGATTGGCTGTTAAAGCACATATTAATGTCTTATTCTGCATGATCATATTCTACATCCCTTAATCCTACAATACCTAACCTTAACAACTACCTTACTAACTATTAATAAGCAGTAATTAGGAATCAAAATTCATAGTTAATGGTTAATAATTAATAATTAATAATGAGAATTGGACCCTAAGTTAAATGTGACCATATTTTTATATACTCCCTTTGATTGTCTTTGAAATATGATGAAGAACCGCTGGATGTAGACTGATGGTTTTCGGGGGAAATTGCGTACGTCACTCGCACGTGTGTGTCTCGTCATATCCAAAAATAGAGTAAAGTTGCTCCTGCTGTTGCTGCGTGTCTGGTGTGTGTGTGTGTGTGTGTGTGTGTGTGTGTGTGTGTGTGTGTGTGTGGCAGAGGTTAGTTGTTAAAACGAGAGAGAAAGGTTGATATGGAACCACTAAATCTCCAACCTCCGGAGAATCACTCGTGGAGGCGGGGCTCATTTGCATATTCATAAGAACCGCGTATACTAAATGAGGCAAGGGTGTCGAGTTACATTCAAGATATTTTAAGACATGAATAATTTTTTTAAGGGATAAAATGACTGACTACAGGGGGACTTTAAATACTAGACACTATTGGAATAAGTTCTAGTATCTAAAATAATAAGTACTAGTAGAGCATGAAAATAGAGACTAATACGTTTTAAAGGTTAATTGTTAAAGCAGCTTGCCATACGCAGTGTGTTATTCTGATCATATCTTTCAGAGTGTCTTCAGTGTGTTATAATCTGTCAACACTCGCTGTACACACTCATGTGATCCCGCCGGGTCTGTGTCTGGAAGGTTCCGGCTCTCTCCCGTTCACCGTGGAAAATAATGGACCGGTTGTATTTATAGACCCGTGAGCTCAGCTGGAATATCGCTCTTCTGTTCACTTCTATAATGTTCTTTCATTCGCTTCTTCCAGGATTATTGAGTTGCAGAACATTCCAAACTCCACAAAAGGATAAAAGCGTGTGAAATTAATTAAATTTATTGAGATTATTTTTTTCTATCGTAATATGAAGTAACTGTTTATTAAAGCAATGCGGCTTTTGAGGTCTTGCTACAGTCAGTCCATTATATTCACAATATCACATGATTTATTGAACCTTATTGCATAAATAATTCAAAAAACAACTTGTCATTAACTAAACCTAAGATTAAAACCAGAACACACACACACACACACACACACACACACACACACACACACACACACACACACTCTATCTTTATCTCTCTCTCTCTCTCACACACACACACACAGACACACACACACACACACACACACTCTCTATCTCTCTCTCACACACACAAACACACACACAATCTCTGTCTCCCTCTCTCTCTCTCTCTCTTTCTCTCTCTCACACACACACACACACACACACACACACACACACACTCTCTATCTCTCTCTCACACACACTCTCTCTCTCTCTCTCACACACACACACACACACACACACACACACACACTCTCTATCTCTCTCTCACACACACTCTCTCTTTCTCTCTCTCTCTCTCTCTCTCTCTCTCTCTCTCTCTCACACACACACACACACACACACACACAAACACACACACACAATCTTTGAGGTCTTGCTACAGAGTCAGTCCATTATATTCACAATATAACATGATTTATTGTACCTTATTGCATAAATCTACACATTTGTCTTAGTAGTTGCTGTCTTGCCATTGTGACTTTCAAGCTGGCGAATGCTAGTTATTATGGTATATGAAATCTTTCAGTATCATGGTATATAAATCAAAGAACTATGGCATTACAATCTGACACATCTCAGTATTTACATTTCTCAAAACTGCTGACATTGCATTTAAGGTCCACATTTCATCATTCCGTGGGAACTGAACCCCTGACCTTTGCGTTGCAAGCGCTCTCCTGTTTTTCATACGGTTATGTATTTTTGGCATCATACACAGTGCAGGAATGGAAATGTCTCCTGCAGATTTAGAGTTTGTGTTAATGTGGGGCTGAAATGAAACTGCTGACTCACTGTTGGAGGATTTCTGTGAATATTTGAGTTATGCTGATACACACACGCACCATTACTCTTATTTCAATGCAATATGAGATATTGTTTATGAAGATGACATAATATTGTGTAAGAGAAGTGAGAAATCCTCTCTCTGAAGCAGCGCTATTTTAGTTTCCTTGTTATATTGGTTTTAGCTTTAGTTAATGATTATAACTTTGTTTTGAATATGTTCAGAAGTAAAACTTTAGTATTTTTTTTTCCGAGCTTTTCTACGTTTGCTTTGATTTGCCTGTGAGTGTCGTCCTGTTTGTCTGCAGTGTTAGTGGAGCATCAGTGATATACTGTTATAGTTATTACAGTTTTTTTGGATTGCTTACACTCTAAAATTAAAAGTAGTACACTATTAGCAAAACCTTACACTCAAGAAGCAAAACATCTGCCCATATTTGCACAACTATAAGCACATTGTCAACCTCACACTTGTTGCAAAACTCTACACACAGTGATTTGCAAAACACCAAACACACTTAACATACATTACACACAAAAATCTATCATCAAGTCACTTCCTTGCAATACCAAAGCACTGACTGTCAAATTACCGCACCGTCCAACCAATTGGTTCAACACAGTCATCAGGTGTGCAAACACTTGTTTGCTTAATTGTAGACACACCAATCAGGTGTATAAGCACTATAAAAAGCAGCAGGTGAGTTCATCGGTCTTCAAGCACAATGGAAAGAGTCAGAGAAAGAGTAAGACGAGGAGGAGAACGAGGAGGAGGAAGGGGAGGAAGAGGAATCAACAGAGGAAGAGATGGAGGCCATGCTGGAGGTAGAGGTAGAGGTAGAGGAAGAGGAAGAGGAAGAGGTAGAGGAAGAGGTAGAGGTAGAGGTAGAGGAAGAGGTAGAGGAAGAGGTAGAGGAAGAGGAAGAGGTAGAGGAAGAGGTAGAGGTAGAGGTAGAGGAAGAGGAAGAGGAAGAGGTAGAGGAAGAGGTAGAGGAAGAGGAAGAGGTAGAGGAAGAGGAAGAGGAAGAGGTAGAGGAAGAGGTAGAGGAAGAGGAAGAGGTAGAGGTAGAGGTAGAGGAAGAGGAAGAGGAAGAGGTAGAGGTAGAGGAAGAGGAAGAGGTAGAGGAAGAGGTAGAGGAAGAGGTAGAGGAAGAGGTAGAGGAAGAGGAAGAGGTAGAGGAAGAGGAAGAGGTAGAGGAAGAGGAAGAGGAAGACAAGAAGGTGCTCAAAGAGGACCGAATCTGACAAATGAGATCCGCGCAACACTGGTTGACCACGTTGTCAACCACGGCCTGACGCTGACGGAGACTGGACTGCGAGTACAGCCAAATCTAAGCCGATACACAGTGGCAAGTGTGATACAGTTTTTCTCGATTGTTTACACACATTTTCTGAAAGCATGCCTCATATTCTCAGAACTCTACACACAAATCCAAAAACACACACACAATGGGCAAAACCCCTCAATTCTCCTGCAAAATTAAACTTTACATTCAAAACAATGTTATTTCTTCTCAAAATGGTATTTTGTTTTCAAACGACACACACAAACCATCACATGAATAGACATTTATAAGAACCAGTTGAACACTGATGTGCTCAATGTAAAACACTATGATGAATGGAAAACACTTCTTCTCCATTCATCATAATGACTTAGGCCTTTACTTTGGTTCAGTGTTACACTTTCTACAGACAGTACATACATAAGTGTGTTGTAAAATATTTGAGAATATTGTTTTTATACTCAGAACACACAAATACACGGTAACAAATATATTTTATTTTTCCTACAAAAACAATGTACACACAGTGTACATCCCCAACCAACACAAAGTTGTACATACAGTGGTCTACATACAAAACAACAGAAGAATTGACTGTATACAGTTACAGTAATGTTGGCATCCATTGCTCCATTGAAGAGCTCACCTGTGGCCTTTTATGCTAAAGCTCTGATTGCTAATTGTAAAACTGTGTGACGGGTGTTTGCCCATATGATGAGTCAGTCAGTGTGCATATCTGAATGGCAGTGTGTTCCTGTGAAAACAAGAGATTTTCTGCATGAAAATTGTGCCAAAAGCAGAGAATTGTGTGTAGTGTTCTGAAAAAAGTGTGTTTTAGAGCTGCAGTTTGAGTGTAAAGCAGGAATTGTGCTTGTAGTTTAGCAGAATTGGTTCAGGGGATTGGTGAATGAGTTACATGTTGTGCTCATTGTGTCTCAAGTACCAGTATTAGTGTGTAAACAATTGAGAAAAACTGTAAGAACATTTCGACTGGAAAATAGATATTATAAAAATATCATCATATCAAAAACATCTGCACGGGTTCAGTAACTGCTTACAGTACTGTATTCTATGCACTCTCAGCACTTCTGTTACCTTTTCCTGTGAAATTACTGTACTATTGTATACTGTGGTTTTTTCTACATAGGATTGAGGGTCAGGAACGACAAGGGGGAAGGCCTCCTATGTTCACAGAACAGCAAGAGAGGGAGATAGTAAACATGGTTTTGGCCAACAATGCTATAACACTCAATCAGCTCCAAGCTAACATTGTCAATAACCACGCCAGTTTCAACGATATCCATCAGGTCTCAACATCCTAAAAAAAAAAACATATTCAAATGAAGCAAATTTATCGAGTGCCTTTCGAGCGCAATTCCGAAAGGCTGAAACGACTGCGGCGTGATTATGCAGAGGTATGTACTCACTTTAGCAGTGTGATCTTGCATACTGTCTCATAATCTTTTACTGTACTGTAATATGTATACTAGATCTACACTGAACTACACAATTTTGCCTGACACTGTTCTTCAGAGAGTTTTACGAATGGATGGAGAGGAGATCCAGCATGAGTTCATTTACGTAGATGAACGTTACGAGAACACGAAGGAGGGGAAGAAACATCATTGGCCACAGGGCTATAGTCAATGTCCCAGGGCAACGTGGGGGTAATATAACACTCTGTGCAGCCGTTACACAGAATGGGGTCCTCCACCGCCATGCCCATATGGGCCCTTACAACACAGCACTCATACTTACATTCTTGGACCAATTGCACAACATAGCAGCAGCAAATCAAATCGATCATATGCAATACATTGTTGTCTGGGACCATGTGTCTTTCCACCGCTCTGCTCTGGTTCTGAACTGGTTTCAGCAACATCCACATTTCACCGTCCTATATCTTCCACCATACTCTCCATTCCTCAACCCTATAGAAGAGTTTTTCTCATCCAAGCCATGGAGGAGGCCTGTGACCAGATAGAGGGAGCAGCAATGCAAGGATGGATTCGTCAATCAAGACGTTTCTTTCCAAGGTGTCTTGCTAATGACAACATTGCCTGCGATGTTGATGAAATTCTCTGGCCAGATCCAGCTAGGCGACGAGACAATGTCTAGTTTTGTTTTGTTTTTGTTTTTTTTACAGTAAACTTACAGTACAATACATAAAGTGATATTTTGTTACAGTATTATGAATCTCCATGTCAACATTTTGGGCGTGTTGAGAAATAAATGAGTTTCTTCAGTCTGCAACATTGGTCTTGCAATCCAAAAAAACTGTAATATCTTCATTTTTTATTGTAGTTTCAATGATTTCGTGTGTGTGTGAGACAGAGAGAGAGAGAGAGAGAGAGAGAGAGTGTGTGTGTGTGTGTGAGAGAGAGAGAGAGAGAGAGAGAGAGAGAGAAAGAGTGTGTGTGTGTGTGTGTGTGTGTGTGTGTGTGTGTGTGTGTGTGTGTGTGTGTGTGTGTGTGTGTGTGTGTGTGCGTGTGTCTGTATGTGTGTGTGTGTGTGTGTGTGTGTGTGTGTGTGTGTGTGTGTGTGTGTGTGTGTGTGTGTGTGTGTGTGTGTGTGTGTGTGTGTGTGTGTGTGTGTGTGTGTGTGTGTGTGTGTGTGTTCTGGTTTTAATCTTCGGTTTAGATAACGACAAGGTTTTTTTGTTGATCTCTCTGATCTGTGTTCTCAGTGTTCATTCATTCCACTGATCTCCTGTAAATGTGTGTGTGTGTGTGTAAATCCTCTATCAGCACGTGTGTGTTTGCTCACCTGTTATTTCTGTGTGTTTGGGTCTGTTTCTGCTGACTCTGTGTGCTTTACAACAATCCCGGATTCCTCCGCTCCAGTGTCATGACAGGAATGTGTGTGTGTGTGTGTGTGTGAGCACCAGGAAAGGGGTCGGGGTCGGAGTCGCTTCGGGAAGGCCTTTGCCTCGGATGCCATTCTCATGTAAAGCCGTCCGTGAATAAACATTCGGGTCACTTCTATAAATATCCGGGTGTGTGTGTGTGTGTGTGTGGGGGGGGGGTGTAATATTGTCAATGTTATTGCAAGCGCTCTCCTGTTTGCCATACAGTTATGAATATCTGGCATCATACCCAATACAGGAATGAAAATGTCTCATGCGAGGCCATCCGTGACTTTAGCTGGACAATAACTTTATTCTAGATCTGCTAAAAGCCAAAACAATCTCTATTATCTCTGTAAAGCTGTGTCTATATTGTTAAAAGCGCTGTATAAATAAAGATGACTTGACTTGACTGTTTTTGGCATCATACACACTGCAGGAATGAAAATGTCTCATGCAAAGCCGTCCGTGAATAGACATTCTAGTCACTTCCATAAATATCCGGATGGGAGGAGGTGTTGCACTAGTGTGGAAGGGGGTCGGCCAATACGTTCTTATAAATCCCAGCTCTGCCAAACGGGACACAACACTCTCCTGAAAACTTTCAGAGACAGAACTCACACTCGAGCCATGGCCGAGAGACGGATTCCCTTCAACTTTATGCACGGCCCATCCTGGGATCCTTTCCGGGACTGGTACCAGGGCAGTCGGCTCTTCGATCAAACCTTCGGGATGCCACCCTTCTCCGAGGAGATTCCCACTTTCCCGAGCACGCACTGGCCGGGATACATGCGTTCCTTCGGACACCCCGACATGGCCTGTTTGATGCAGAGTCCAGCTCAGATGCCCATGTCTCCTCCCGCTGGGATGGTTCCTCAGAACTACGGGCGGGCCTTGTCCCGACAGCTGAGCTCGGGAATGTCCGAGATAAAGCAGACTCAGGACGCCTGGAAGATCAGCCTGGATGTCAATCACTTCGCCCCCGAGGAGCTGACGGTGAAGACCAAAGATGGAGTGGTGGAGATCAGCGGTGAGCACTTCGCTTTTTATCTCATAATTATGACTTAACATCTCATTATTTCAACTTTGTCACAGTTATGACATTTTATGTCATAATTATGCATTTGAATCCATAATAGATTTTTTCTTCTCGTAATTGACTTTTTATGTCATGATTGACTTATCACAAAATTATGACTTAGTATCTCATAATTTCAACTTATTGTGATATAATTATGGATTTTTATCTCATACTTACAACTTAGTATCTCATGCATTTGTATAATTGATTTTTCTTTCTCGTAATAATGACTTAATTTCTTATCATTTAAACTTTTTGTCACAATTATGACTTTATGTCATAATTGACTTATCTCATAATTATGACTTAGTATCTCATAATTTCAATTTATTGTGTCAATTATGGCTTATATCTCAAAATTATGAATTAGTATCTCATAAAGTCAACTTATTGAGATAATTACGGCTTTGTATCTCATAATTATGACTTAGTATCTCATAAATTCAACTTTTTTCACACAAACTTTTGACTTTTTACCTCATATTTTTTACCTATTGTGTCATAATTATGGCTTTTAATCTCAAAATTGTGTCTTAATATCATAATTTTGATTTATTGTATAATAGTTATGGCTTTTTATCTCAAATTTATAAAAAAAAAATTCTAATGTGGTGTAAATGGTCTTCCATAAGGAAGAGAGGTGGTCGAGTGTGAAGTAAAGGACGGCTGCTGAAACACAGATGTTGCTGGGAGAGTTGTATCTTCTGTAGGGCGGGAGCTGATAAATGAGGCCAGCAAAATTCCTGAGATATTACACAGCCAGAGCACAGAGCGGTTAAAACGGCAGGATAATGTGTGTTAACTGACGTGTGCAAGCGAGTTATTGCTCTTTCGCAGCTCATCACGAGACTTTGTGTCATTTAACATTTTGTATGCAAGATCTTTGTTGTTTAGTATGGAAAAGAAATGCATCAGATTTCAGAAGTAAAATGGCTGGTGAATAGGGAGCGTGGATCTAGTGAAGTAATACACACTGGACTCTTTTAAAGGGGTGGTTGATTATGATTTCACTTTTCTTTAGTTAGTGTGTAATGTTGCTGTTTGATCATAAACAACATCTGCAAAGTTACAACGCTCAAAGTTCAGAGCAAAGGGAGATATTTGCTTTTAAAGAAATCGCTTTTTAAGGACTACAACAAACGGCTGGTAGAGACTACACCACATTCCTCCCGGGTTAGTGACATCACCAACCCTAGAATTTACATAAACCCCGCCCCCTGAACACACGATTTATAGATTATCATGACAGAATATGCTAATTAATGACTAGAAGATAACTACACATCAGCTACATAAATTCATCAACTAACCATTCAGAAATGTCCTGTTGCTTCTACATGTTGTCACTTCTTCTTGAGTCTCTCCATCATTGTCTGACTCCGGTTTGAACATAAAAGGCTAAAAGTTTTTGAAATGTTCAGTGCGTGTGTGTGTGAGGTAAAAGGACACAAGCTCTTGAAGCTCCGCCCCCTGTGCCGGGAGCAGCAGCTCATTTGCATTTAAAGAGACAGACACAAAACGGTGTGTTTTTGCTCATCCTCAAAAAGTGACAACTTTAACATGCTATATAAAAATATCTGTGGGGTATTTTGAGCTAAAACTTCACACACACACTCTGGGGACATCAGAGACTTATTTTACATCTGGTGAAAAGGGCATTATACCACCCCTTTAAATGACTCTCATATCACATCCATCTCTGTGTTGGTCTCTATCAGATGATGAGGGTCATCTGAGGTTTCAGACATGTTGTCTACACAAACAGAGCCGGTGCTGGGTTACAGAGTTTGAGCTTTGAGGAACACTGAAAGGACAGCGAGGTCAAATGAACCATGTTGTGTTGCACACGTGATTTAGAACAGAGGAAACATGAGCGTGAAGCTCAGTCAATGTGCGGTAAAACACTCTTTACTGTCACAAAGAAGTGTGTGATGTGTCTGTGACATTAATTCACATCAGTGTGAACGGTGATTGATAATGCAAAACAATCCTAGGGTGTTGCTAATGAGATCTTGGTAACACTTTACAATACGGTTCATTAGTTAACATGAACTAAGAATGAGCAAATACTTCTACAGCATTTAATAATCTTAGTTGATATTAACTTCAACATTTACTATTAAAATCAAATGTTGTATTTGTTAACATTAGTTAATGCACTGTGAACTAACATGAACAAACAATGAACAGCTGGATTTATATTAACAAACATTAACAAAGATTAATAAATACTGTGATAAATGTTTTGTTCATTGTTAGTTCATGTTAGTTAATACATTACCTAATGTTAACTAACGAAACCGGTTACACTTTATTTTAAGGTGTCATTGTTACAGTGTAATTATAAATGTAAGTACTGAGTAATATTAAGCAACTACATGTACTTACTATAGGGTTAGGATTTGGTTGAGTGTTAGTTGCATGTAATTATGCATAATTTACTGTTATTACTATGGTAAGTACATGTACCATATGTTACAAGGACACTGTAAAATAAAGTGCTACCATGAAACCTTATTGTAAAGTGTTACCGAGATCTTATAAATAAGTGGTTTCATATAAAATTAGAGATAAATACAGAGTGGATAGCACATCATTTGATCAAATGAGATTTTAATGAGAAATATTGTTGCAGATGTTGCTATTTTTAGATCTTGTCATTTTGAGTTCAGTCTCCATTTGCTCTCCTTTTAATGCAGAATCTGAAATAATCTCACTTGTGTGTCTTCTTCTCTATGTGTCCGTTCACATCTGATCTTCATGCAGGCAAACATGAGGAGAGGAAGGACGAGCACGGCTTTGTGTCCAGATGTTTCACCAGGAAATACACGTAAGTCCTGAGATGCTGATGAAGCACACTTGATCATTTAGACTTTTTGTTATAAGTATGCATTTTTTATTCATATATCTCATATTATGACTTAATATCTCATTATTTCAACTTTGTCACAGTTATGACATTTTTATGTTATAATTTACTTATCTCATATTTATGACTTATCTCATAATTTCTATTTATTGTGTCGTAATTATGGCTTTTATCTAATAATTATGACTTAGTATCTCATATTGACGTTTTATGTCATTTATGCATTTGTATAATTGATTTTTCATCTCGTAATTATGACTTAATTTCTTACAATTTTAACTTTTTGTCACAATTATGACTTTTATATCTTAATTGACTTATCTCACAATTATGACTTAGTATCTAATCATTTCGACATATTGTGTCATAATTATGTCTTTTATCTCATAATTATGTCTTAGTATCTCATATTGACGTTTTATGTCATTTATGCATTTGTATAATTTATTTTTTATCTCATAATTATTACTTAATTTCTCATAATGATTTTTGTCACAATTATGATTTTTATGCCATAATTGATGTATCTCACAATTATGACTTAGTATCTAATAATTTCAACTTATTGTGTCATAATTATGGCTTTTATCTCATAATTATGACTTAGTATCTCATATTGACGTTTTATGTCATTTATGCATTTGTATAATTGATTTTTTTTATCTCATAATTATTACTTAATTTCTTATAATAATTTTGTCACAATTATGATTTTTATGCCATAATTGATGTATTTCACAATTATGACTTAGTATCTAATAATTTCAACTTATTGTGTCATAATTATGGCTTTTATCTCATAATTATGACTTAGTATCTCATATTGACGTTTTATGTCATTTATGCAGTTGTATAATTTATATTTTTATCTCGTAATTATGACTTAATTTCTTATAATAATCTTTTTTTGTCACAATTGTGATTTTTATGTCATAATTGATTTATCTCACAATTATGACTTAGTAACTAATAATTTCAACTTATTGTGTCATAATTATGGCTTATTATCTCATAATTATGACTTAGTATCACATATTGGTATTTTGTCATTTATGCATTTGTATAATTTATATTTTCTATCTCGTAATTATGACTTAATTTCTTATAATTTTAAGTTTTTGTGTAATAATTATGGCTTATTATCTCAAAATTATGAATTAGTATTTCATCAATTTAACTTATTGTGATATAATTATGGCTTTGTATCTCAAAATTATGACTTAGTATCTCATAATTTGCTGATGCTGATGAAGCACACTTGATAGGTAGGATCAAGAAGCACTATCCAGGGTGGGACCAACAGCATTTGACAATGATTCATGCATCACATTGCATAATACTTCACATCATCATCATTATGATCCTGTTTTGAGAGGTAGGTGTGGTGACACGAGTGTGTTGTGTTGCAGTCTGCCCCCTGGTGTGGACTCTGAGAAGATCACCTCCAGTCTGTCTCCTGAGGGCGTCCTGTCCATCGAAGCTCCTCTGCCCAAACCTGCAATCCAGGGCTCAGAAATCAACATCCCTGTGAATACCGGCAGCAGCGCAGCGGCCGTCAGCACGACAAAGAAACCCTGAGCACTGCAGCAAACACACACACACACACACACACACACACACACACACTGTCTGGTTCGCTATCTTTGGGGACTCTCCATAGACGTAATGGTTTTTATACTGTCCAAACTGTATATTCTGCCCACTTACACTACCCCTAAACCTTCTCACACACACACACACACACACACACACACACACACACACACACACACACACACTGCATTCCCATCTCATTTTTTATGTTTTTGTTTTTCATCTGTGATTCTTTCTTCTCCTCCTCTCTTCTACTCGTAGTAAATCACAATGTGCAAAGCAATCTCTCGAAAACATGCCCATATTTCACCCCCAAATCAAAAGAAAGAATAAATACAAAATCACATTTTTGGACAAAATTAGCATATAATATGTTTTCATGACAATTAACCATTTTACCCCAAATTCTTATTGTAATGAAAAATATTGAATAATAAACACTGAAAAATATGTATTACTTACATTTACACTAGTATTTGTTGCAGTGAATTTAATCATATGCATTTTAAAAATATATATTGTCTAGAGGAACCTATTTTTATGTGAGAATGAGATTTTTTTTCTTTTTCTTTTTTCACTACAATAATGTGAGAATTTAAAATAATGTCACAATTCTAATGACCCTAAAATATGATTGTTCTTTTTGCAAGATTTTTTTTTTCTTTTGATTTTGAGATGAATTATGGACATTTCTTCAGGAGCTTCACATAAATGCTGGTTTTGCTACATTTTTAACACCTTTTCTGAACCACTAGTAAACATACACAGTCAGGCACAATAAAAATAATGTTTGTTTTCATAATCGTATTCATTGTTTTCATCTGCTTCTGTCACCTGGTCCATGTTAGCTATTAGTAATGTTAACCAGTAGTCAGATACTGTATAGCGGTTTAGCGATAGACTAGTGTTGTGGGTATTGCATCCTTTTTAAAACCAATCTGACTCCCTATTAAACTTTTAACTGCCACATCAATTACTGATGCCTTGGGTTTCTGAGGCATTACATTATGTTCTACAATAAAGGCTTTCCCATCATGAGCTATTCTAATGGTAGAATTGGGAATAAACAACTTCAAGGCAAGGCAAATGATTATCTGGCATTTGTCTGTTATCTCTTTATGATCGAGACCACACAATCATTTATTAAAGCAATAAACCCCGCGAAGCCGTGATTTACAGTGGATTTACAACAGCTAAGGGGCGTTGTTTGACGCGGAGCGGAGTGCCTAAAACCCTCTTAGCTGTTCTAAATTCACTGTAAAACATGGCTTCAAGGGACTTATTGCTTTTCCATAAAAATATTAATTTTAATATTAATTTTATTCATAAATAAACACCAGAAACAAAAAATATAACGTTATAACACATTTATTCCTCCGCCAATCAATGTAGTTCCAAAGAGGTTGCCAAGCAACACGCAGCAACAAAGAATCGCAGTAACACTAATGTGATGCGGTCACACGTGTATGTTTATTGAGTAATTACTTACGCGGCTCAACCAATCAGAATCAAGGACCGGAACTATCTGTTTTATAATATATATTTTGAATAATTTGACAATCCTCTCAGCTGAAAATCGGATATCCGACTGGATATGCGTGAGATGCTTGTTCATGACTGTCATCTCAAAAACTATTTTGCTGAATATTTAATGAATCAAACATAAGATCAATTTGGTTATTGACTGTAACTGTAAGAGGTGCGTTAAAATAACAGAGAAGAGATAAAAACGGGTAGAAACCACTTAAATAAGTAATAGAAATGGTTTGAAATGTTTTATGCATAATGTATTTCATAGTGGAGTCATGCATATAAGCTTCATCTACTGAAATAGCATCTGTATGCATGTTTCATGATCACTGCACACAGTTTACATCAGTAGAAAATATATTTTCTGTGGTAAACAAACTACATGATTTATTTATTTATTTTATTATTTTTTAACCCTGTACAGTGATTTAAGAAATGGCCGTGTAGTATAATTACAGAAATGATGAACTGTAATGATTCAAAGGGTTTGTCTTATAGTGAAGAGAATCTTATCCAGCCTAAATAAGTATGCACAATGTTTGTGTATCTATATGAATTTTAGGTTCTGGTCTAGATTCATTTAAGTTTATGTTAAAATGCACAATCACAAACTACCTTGTAACCAATCAGGTCACGAGGGGGGCGGGCTTTAACATATCATTATTAAGCTCCTGAAGCAAGGGAGTTTCAAGAGAAGCCATGTTATCCCAGTATATTTTTCTGTTGATATGAAAAATTGGATACGTTTAGCAATATACCAGGTGAGATTTGTATATGATGTATATTCCGATGTTATGATGAACTATATGCCTTTCCCCACTGACGTTCTAAGTTGTTCAAAGCATTTGTAAGGATGCTGATATCTGACTGTGAGATGGCGAACGGGAACATGGTTTGTGTAACAATAGCAACACATTATTAGCTGTTTGATAACGTAGTCAAGCAAAAGGCTAATCATTTTAATTACCGTCATGTGTCCGACGTTGCAAAGAGCGATACATGACGCCTGTATGAGTGAGTGGAGGCGGGGCTCATTTGCATATTCATAGAACCGCGTATACTAAATGAAGCAAGGGTGTAGAGTTACATTTAATCTATTTTAAGGCATGAATAAAAGAAATTCACAGGGAAAAAAAACTTTTCAATATGTCATTTTGGTTATCAAAGATGAGTTTTAAGGAATATAATGATTGACTACAGCGAGATTTTAAGAAACCAGTTTGAAAACAGTCATTATTATTGCAATTCCATTTAGTGATGTTAGCAGAGCAATAAATTATACCATTAAAGGATTAACATGATTGAAAGTGCTGCCAGATCAGGGCTGTGTTTCCCAAAATCTAAGTTGATCAGAGAATAATTGCCACCAATGTCCTCTACGATCAACTTAGGCCCACGATGCTTTTGGGAAACGCAGCCCAGATCAGTGAAAATCAGTCCATACAGCCGTTTCCACTGTCACTGTACTTCTTAAAAGCTTGAATAAATGATTTATCCCTTTCCATATGGCCTCTTTCGTCTTTGCATCCATCCATTCCTTAGTTTACCATCTGTCTAATTCTGAGCCAGAGAACAGTCCAGTCTTCTCTATGAGCCGAGGGTCTGATCGGAGCAAACACAGATGCGTGCGCATGCACACTGTCAGAAGTAGGCCAGCTCTCATAAGACTCCATCTCACTAAATCTCTCATTTCAATAACTTTGATATGACTGCCAAAATGTTATAAAAGCAACATGGGGTGCAATTTATCCATTATATTAAATACAGAGAGTGCACGCAGTGAATTTGCCAAAGAGCAACATGAAAATAAAATGAAAAAGAAGTGAGTGAAAGACCTGATTATAAACTCTAACCCTTGTGGATTAATAACTGGCATTTTTTCAGCATGTGCACATTTACTGAAACTATGCACTGAGGAACCTTCAGTGAGGAATCATGGTGGATTAATTTATCGGTGGATTGATTAAACATTGTATAACCACAGTTTTACTACAAATACCATGATTAAACTATAGTTAGTGTTGCAAAACCATGGTTAATTTGTGGTTACCATGGTCTAACAACAATAACAGGTTAATTTTCGTAAGGGTAGAAACAATATTTCATCATGTAACATCAATAAGGTCAGAACATGTTTCAGGGGTTTAAACTGGAACTTTCAATTGCATTTTGGGAATCCTACAGTTTTTATTAGTTTATATAAGAATGGTTAATGCCTTCACACATTAGTTATGTAGGGTGACCATACGTCCTGTTTAACCAGGACATATCTGGCCAGGATTTCGAGATCGCCCAAAATGCCCGGGATTCGTCTTTTGCTTTCTACAGTCACCATTCATTATGTTTACATTATTACGTTATTTGACACTGACACGTAAGTGCCAGCTTTGCAGGTCATGCATTCTGTTCACACGGATCCCGATCGAGACGAAAACACAGGAATTTTCTTAGCAATGCTTACACGCACATCAACCGATCACTTGTTTAGCGTTCATGTAAACACTACATTCAGACTAACCAATCGGAATTAATTCAGTACTACTGAATCAAAATGTGTACATGTAAACAAAATGAATGGCGACGAGAAAGCAAAAGCCGAATCGCGGATATTTTGGGCGATCTCGAAATCCCGGCCGGACATGACCTGGAATATGGTCACCCTAAGTTATGTCACTTTATAACCCTAACTATTTTTTATTTCATCTACAACAAACCACAAATCTTTATAGCCTACAATTATACTCTACGTCGCCAATACATTTCCACGAAAGAAATTGTGTAGATCCTCTCCATAGTCGATACGTTATAAAACCACGGCAACCGCATAGCAACTATGATCCTATTGGATGACGCGTTTCCTCTGCGCCATTTTTATTGGTCCTTTAAGTTGTGCCTCGAAATTCGAAAATGAAAACTTCAGTCGCCTCAGAGCAGTAAGTACGAATATTTCTCAGAATTATTTAATTCTATATTCTTGCAGTAGGTCGTGTCATTAATAAAATTTGTTCATTGGGGATATACCACTCTGAAAACGATGTTAAAGGTATAAATGACATCAATGTTCGTCAGGTGTGATATATTGGCGTATGGCGTTTAACGAGCGTTTCAAGTTCGCGGCGAGACTTTTAACGCGAATGTTTTCTCTTAGACATCCAAGACATCCATTGTTTTCAATGTTGTCTTCAATTGGCACTCCTAGACAGTCCCTCCTTAAAATTCAGATGAGAAAAAAGTCGACAGGACAAAACAAATATTACGAATTATCAAACGAAATACTGTGCAAAGTAGCCTACAACGATCTCCTACAGCGACACAGTGTTTTTATTTAGAATAAAGGTAATTCTCTTAAAATTCTGAATATAGGCGATAGCCTATTCAAATGTTTATTTCAGTGATTCACAAAATCTGAACATTAAACTAACAAAACTGCATGTCATTTTCATTTAGGCCTACTAGTCTTTTTCTGACAAAATGGTCTTTGCTTCAGTCTATTTTAAAAATGCAATAAAATAAAAGTAGGAAGTAGGCCTATGTTAATCAAAATATGCAAATCCCAAATATATATAGATAGATAGATAGATAGATAGATAGATAGATAGATAGATAGATTTAAATATATATATATATATATATATATATAGATAGATAGATAGATAGATACATTTAAATATACAGATATAGATAGATACATTTAAATATATATATATATATATATATACTGTATACATATATATATATATATATATATATATATATATATATATATGTGTGTGTGTATTTAAATGTATCTTACAGCATTTTAATATAGTTTGCCAGACCTACTTGAAGACAAATGAATGACGATTAAAACTAATGATATGTAAAAAAAAAAATAATAAAAAAAATTATAATACAACATTGTTACATAAAACGAATTGGCTGAATCTGACTCACTAGTCGTTGCTTTGTGAAGCTTCCTTTTTGAATGATTCAGTTGAATGACTGACTCACTCACTCATAAAGACAGTCAGTTGTCACCATCTACTGGCGTAAGGATATAATCGATACAACTTTTATTAGAAGTGTCAAATTAGCCTAGTTTTCAGAGGCAATTGAATCGCTATCGTAGACATCGATAAACTATATCCAAAACTATAAACTGTTTAGCATAGTACTTTTTATTTTATTTTCATGTTTGTAACAAAAAATTGTGTTTGGTTGAAAAATAATTGTATACACGACAGCGTCTCTCGCTGGGTCTGCACCGTTGCGATTGCATTCGACATAAAATAATCATTGCCATTTAGAAGAGAACTGAGAAGAAAGCATTCAGCCCAAATTATTATGGATCAAAAATAGGAGTAATATTTGTCTAGTCTGCCTGTCAGAAACGAATGAGTGAATCGGACTAAATCAAAGGAAATATATAAGAATGTATAATTGTTGCATAAAGAAAAGCCTTATTAGTTGATCATTAGTAAATAACGAAAAGCTGCTCATGATTATTTTATTAATCAGCCTTTTTCTTGAATAAACCACGCATTTCACAAGTGCAGTGTCTATGCAAAAAGGGAATGATTGGTTTTCCACACCGTATTACAGTAAGTGAATAATGCAGTTCTGGTAAGGTTTGTCAGACTCACTGCCCTTGCATCTTGTGTTTGTAATCATTGATTTCCCATTCTCTGTCTTGTCTGACGGTATAATGTTCACACAAGCTCATCTCCCCCGACCAAATCAATATTTGCTGCTTGCGATGTAGGATTCATCTCAAGATGCTTACGTTTGCCCTACTGACTCCTTTCTGCTCAGGCGGATCGACTGTTTGACTTTGGACTGGAGTAACTCCCTACATAAGCATTTAGGCCTGCATGTTATTTAAGCTTTTTCTTAAACTTAAAGGAATAGTTCACTTAAAAAAGAAAAATCTGTCATAATTTACTCTACCTCAAGTTGTTTCAAACCTGTATGAGTTTCTTTCTTCTGCTGAACACAAAAGATATTCTGAAGTTTGTCGGTAACCAAACAGTTGATGGACCCCATTGACTTCCATTGTTTTCGGTTTCCCACTATGGAAGTCAATGTGGATCAATCTCCACTGTGTTTTGCTGCAGTATGAGCCATGATGTATTTATTTATGTATTTATGATTTTTATTGATGAACATTCAGTGGCATTTGGCAAGTATTTAAAGCACAAAGAAATTGTTTAATTAGTATTGCATCAGCTATGTATCACTGGCCTACTGGTCAAAAGTTTTATACATTACATTTAAAAAATTTTTTTTTTTTTATAAAAAGTATTTTATGCTTGCCAAGGCTGCATTTATGAAATTAAAAATAGAGTGTAATAAACTGTCATTTATGCCTGTGATCAAAGCAAAAAAATTTTTTAGCATCATTACTTCTTCAGTGTCACATGATCCTTCAGAAATCATTCTAGTATGATGCTCAAGAAACATTTCTGATTATTATAAATTATATTATGTAATATTCATGTGGAAATAATATATATATTTTAGGATTCTCTGTTGAATAGAATGTTCAAAAGAACAGAACTGATTTGAAATAGAAAACTTTTATGTTTTCATGTAACATGAAAGCCACTATTTAAATGTAATGCCACCTTGCTGATTAAAAATAATTTCTTGTTTATTTTTCAATACTTACCCCAAAACTTTTAAATGGTACACAGTTTCCACAAAGAAATTAAAGGGATAGTTCGGCCAAAAATGATATTTAACCCATGATTTACTTAAGCCGTTCGAGATGCATATGTCTATCTTTTTTCAGACGAACAAATTTTCAGTTATTTTAGAAATTGTCTTAGATCTTTCAGTGGTTATAATGTGAAGCTATGGGGTCCACCTCCTCCAAGTCCCAAAATGTGCATGCATCCTTCACAAAAGTAATCCATCCGGCTCCAGGGGGATAAACGAAGGCCTTCTGAGGGTAATCCGTGCGGTTTTGTCGTAAAAATATAGATATTTAAAACTTTATAAACGAAAATAACTGGCTTCCGGTAGCGGTCGAAGCGTGGGAAGCGTCGTTTAAGACATTTTCTAAAATAACTGAAAATGTGTTCGTCTGAAAAAAGATTGACATATGCATCTCGAACGGCTTGAGGGTGAGTAAATCATGGGTTAAATATCATTTTTGGCCGAACTATCCCTTGTAGCTGCATTGATGTCAATCAGAAAGCAGCAAATCGGCATGTTAGAATGATTTCTAACGGAGCCCCTAAAGGTGATGGGAAAAATATAAGATGGGAGGAAAAATATAAATTTCAAAGCTTTTATGGTCTCTCGCAAATGTGTTATGTTCCCCTGAGACACTTTTTGCCAACTCACAAAGAATGCAGAACTAGAGAACGCAATTTTCTCTGGGGAATGTTCAACTTTTGCAAACAAACGCAAAATTTCTTGGGAGAATGCAAAAACGTGAGTGAACACAAAGTTTCTCGGTGGAACGCAAAACTTTTGAGAGTGAACGCAAGTTTCTTGGGAAAATGCAAAACTGTCGCGAAAGAATGCAAGTTTCTTGGGAGAACAAAACTTTTGCGCGTTTTTTCTCTCGACAGAGGGACTGCGATTTCTTGGGCGGGGAACACAAACCTCAAAAGCATTGACATAATTTTTCCTCCCATCTCATATTTTTTTCCGATCACCGACTAAGGTGCTTCATAGGATCATGTGACACTTAAAGTCCCCCTGTAGTCAATAATTGTATCCCTTAAAACTCATCTTTGATCAACAAAATGACGTTTAAAATTTTTTTCTTTGTTAAAAAAATCTTCATGCCTTAAAATATCTTGAATGTAAATCGACACCCTTGCCTCATTTAGTACTGAATATGCAAATGAGCCCCGCCTCCACTCACTCACTCAGCTCAGAGATCCACTCGTCCACGATCACACATTGATCTGATTGGTTACAAGGTAGTTTGTGACGTCAGAAACACCTGCGATTTCAAAGCGTGTTTTTGAGACTGTCTTTGGTTCACTGCAGTTTTGAGGAAATACTCAGCAATGGTGTCGACTTATGAATTTACACATGGTTTGTCTTAAAGCATATTACAAACACCACATAGACAAATAAACAACATTAAAAACTTGATTTTTCACCACAGGGGGACTTTAAGACTGGAGAAATGATATTGAAAAATCAGCTTTGCCATCACAGGAATACATTAGTTTAAAATAAACGTGTATATTTTAAACGTGTATTAATATAAAAAAATTTTTTTTATTATATATATTAAAATAGAAACCAGTTATTTTAAATTGCTAAAATATCTCACAATATTACTGTAAATCTTAATTATTCCAAAAATGTTGGCCAGCAGCTCGTTATTTTGATCTGCATACTTGTTAAATATATTAGTGATTATATCACTCTCTTTTAACCTTTAAATCGAGTAGACCTTTGGAGAAGATGAGCGTGAAGAAAACCAGCTTCACCCAATGAACTTTAAACTAAAGCACAACTGTTGGCACTAACCGTGTGTGGCAGATGCTAGCATTATCCGAGACGAGGAGACGGCACGGGATGGCACAGAACGGGAGGGGAACACGGCTCAAACAGTGTTGTTCACGATCATCTGACTATACACTAACCACTGTGCCATTGCACATGCATTTATTACAGTAATAACAGTAGGCTACAACATCATGTTTCCTCTGAAGATGTGATCAGGAAATGACAGCGCTGAAACGGTGGCTAGAAGAGCACAGTCATGTTTTTATTTTATTTTTAATCATCATTATTATTATCATTGTTTATTTTGTGCAACCGCTACATGACTCACATTTAAGATACCAGTAGACGAGAAAAAATAAAATAAAATCATAAGAATAGGCAATGTTCCATGAGTGAATCCCATACAGAAATAAAAAATAAAACACTGATATAACAGCAAATCTTAAATATCTCACAGCAGAATTTGACAGAAGAAAGCACAGAAAGGAAAACTCATTCAACATTAATCGTTTCACAATGTAGGCTAATCATAATTTACCGTGACAAAATGTCGGATATGGTGGTTCTTTTTTTTTGTCTTTTCGCTTTCTTTTTGTTCCTTTATTTTAAAACCCAAATACAAGAATTGCATGTCACTATAGCATTAGCAACATCCATAACAGATTTATGGTTAACACGCACTGTTTTGGTATAGCGTACTTCAGCGAGGAAAAAAAAAAATACATAAGAAAGGAATCATAACAGATTGAAACAATCCAATATAAAGTAATAAATATAAAATAATCAGTTTCAATTCTTGTCATATGAATACATAACATCTACAATTTTTTTTTTAAAGTTAATAAAGTCGAGCTATGGTATATAAATACATCACCAGCATGCACAATATTGTATTATCGAGAATATTGGAGCTGTAATCGTCAGAAACAGTATAATAGGCAAGTGCATTTCATGAGAATTTTGTTAAAAATAAATTAACAGAATAACAAAAAAACAAAAACAGTCTATGGTATCAGTGATATAAACTGAGCGCATCAAACCAAGTGATTAGGCATTGCTTCACTGAAAAAAAGATTCGTTGAATTTAATAAAAAAAAAATGTATCGTAAGTGGTTGCACACAATTGATTTTAGCTACATTTAAACAAATACATTAAGTTGAGCTAAAATGTATTAAGTTCAACTTAATGCATTTGTTTAAATGTAGCTAAAATCAATTGTTTGCAA
Source organism: Rutilus rutilus (assembly GCF_951802725.1). Classification (NCBI taxonomy): domain Eukaryota; kingdom Metazoa; phylum Chordata; class Actinopteri; order Cypriniformes; family Leuciscidae; genus Rutilus; species Rutilus rutilus. The sequence continues at coordinate 46,521,045 of NC_140221.1, read as the reverse complement.
CCACTTACGATAAAAAAATTGATTAAATTCAACGAATCATTTTTTTCAGTGTTTCAAATGGTCGTTTTTCTGCAAAGCTTTGGGATTATGATATTTTTCAGTTGATTATTTGAATCAATAAAGATTAAACTACTCTTCAGTGCATTAAAATTAAACGTCATTATTCTCGAACAGGGCCGTTTTTGATATCCACGAAATAATAATGATAATAATAACGATTTCAATCACCGGTTTTAGCTTTGGATTGAGAAGGCAATGCATGTAACTGGGGAAATCAGAACTGTGTTATTTATTTATTTTATTTTGTGAGATGTGAGATGCATACTAACGACGTGTATCATAAATGGCACAGATAACCAGTTCAAACGTAAACGACTGTCAAACATTAGTGGGTGCAATTCAGAATCCCAATAAACGTCTATCCAAGAGATAAAAACGCGCCCAGTGCAGCCGGTTTGCAAGGCGATAACATTCAAGTTTTCACTTTTTTCTTTTTCCTTAAGCCTATCCTTGATGCTTTGAAGTACTTCTTACTCACAATGTAAATTAATATAAGCAGCTCCGCTTCGTATTTCACTACAATAACAGCCACTACGCCAGTGTTCGGGTTTATCGTAACTCTTCAGCCATTTCAGAATAGACTTGACGCACCAACAAGCTGTTGTTCAGGTAAACGTCACAGAACAATAGCTACGTCTATTATTATTTTTTTTTATGGTTTTTTTTGAGGCGTACCATTCTTTTTATTTAGCATATTTCTCTAAATCGTAATTTAGTGGGAAATAAAGAAAACTGCGGCGACTATCATCAGCAAACGTGGCTCCATCATGCCTCCATTTTGTGATTTTTTATTATTTTTTATTTTTTTCTTTATAGTGTGCGCACGCGTGTTTTACATTACGGCCGAGAGGAAAAGGGTCTCAAAAGATCTTCTCTTTTCTTCAATGCTTAATTGTTGGCTTCGCCTGCCTCGTCATCTTGTTGATCGCTCGTCCAGAGCGTCAGGTTGTCTCGCAGGAGTTGCATGATGAGGGTCGAGTCTTTGTAGGAGTCCTCGTTCAGGGTGTCCAATTCGGCGATGGCGTCGTCGAAAGCCGTTTTGGCGAGATGGCAGGCTTGCTCAGGTGCGTTCTGGATCTCGTAGTAGAAGACAGAGTAATTGAGCGCCAGACCCAGGCGGATGGGGTGTGTAGGTTGCATGTGCTCTTTGCTGATCTCATGGGCTTCGCTGTAGGACTTCTCAGAAGACTCGACCACTCCTGCTTTCTTCTCGCCGGTGGCCACCTCCGCCAGATAACGGTAGTAATCGCCCTTCATCTTCAGGTAAAACACTTTGCTCTCGTGCTGGACGTCTCCGCAGTTCTTGATCAGGAAGTTGTCGAGGAGGTTGAGCACGTCTTGGCACACGGTCTCCAGCTCCTTCTCGATCTTCTCACGGTAAGCGCGAACCATCTCGATCTTTTTCTCGTTGCCGTCCGCCGAGGTCTTCTGCTCGATGCTGGAGATTACGCGCCAGGACGAGCGCCGAGCGCCGACCACGTTCTTGTAGGCCACGGAGAGCAGGTTCCTCTCCTCGTTGGAAAGGGCCTCGTTCAGCTCCGTTACCTTGAAGATGGAGAGGAGGTGAAGTTATTTAACCATTCTTTAAAACTTTAACAGGTTTTTCAATCAAAGCGGCCAAGTGATGCATGCTCTTTATGAATAAAATAACATTTACAGTCAAACCAAAGTTTATTCAGACACCTTCAACATTTCTCACATTATCATTTGCTAAAATGGTAATAAAATATGAGCAGAACTCAGTTGATATTTCACTGGTTTTGTCCGTCCTTCTGTGTTAGACTGTCTCACAAATTAATTATATTGAATATCTGTCAGCTGTTAAATTTAACTACACAATTAGATAATACCAGTTTAGCTCAACCAATCACCAAGCAATGCTTCATTTTGTTCAGTCTGTGTGTAAAAAGAGCATTAGCAATTAAAGAAAAAACACTTCAGCAAAACATGATCAGGTCAAAGTGTCTGAATCATTTTTGGGCCCAAATTTTTACTAATTTTACTGGTAGTCACTGTATGAAGAATTTTTGGGTATAATATGTCACAGTTTACTTTATTTTGCTCTCCTCACTTACATAAATGAACTATAGTGTCCTGCACACATAAATTATATCTGGTGTCTGAAAATTTTTGGTTTGACTGTACACTACCGGTTTGCTCACAGATTGATAAAAAATGCAGAGAAAATTGTGAAATATTATTACTATTTAAATTAACTGTTTTTTAATTTAATATATTTTAAACTGTAATTTATTCCTGTGATCAAAGCTGAATTTTCAGCATCATTACTCCAGTCTTCAGTGTCACATGATCCACATTCTATGATGATTTGATGATCAAGAAACATTTATGATTATTATGAGTGTTGAAAACAGTTTCATTGCTGCTTAATATTTTTGTGGAAACCATGGGACAATAGGGGTAATTCAAAGTAAAGGTTTGAGGTAAGATAAAAAATTTAAAAAAGAGAAAATAATACTTTTAAATTGATCAAAAGTGACAGTAAAGACATTTGTTACGAAATATTTCTATTTCAAACTAATGCTTTGAAGTTTCTATTCATCAAAGAATCATGAAAACAAAAAAATATTAAGCAGCAAAACCTGTTTTTTAACATTGATGTTAACAAGAACCATTATTAATATTTGAGTACTAGTAATAACTGATAATGCCAAATCATCATATTAGAATGTGGATCATGTGACACTGAAGACTGGAGTAATGATGCTGAAAATTCAGCTTTGATCACAGGATATAAATGACACTTTTCTATATTTTCACATGGAAAACGGTTATTTTTAATTGTAATATTTCACAACATCACTGAACGACTTATTCCAAACTTCTGACCAGTAGTGTACTTTTATGCATTTGGCAGAGCCTTTTATCCAAAGCATTTTATCCTGCATTGCATTAATTTGATCAGTTCATGCATAACCCACTTGACTTTAGAATTATTTCTATTATTCTAAATATCAATTGTATTCACCATTCTCTGATTTGTCCAATGGCTTTAAATTGAGGTGCAAAGTGTAGTCCTATTTTCTGAAATTAACTCATTTTCTTTATCATCTTGTACTCCGGGAAAACCTGCGGTATTGCAGTATGCATTTTGATGACGTCTGCTTTAAACATTGCTGGCAAAACTAAAAGCACATGTGATGGATTTTTTAAATTAATCATAACTAACATTTATTTTTCTTGCAGGAACAACATTCGTATGCTTTTGAAACTTAAATGTTTCAAAATTCTTTGGCAAAAACACGTGACTTTGGTTGTGTGAGTGTAAAAAATAACAAAAATGGGAAATGAAACTAGACAGATGTCTAGGTTCCAAAACTTGTGATTATGAAGTAATCACAAAAACAGAGTTTGCTTCTACCTAGTAACAGGAGGGTTTGTCTATGAAGAACCAATCAAATTGTAGGGAAATGATGTAATGTATCAGGCTCCTATTCTATAAAAGCTGTTGTATTTCTGTTTGCTGGTGGGATTCTCTCCGAAATTTGTCTGAGATCCTCCGCTTGTGCTTCTTCTTGGGGGATTCTCTGAGAACTCTCCCGGCCGTGATTAAAGCATTTAGAGGACATTTGCTGAAGTCTGTCTGGTTATTATTGCTGCGCAGCAAGTTAGTTAGGGGAACAAGTTAGAGATAGAGGGCGTCAACTGTAGACGAAACCCAGAGAAACTAACGCCGACTGTAGACGTTCGGGGACGTCGATTGTAGACGAGACCCGGGTAAGACTTAGGTCAGGTGCACACTAACACACACTAACCAAACGTTTACGCCTTCAACCTTATTTAGTGACAGAGCTGTTTATGCAGCACTAGGGCATTAGTGTCACTCATAATCCTGCTTCATTTGCATGGGTCACTAATGAAAACCAAAAGGGCGATGATTGTCTTTATACACAAATCTGTGTCAAATTCAGCCATGTCCATTAAATTTGAATTAGTGCTGGGCAACGATTAATCGTGATTAATTGCATCCCAAATAAAAGTGTGTGTTTACAAAATATATGCGTGTGTACAGTTTATAATTATTTTGTATATATAAATACACAAATATGCATGTATATATTTAAGATTTTTTTTATTTACATATAAAATATTAATATTTATAATATATAATATAAATTATGTATATATATATATATACACATGCAAATATTTCTTAAATACATACATGCATATGTACACAGTACACACACATATATTATGTAAACACACTTTTATTTTGGATGCGATTAATCGTTGCTCAGGACTAATTTGAAGTTTAAGGAAATGTCATGCAAGTGCAGAATTACGGCAGAGAGGGTTGTGTTGTAAATGGTAGTTCACAATGTCCTTTTGTGAGTCATGAACAGTTCAAGTAAGCTTCAGCGTGGTGATTTGCCAGATGTCTATTTATGGACATGGCTTCTTCATTGTTCGTTTTCACCATGTGTAGTAAATCTATTCATAGAAGACTGGCAGAGTTTCAAACAAACGGCATGCCACTTGCTTTTGTGTAAAAACATCGCAAGCTGAATTCCTGTTTTTGTCGTTTACAGAGCAACATTGTGAAGAGTGAGCCTACACATTCTTTACAAAAAATTGTCCGAATGAACGCATCGCAGGGATGCTTTGATTCAACAGCCTGACAGTGGGCGGATGAGCTGGAGACTAAAGAAAGATCTCTCTCGCTTCTCTTCTACTACCTTTCAGATGCAATTCCCTGCGTCCTTCGGAGAGGCTCCATGATTTTTGCTGTATCATTAGTCATCCAAAATCACACAACCAATGCATTCAATGCATCCCTCTGAAATTTAAAGTAGTAGTTCACTTTCAAATAAAAATTTTCTGATAATGGAAACCATGTTATCCAAGATGTCCATGTCTTTCTTTCTTCAGTCGAAAAGAAATTAAGGTTTTTGAGGAAAACATTCCAGGATTTTTCTCCATATAGTGACTTCAATGGGGTCCAACAATTTATAGTTCCAAATGTGAGTTTCAGTGCAGCTTAAAAGTCTCGACACGATCCCAGACAAGAAATAAGAGTCTTATCTAGACAAACCATCGGCCATTTTAATTTTTTAATTATATACTTTTTAACCACAAATGCCGTCTTGTACCGGTCCTCCTACTCCAAACTTGTAAACACTGGGTTGGTACTTCCAACTACGTCACCTTTCCAACGTAATATTACGCCTGGCGCATCTCAGAGATAGTACAAGACGGGCATTTGTGGTTAAAAAGTATATAATTGTAATTTTTTTAAATTACAGACTCAAACTGTTAGTAAATCTGGCCCTTCATTTTTTTTTTTATTTTTTTTTTTTTATAAGCTTCTTGTTTTGATTTGATAAAAAAAAAGAAAAAAAAAGATCAGTTAATTAAAATAATTTTTTATAAAAATGTCTACCTTATAATTTAATTCATTAGCTTTTCATAGACTCACAAACCCTGGTTCAACATGGACAAAAAATTTTTCCTAAAAAGAGACGCGTTTGAATAAATGGCACAACTGATTCGTTTTAATTAACAATTGGTGGTTAAAAAAAAAAAGAACTAAACGAATCGGTTTTGGAATTAGAACCAGATTCATTAAATCCTGTCTGACTCCTACATGCCCTGTAAAAAATATATTTTTTGAAGTTGTAACTAAAACTAATATTATTAGAGTATGTTTTATGAGAAAATACTACTTAAGTCTTTCTACTTCACAGTTTAATTCAATATGTTACTTACCGCTTCTTTGTAATTATTAAGTGTAGCTGCACGTTTAATATGTGACCCTGGACCACAAAACCAGTCAAATGGGTCAGTTTTTTTAAACTGAGATTTATACATCACATGAAAGCTGAATAAATAACCATTGATGTGTGGTTTGTTAGGATAGGACAATATTTGACTGAGATAAAACTATTTGAAAATCTGGAATCTGATGGTGCAAAAAAATTGAATTGTGCTGCATTCACTAACAAAAATATATATATTTTTACATATTTATGGTAGGAAATGTACAAAATATCTTCATGGAACATGATCTTTACTTAATATCCGAATGATTTTTGGCATAAAAGAAAAAGCGAAAATTTTAACCCATACAGTGTATTGTTGGCTATTGCCCCAAATATACCCGTGCGACTCGTGACTGGATTTGTGATCCAGGGTCACATATGTGCACTGGCTCATAAACAGAAAAATACTAAATCAGCTTCCTGCATCAGACTCGCAAAACAATTTACAGTATTACTGGTCAATTTCACCACAACTTGCTTCCATTTCAAGCACAACAGCCATTAAACAACCTGAGACTGAAAGAGATAGTTGCTGAATCATTGTGTAACGCATAAACTGGTATTGCAGTCATAGTTATGTTTGCGTACAGTACCATTTACAAACTGCCTTTAACCTCTTCCACGCATAACGTCCCATCCAGACAGCGGGGGGGGGGGGGGGGGGGAAGTAAAGAGCCGTTTCCATAGAAACAGGGTAATCGTCTTTGTTTGGACGCAATCGACTATCTCTGCTGCTGCCGTGGCAACAGCAATGATGTCCACGCTTCTTGCGTGTGTGTGTGTGTGTGTGTATGTGCGAGATTGCATGTGTTTGTGTGTCTGTAATGCGTGTGTGAGCGTGTGGGTGGATGAGACATGCTGTTGTACGTGGATACATACTCATAATAACCTGTCAGGAAAATCTGCTGTTAATCAAGCAGTGCATGTGTAGAGATCATATATGATCACCAAAATTACATATTTAAATGTTTTTTCCTTGAAAAGAAATTTCTTCATGCCTTAAAATATCTTGAATGTAACTCGACACCCTTGCCTCATTTAGTATACGCGGTTTTATGAATATGCAAATGAGCCCCGCCTCCACTCACTCACTCAGCTCAGAGATCCACTGGTTGACGATCACACGTTGATCTGATTGGTTACAAGGTAGTTTGTGACGTCAGAAACACCAGCGATTTCAAAGCGTGTTTTTGAGACTGTCTTTGGTTCACTGCAGTTTTAAGGAGGAAATACTCAGCAATGGTGTCGACTTATGAATTTACACACGGTTTAAAACACCACATAGACATATAAACAACATTAAAAGCTTTTAAAATGCATACGTTTTTGGTTCGCTGCAGTTTTAAGGAGAAAAAACACAAGCTTTTGAAAGTGGGTTTCAATGCGCAACTTTTTGAAAAACATACCGGTATCATCTTCGTGTAAACTAAAAACCTGTGAATTTGTGAAAACGGTGACGTCATGTGTATCACGTGTTCACTCTATAGGCGCAGTGTTTCTTTACAAAGTGACATCGCCATCTACTGGCCTGGCATGAATAATACTGTTTTTATTTGATTTTATTTGATTGTTTTTGTGGATTCGTGTGAACGAGGATCATTTTGACAACGCTGTCATCTGTACGCAAAACAATTCGTGTAAAATGGTGTAAATGCACTAGGGTTGGGCGGTATTACGGTAATATCGGATACCGCGGGATCTTAAAATAGCACCGGTATCAGTTTCAATACCGTCATTACCGGCACTTATCCTATAATATATATAATTTATTTATTGCCTAAAAAATGCTTATGTGTGGTTGCAGTTTGGCAATATTTCTGGTTCCAACCGAATGAGAAGGGATAGGCGGTAAATACTGACGAGGCAATTTGTAAATTGTGCAATAAAAAGGTGACCGCGAGAGATGTAAACACCTCTAACGTCGCATCTCCGAAAAAACCGCCCACTCACTGCTGCCAGGATACATAAGCGCATTAAGTTTCGTATTTGTTAAAATATTATAATGTTATTTTTTCCATCTTTGTTGATTATGAAAAGTGAACAGCACAAATAAGATGGGATGCATCGGGAGTCAGACGATTTGACCACTTCAATAAATTTAGTTTTGTAAAAGGCCTCTTTAAAACGAATTTCGTTTTGTATAAATTGTATCTAAATTTTTATAAAGTTTTCATCAACCAAAATTGCCTGGATTTAATATAATCATGACATGATGGGCATGCCGCTGTCACTTGCATTGAAACCTCATAAAAAAGGCTATGCCTCACAGACATGACAAATAAATAAAGCTTGAAATTTCTTTAAACGAAACAATTAAAAACGAAAGAAATAGGCAACTCACTGATTAGGCTAAGTAATCCATGATGTGCATTTCTCTCGTTCATACGGAGATGCGATCGTCAATTTCAGTAAACGAAACCATTCAAAACGAAAAGAAATATAGTCTGATTATTTAATGGTGTGCATTTCTCTCTAGGCGCGTTCATACAGAGATGGCGATCGTCAGTTTCTTTAAACGAAACAATTCAAAACGAAAGAAATAGGCTACTCACTGATTAGGCTAAGTAGCCTAATCCACGATGTGCATTTCTCTCTAGGCGCGTTCATAGGGAGATGCGATCGTCAATTTCAGTTAACGAAACCATTCAAAACGAAAATAAATAGACTAGCCTACTCTCTGTAATCCATGATGTGCATTTCTCTCTATAGCGTTCAGATGCCGATCGTCAATTTCTTTAAACGAAACAATTCAAAACGAAAAGAAAAAGGCCACTCTCTGATTGTGTAATGATGTGCATTTCTCTCTATAGGCGCGTTCACTACAGAGATGCGATCGTCAACTTCCATCTTTGCAGAAAAGTTTTATTAATAAAAATCAATGGACACGCGTCACCGGATTACAAAGGCCCTTCTTGCTTGTTGCACGCACACAGATATTATGTTGAATAATGGTGGGCTCCAGTCCGGCTCATAATAACAGTTAATGCCGTCGGCCTGACTCAGACACAACGTGCAGGGGTTGGGCTTGATTTTTTTGTTGTTGTTTTTTTGCCTGATCTGGCATTCAGTTTCTGAACGGTGTAGGCACAAGCCAACAGTTTGGTGACGCCGTCTGAGCCCATTATGTCATAATTTTTAATTAGTCACGGTAATACCGTATACCCCGGTAAAATAGGGAGGCGGTTTGACGGTCCTTGGGTCTATATGACCCCAAGCGACTTTTCTTTAATAAAAAAAAATGGTTCCCTTCATCTCAGTGGAATAAAATTTGGTGACTTTTCCTACATTATCTATCTATACACACAGAAAAAAACTGGGCTTGATTCGGTCGTTCTAAAGGTATGTAAAAAAAAAAGTCACAAATCTGTTCCTTGGGGTCAATATGACCCCACATTGAAATGAATGGGAAAATCGAAGAAAAAATGTTTTTTATTTTTCATTTGTCAAAAAAAATATATAAATCCAGAATAAATCTGAAAATTTCAATACCACAATGAAGTCCTGGTACTAGAGCACAAATGAAATGTGGAACAAACATGACCACTTGCACACACACATGTTCGCGCACACAAACACACACAAAGGTCTGACTCCAAAAGAAAGCATTTTTATAGAAATTGACAAATAAAATCAATAATTCCAGCATAAATCTGAAAATTCTCACACATAAATGAAGGCCTGGTACTAGAGCACTAATGTAATGTGGAATGAACATTATCACAGACACATATGCGCCCACACAGACACAGACACAAATACACACATAGACAGAGAAAGGGTGTGACTGCAATAGAGAGCATTTTTACTGAAATTGTGAAATAAAATCAATAATTTCTGCATAAATCTAAAAAATTTCACACATAAATGAAGGTATGGTATGAGAGCACAAATGCAACGTGGAAAGAACATGACTACACACAGATCAAATACACACAGAGAGACAAACAATAAAGATATTATTGCAAATTTATATAGCATTATTGCAATAATAAGACACTTCAAAAGACCTCAAACAACAACAAAAAAAATTCTAAACTTTTTAAAATACATTAAATCAGTATTTTGTCAATGTTTAAATATGTAATTCATAAAAAAGCTATTATAAGAGCATTAAGTCACATCCAGAAAAATGAATGGATCTCTATGGGGCCTCTGCTGGAAGTATATGGTAATTACACTTTGTGGCTAAAACTATATTAGCTACAAAAAAACATCTAACCAGCAGATGGCAGAATTATGCATCTAACACCTAGATCAATATCCAGAAACAACTCATAGTTAAATTTGATCATCATTAATGTGTTTTTTTCATAAAAAAACTATATTTCATATGTATGCTAATGGTGTAGTTGAGGAATTTTGCAGTAAATAGGTAAAAAAGTACTTCAAATCCCCCAAAACACAGCATTAATGAATAGATGAGAAGTAAACAAAAAAAAACATATATTATTTGTATAATTAAAAATGTATATTTTTTGTCCAATTTCTCTATCAATTGTTGGGGTCATATAGACCCCAAAGACCAGATTTGTAAACCGGAAACGAAGACCATATGAGGGTTAATAAAAATCAATGGACACGCGTCACCGGATTACAAAGGCCCTTCTTGCTTGTTGCACGCACACAGATATTATGTTGAATAATGGTGGGCTCCAGTCCGGCTCATAATAACAGTTAATGCCGTCGGCCTGACTCAGACACAACGTGCAGGGGTTGGGCTTGATTTTTTTGTTGTTGTTTTTTTGCCTGATCTGGCATTCAGTTTCTGAACGGTGTAGGCACAAGCCAACAGTTTGGTGACGCCGTCTGAGCCCATTATGTCATAATTTTTAATTAGTCACGGTAATACCGTATACCCCGGTAAAATAGGGAGGCGGTTTGACGGTTTCAAAATTCGAATACCGCCCAAGCCTAAAATGCACCCTAGGTTTCAAACTTAAGTAGATGTCACATTATGGAAGCAAAACAGGTTGCGAGTGTTACATGTTGACTTTAAAGAGTTAAAAGTAAAAAATCTGATCTACTCGCCTTTATGATTTCCATATGATGTTATCAGTCAATTATGTCCAAGTGAAATCTGGCACCTTTACCTTCAAGAATGTTTTTTTTTTTTTTTTTTTTGCCTACAGCTGGAAAACATGGTACTTTTTATGTCCTTTTTGAAGGCGAACACACTGTGCTACATTACACTTTATGAGTTCTACGGAAAAACATAAAATCAAAACGCTTTCAAACACGAGTCAGTATCTTAAGGGCCAAAAGACTTCAAAACAATCAAAATGCTGTATGATTTATGATGGGTGAAATGGTTTTAAATAGAAGGCAAACACCAAACTACTTTTTTTCAATGCCTTGTTACTTCAGTGGCATGAGATCTTAACTCTATAAATCATACACAATTTAGCGCAAGCAGGGTCAAGCACTTGATTGTTTGGCCTCATTAGATACAGATGCATTGAGCAGTATTGCACAACAGTGCAGTGATACAGCTCTTGTTGTGTGCTAATTCTGTCCGTGAGACTTTGTGGTCACTGTAATCCATGGTTTGGGTTTCATCATAAGACTCCACTGAAGCCGCCAGCTATTGCAGCAAATGTTCGGCGACTTTTAACCCAAGTTGTAGATTATGATCAAGAGAAAGGGTGAAGAAAGAGAAAAGGGCTTGAGATGGCAAGAAGTAAGAAAGACAGGTTGGCACACTAACAGCTACACCCTTAAAAAGTTTTTTTGTTCCCCAATGAACCTTTCAGTGAACATTCTTAAAGGGGTGTTATAATGCACTTTTCACAAGATGTAAAATAAGTCTCTGATGTCCCCAGAATGTGTGTGTGAAGTTTTAGCTCAAAATACCCCACATATTTTTATATAGCATGTTAAAATTGTCACTTTTTGAGGGTGAGCAAAAACACACCGTTTTGTGTCTGTCCCTTTAAATGCAAATGAGCTTCTGCTCCCGGCACAGGGGGCGGAGCTTCAAGAGCTTGTGTCCTTTTACCTCACACACACATGCACTGAAAATTTTATGTTCAAACCGGAGTCAGACAATGATGGAGAGACTCAAGAAGAAGTGACAACATGTAGAAGCAACAGGACATTTCTGAATGGTTAGTTGATGAATTTATGTATCTTATGTGTAGTTATCTTCTAGTCATTGATTAGCATATTCTGTCTTGATAATCTATAAATCGTGTTCAGGGGGCGGGGTTGTGGTGTAATGTGGGAGGAATGTGGTGTAGTCTCTACCAGCCGTTTGTTGTAGTCCTTAAAAAGTGATTTCTTTAAAAGCAAATATCTCCCTTCGCTTTGAACTTTGAGCGCTGTAACTTTGCAGATGTTGTTTATGCTCAAACAGCAAGAAATTGTGTTGCATGTGCGATACGCACATCAAAGCTTCAGTGTCATACGTAACCTCACTAGTATGGACTAGGGATAGGGAAATGAAGCCTCATGAAGCACTGAGGCTTTCCCTTGATTGTTCCGGGATAAGATTCGAAGCATCATGAGTGTCGAAAACAGCGCCATCTTGTTACTGGTTCAATTTATAGCAGCCATAAACCCGAGTGCGCAGCGCCATTAGTTGATCTATTAAGCACAAATAAAAGCCTGACAACCCTAAATGTTCAGTTTTCTGATAATATAGCCTAATTCACATATAAAAGTGAGGCAATAAATTAAATGTAACAAAATATTAATAATTATAAAAATACCAAAAGAGTTGCTTGATGCAATTAAATGGTGGTCTAATTATTTTATGGTTTCTATGCTGTTTATGTGTCACAATATATGAGCATGTAACATAGGCTATAGGCTTATATATATATATATATATATATATATATATATATATAATATATAAAATAAAAAAAATGTTAGTAAATGGACTTAAACTTGCAAAACCTGTAGAGTAGTGGTCTGGGTCCCGACACGCCAAACATTCCGACACGCAAAGTGAAGCATTCACGTGACTGGAAAGAAAGTGAGGCTTCGTTTTTCGTTAATCACGTGTTTCTCTGAAAACAATACGCGCTCCGGCACGGAGCTTCATGAGAAATTGTGCTGCGTACTCGATACGCGCTTTAAAGCTTCAGTGTCAAATGTAACATCAGTAGTTTGTATGGACTGCCTGTGTTTGACCTTGCCTGTACTTTGGATTACATCTTTGGATTACCCTGTTCAATAAATACTGCATTTGGATCCTCAACCTTCGTGTCTCAGAGCATTTTGTGACAGTTTATGCGGAATAACTGGCTATCGGTATCGGTGGAGAAATGTAGTATCGGTGCTTTTCTATTGAAAGCGGCGCAGAAAGCAGAAGAAGAATGCATGCATGCGGATGTTGTAAGGGCGGAAGAGGGGGATTCTTGCTTAAAGTAGCTCATTGTTCTTATATAACCATAGAGTGATTGCAGATGTGTTTTTACTGTTTTTGCAGCTGCAGCAGGCTTCTAAAAATAAACCGCATAAAAGCTTTATGACTGTACTGTTATGAAAAAAACATGAGTTGCTGACTTCAAGCCACGTCTATGGTAATGCCCGATGAAAGACGGTGGATCACATGCACATGCATGACGGATAACTCACAGCATTAGCTCACAGAACTTTCACAATCCTTTAAAAAAGACTCCGCCTCTGACATTACTTTCCTTTTCGCCAATCCCTCGTTTTCTACCGAACTCCATTCTGGAACGTAAAGGCAGACGCCGTGTAACACAAACGGTCCACTCGTAAATATTTAAACGGGAGAAGCTCAATATGGTGATTGTAGTTCTGCTAATGCCAGGTTCAGACTACATATTATTTTTGTCTGTTAAAATAGTCACGTGTGGAATCATTTAAAAAAACACGTGAAGACATCTTTTTGGACAAGCTTTTAATTAACAGTTTGTTTTGGCGTTTATTAAATTTATATGGTATTTGTACAGCTGGTATTGTATTTGTTTTGATATTATTATAGTTTTTTTTTACTGTAAAGCACTTTGTGACCCTTCTTTGTCTGTGAAAGGTGCTATATAAATAAACTTTACTTATGGTGTCAGATTGTGCTATTTTGACTCCTAAATTCATGTCTGAAACAAGTCGGACTACATTTTTTTTTTTTGACCAATCATGGCTTGCCATCTTTAAAGGAACACGCAGACTTTTTGTGACTTTAGCTTATTCGCCGTATCCCCCAGAGTTAGATAAGTCCATACATACCCTTCTCATCTCCGTGCGTGCCGTAACTCTGTCTGACGCACCCACCGCTAGCTTAGCTTAGCACAAAGACTGGAGGTAAACGGCTCCAGCTAGCATACTGCTCCCAATAAGTGACAAAATAACGCCAACATTTTCCTATTTACATGTTGTGATTTGTATAGTCACAGCGTGTACGAATAACAAGGTCACATGACACCGCCATCTTCTAACCGTATACATACTGGGAACTATATTCTCAGAAGGCGAAGCACTGCTACTTCTGCGGAGTGATTTACAGCTGGAACTAGCGACTGACCTCAGAAAACAAGAGCGTAAACAAACAATGTTTGTCAGATTTTTAAAGACAGTGTGCCTCCCTTTTGACACAACAAACCTCTTCTTCAACCCCAATATTTACTACTTTACAATAGTGATCAGTGAGCAGCTTGTTTGCGCATTAATAATAACGGACTCTCGTCTTGTGCGCCTAATGTGCGACTCCTGTGTCACTGTAATCGCCTTTACCTTGATTACAATCGTAATCCATCTAACTTTACTAGCGCGACACTGGTTTGCTTTATCCAACCGAGAGATGTTGTTTGCGTATCATATGCTCATGCAGCGCCACCGCTCAGTCTGTTTCACAGCACGATGACTGACTGTTTTAAATCAAATGCATTCGCTTACTGGATCCTTGGACTGAAAACTTTCCAGGAGTTTACGTTTTAAAATGATCTGACTGAAAACAGAGGAGCGAAAACATAAGAACGTCTCTTGACCAACCAGCTTTTAAAAGTATTGTTCCCACTAAAATGTATTGACTTAAATTATTAAAGGGATACTTCACCGATTAGCATTAAGCTTTGTATCAGTAGAAACCCGGTAGTATTCTCGAGTGACCGTGCTTCCCTCCCTCATGTCCCCCTGAGACGAGAGATTTCTGTATTGTGTGTCTGGAAAAAGACCTCAGATGACACAAAAATCATCATTTAGCATCATCTGAGGCTTTTCTGTCCAGAGGCGAGAGACTCCAGCCAGTAGGAGGAGCTCGTTCCGCATGTGTTCAACCCGCCCATAGGAGGATCTCACGATAAAACGCCGTCTTTTCAGTTTCGGGTCGACTAGTAGCCTAGCTGTATCATTTCTCCCGATACTGCCCTCTGTAACCGGTAGGCGTGGCTTGGGCGTGGCCTCGTAGGGCAGCGAAGCAAGTGCATTCTGGGAGTTGTTGTCTTTCATCCACATGAGCCAAAAATACATTTTCTGGCTTTTCTCAGTCTAGAAGGCACCAACTTCTAAAATAATTTCACATTTCTACTACATAAATGACCCAATTTAAATACACATTCATCTTTCCAGCGGCGAAATATCCCTTTAATCATTAACTGATTGATTTAATGTTTTTTACTACTCTGACATGATCTGGCACCACACACTTTGAAAACCCACAAACCTTTCTTCCAGTGCATAATTCCACCAACACCCTCGACTTTCTTTAGTTTCGCCATGTTTTAAAGCAGAAAACGGAAGAGCTTCAGTGCTCCTATTGGTCAACGTCACAGATGTGAGGACATCGTGGAGGACAGGAAAGAAATGAAACATGCTAGTCTTTCTGTTGGGACATTGTGAAGCGTTGGTGTCGGTTATCGTCCACAATGACACTTTATACGAGATAAAACGGCCAATTCTTACATTTCGACGGCCATTGTTGTTTACAAATCACCACAACACCCTGCATCCAACGGATCATACTAAAATCATGCTGATATCATGTTGTCTGAAGTTAAAAGTTAATATTTGCTCACAGTTAAAATATTAAAGTCACCCTGTAGTTATTAATTTCATCCCTTAAAACTCATCTCTGATCACCAAAATGACATATTTAAACGTTTTTCCTTGAAAAAACAATTCCTTCATGCCTTAAAATATCTTGAATGTAACTCGACACCCTCGCCTCATTTAGTATACGTGGTTCTATGAATATGCAAATGAGCCCCTCCTCCACTCACTCACTCACTCAGAGATCCACTGGTTGACGATCACACGTTGATCTGATTGGTTACAAGGTAGTTTGTGACGTCAGAAACACCAGCGATTTCAAAGCCTTTGGTCTTTGGTTCACTGCAGTTTTAAGGAGGAAATACTCAGCAATGGTGTCGACTTATGAATTTACACATGGTTTGTCTTAAAGCGTATTAAAAACACCACATACACACATAAACAACATTAAAAGCTGGATTTTCACCACAGGGGGACTTTAAAAATATTTTATAAAGGAATGCAAACTGAATCAGCTTATTGGTATTTGTCATATCAATTTTGATTATGGTTTAAAATCCCAAAAAATGTACGACCACTTTTTCAAATTCTATGATTTATGAAAGCGGAACACTTTTTTTATTTCCGATGAATAAATGTAATTGGTCAAAGCTATGGATAATCCAAGTGTTCAACGCTGTAACTGACAGATTGTGCATAACATGTCAGAACAAATGCACTATATAATTTGTAAAAAAGCAACACGAATAAAATGCTCAAGCATGCTTAACTTAAAACACACCTGACATGTAGATAAACAGTCCTCATAATGATGTCAAAAATTGCAAGTAATAAAATGTACAATACTACAATAGTAGTCTGAGAGCTGTGGTAAAAGTTATTAGCATCATCATGAGAAGAAGTAACAGTGGATCATCAGCAACGGGACAGATTATTGTGTGTTTGTTTTTATTTTTCTGTTGGAGTTTATTAGGATTATTGCAGTATTGAGGGTTTCTTCGTCCCATAGTGAGAAGAAGACCTGGATAAACACACACCCCTGAGCTGCACTGGGACCAGAGATCTTTCCGGTCAGCTGACGAGTAAATCAATACATGGACATATCAGTCCATCCTCCAGTGTGTGTGTGTGTGTGTGTGTGTGTCTCAAAGAGAGGCGGTGCAAAGTGAACAAGCACACTGGATGGCACAAAATAAGTATGGAGCTTAACTTATGAATATTTAAGATTTAAGATTTGGGAGACTCCTGAGAGGGAACATGCCATTAATGCCCAGTCAGAATTATTTATCAGTTTAGACCACATAAAAGCAAACAGTTTAGGAAGATGTTGAGGGAACTAATCATTATATGATATTTGAAATTCACCAATTTGTCAAGCTCATTGTCTCTGAATGAAAACTGTTTAGTAGAACCATTACGTGAACCGCACTAATGGCAGACTGGTGTATCAGAAGCCCTGTGCAATATCCCTTATCATCCCCCCTCAGAAACACTCATCTGCCCAGCGGATGTCGAGAGATAGTGCAATTACACAATGATGAGGCGTTTTTCAGTAATGGACAGCATCCAGTCTTAGAGAGCTAAGAGGAACGATGCACTTTCCTGTTCATTAAATGGCTGCAAGTTTATCAGCTCCAACCAAAACTTGACATGCAATGATTTACAAATCGACAGACACATTTTTTTTTTAAACAAATGCTGTGGGCAACCTACACCTAAAATCTATTACATTATGTTAGGTTACACTTTATTTTACAGTGTCCTTGTTACATATGTTACATGTACTTACCATAGTAATAACAGTAAATGATGCATAATTACATGCAACTAACCCTCAACCAAACCCTAACCCTATAGTAAGTACATGTAGTTGCTTAATATTGCTCAGTACTTAAATATATAATTACACTGTAACAATGACACCTTAAAATAAAGTGTAACCCTTGTACTTGTAAATGTTGTACTCAAATTAGTACTTAGTAATATTGATTAACTACATGTACGAGTTACGGTTAGGGTTTGGTGGTTTAGGGTTAGTAACTTGTAATTATGCATAATTGACTGTTATTACTATAGTAAGTACATGTAACTATGTCACCTTAAAATAAAGTGTCATTTCATTACTTTTTAGATGTTATGAAAATAGCATATATATTCCTCCTGTCAGATGACTTGTGCAAATGGAAGCTTGCTTACGCCACCGGATGAAAAATAAGTCACTTTTTTTTCCACAATCGCGAGTTTATATCTTGCAATTCTGCAAAAAATAAAAAATAAATGTATTCAGTGGTGGAAATTTAACATTTTTTTTCTCATAATAAATTACAGATTGTTAATTTCGTAGTAAAAACACATTGCATATTTGGAGGACTAGTGACGAAATAAATCATTGTAATTTTTTGTATGATAAATATCTGCAATTTAAAACGTGAAATAATGTATATCGTCCATTTAAAAATGGATTTATTTCCATTCAATTATTAAATTGATAACTGATTTCATTTCATGTGTCACTCCTAGTGCTCCATATATATTGACATTTTAGGTAAAGACAACGATACTGAACCGTTTTATTTTGATTACTTTCATTATTTCTTTTACTTTAGCTGTGGTGTCTGAAGTGTTTTACAAACGTTGCACTGGTACACGTGAATTAGGTGTGACCTCCAAAACTTCCATGACAGGAGATTGTGATTTTTTTTTTTTTTTTTTAACACTGGTTGAGTTTTTAAAACCACAAATCTCAGGGTTATCTAGTTCTTCCTTGCAATATGATCCAATCAACTTTCAATGCAAACCTACGCCCTTGATGAAGAGAGAGAGAGAGAGAGAGGGGATGGTGGTAACTTGTACCCTATTGGATGGAGGCTGATGGATGGATGAAATGCTGCATTATGGGCACTGCACCTTGGCACACGTTGCGACACGCCTAGTGAGAGCGAACCTGCAAAGCCGGAGAATGTGAATGTGCGAAAACCAAATGTAAATCGATGTTAGACAGAAGTCAGTGCTGCACGATAACAGCTTCTGAGACAAAAGAAAGAAGCGTTGGATCATCTGCATCCCACACCAGCATAATATAACACTTATGAATCACAAGCCTCTTTAATAATGCATGCTTTCAGAGAAATTCTGCTCTGAATCGGCATTCACTGGATGCATAGGCTTTATCATTAATGTCTCTGGATTTGTAAGCTAAACTGTTATAATCATGGCCATGCATGTGCTGTACTGAAGAGTCTATCTGATGTCCAGTTCGGATCTTTGAAAGGCACCGCCCAGAAATCTGGATTCACACTCAACGCTGCATTATTATCCTCTATTTTAATGAATGACAGGCAGTGACACACAATATTCCCAAATAAGCCTCGTCATCATTACAGCAGGACTGTGACCTGTCAGTCGGTCCGGATCAACTTATATGGGCCTTTAGACTAAAGAACGTGCGCGCGCTCACTCGAATCGATTATGTCATCAATATAAGAACGTTGAAAAGATTCATAAAAAGAATAAAGAAAGAACGCGCGCGCGCTCACGCGAAAATCAGTGGAATTTCCAGTAGCAATGCGACGAATGCATTATTATATATCACTGTACGATCCGCACGATTTTGTGAGACAGTTCACTTCGCGTGATTATAACTATGTGTGAATAGCCAAATTGTAAATGAATAATGCATGTGCAGAATATAATGCATAAGTTGCACTTACCGATTTCATGGCAGAAGCCATATCGTCATATCTCTCCGCCTGCTCGGCCAGCCGGGCTTTCTGGACCAGCTGCTCGCGGTCGACCATGTTTAAATCGCGCTTGATTCGGGTGATATGGGTGTATTTAGTGGATATGCCGTGGGACGCGCGCGAGCTCCTCTTGCCGCTGCAGCTGCTCGCTCTCTCTCTCTCTCTCTCCCTCTCTCTCCCTCTCTCTCTGCGCGCGTGCCGATGCAACACGCCCCTCCCCCTCCTTACGCTTTCACTGGATTGCGTCATCAGTTGTGAGGGGGGGTGCAGTGCCGTCAGGATCATGAGGGGTCTCGCGCCACACGGACTCGATCGAAAATTACTACAAAATGTAAGTGATTTTGAAGTAATTGTTCTCTTTGTAAACAGCATCCTGAACCTGTTGTGCATTTTTTTTTTTAAATTGCAATACATATAACTATATTATTAGTCCCAGAATAATAATAATAACAATGTTTTATTTTATTTCATTTGATGCTTGATTTTCTAAAGTATTTTGCATCGCCGCTGCACTTTATACGTTTTTATGTAGGCCTAAATCTGTTATGATGTTTGCACTGTTAAAGTTTCTTCTGATGTGTTTTACTTTTATTTATTTTTTTAAGAGACCAATAAAAAAAATAGCCAAATCATATTCAGCCATATGTTTTTAAATATGTTATTTTGGTGATTTTTATTTTGGACTTTAAATCTGCAGCTCTTAATGTGGTGCTTTACGTCTGTAGCGAGAGAGAGAAGCGACGCACACGGAGCGGAAAGAGCTTGAATGAAGCGAGTTTGGCTCTAGATAAAAATATTAGAGGATATAGCTCTGAAAGATCATTACTGTCCGTAAACGACCCTGAGCGCTTGTGGTGTCGATCCGCTGCTCAATTTAAACTATAGAAACAGTCAAATGGCACAATTATGTCCCGCGGTCCGCCACCACTGCTTTAGGGGCTCTGTATAATTTCAATAATAAAAGTGTTGGTTATTTATTTATTTAATTTGGTTATTAGAATATTGAGAGTTGCAGTGTTACTTGCTAAACTTGGGCTAATTGTCATAAAGTTACTCCAGTGAATATTTTTCATGCTTGTTTTATTTTTAAAAGTCATTTTCTGTATAGACAGAATGACCTTCTTGGCTACAGAAAGGCTATTGAAAAAAAAAAAAAAACATGTCAAAAGACCCAGACTCCCATTATAACTAATATTAAAATACATCTATTACATGTTCATTATAAAATTTGATTATGTGAAATATAAAACACAGATGACGAAACTTTTATTATGTAGAGCACCTGCCGGAAGAATAAATAATGTGCTGTTTTGTCTTAACAGGAGAAAATTTCAGGGAACAACTGAAGAATATAAAATAGATTTATAGCACTTTATTTATGGGCAGAAAAAAAAAAGGCAAAACATTTACTGGTCTTTTAATGATATTTTTTATTCACAAATCACTGGTCAGGAATTGCACAAATTCTGTAGATATAGTCACTCAGCACAGAATATAGCCTTGAAACAGCTTGATTAGAGTCAGTGTTGATCCACTCAATGTGAATGGCTTCACAGTTCAAGAGAATCTGAAAAATGCCTTAAAGTTTAATCTGAGACCAAATATTCACTATAGTGTTCAAATCTGGACTAACATGAGCCTGATGGACTCGTTCTCAGGCCACTTCTTGGTCGTCTTTGCAGTGTGTGTGCAGCGTCTTGTTGAAAAATAACATCTCATCATTTCTCTTAAGATTTCTCTTTTTATTTGTGGGAAACAAGCCATTCTGCAATATTCTCCTGTACTCTGAAGCATTAAAGGACTTGTTTGTGGTAGAGATGCATCATGTATTATTATATTTCTCAGCAGATTTTTGAAGACGCTCGTGTTTCTTTGTGATTCATCACTCTCATATTCAGCCAAAAACTTCATTCTGTCTTTGATGTTTTTCTGGCTTTTTAAGTAGTGCATTTGATTAAATTTAGCCAATTTCCTGACCAATAATTTGTGGTTATTAAATTAAAAGCTTAGTGTTTAGCCCTTCTTCTTTTTTCTTTTGCCCAAGAGTGTATATTGACAAAAAAAAGTTGAAAGTCTGTACCAAAAAAAAAAGAAAAAGAAAAAAAGTGACATCTTAAACATTTTCTTTTTTTTCTTTTACTTTAGGTTTACCAAATGTTTATTTATATATTATATATAAAAATCTCAACATCATTTTTGGCCTACATTTCTTTCCTATCTTAATATACTATTATGCAATTAGGCCAATGACATGGTTTAGTTTCCTCAATACAAATCCAATATAACTTTTATCCCATTCATTTTCATTCTGTTAATCTACTCACAAATGATGGAACAGAAAAAGGAAAAAAAGACAGGAAGAAAGAAAATGAAAACATTTTTTAGCATTGAAACCATTATTTTTCAATAATCAATCAAACCAATCAAAAAAAAATTTTTTTGGATTCTGAGCAGACCAATTCAGACAAATATTTTTGAATAACGAATTATGTTTTGACATTCAATAAAATGTTAAAGATATTCAGATACACTTTACAGTAGGATATGCAACAAAATGTATCATCAAAACTGATTTTTTTTTACGTTTACTTCTAGCATTCAGTTCCACTTTAAGTACCATCAGGTTTTGTCTGGCATAATAAATTTGGTGCTTGCAGTCTATATCAAAACGCCTAAAGAGAGGAGAGTCTAAAACTTTGGTTTCCACTGTATATCAATAGCCTCAGCTTACTTATTCACCTATGTGTACACGTTCGTATAGTTTATAAAGTGCATAATTCGAATTTTCATTCATAATATTTATTACAGTTATTTATATAACAGTAGTAGCATAACTTATTTTTCATTGTTTCACACCCAAATAACTATTTCATCTTTAAAATCTATTATTCAGGGTTGGCGTGAGGTGTTATGTACAAAATTTATACAAGTCCTGTAGTCAATGCTATTCCTATCCCCTCCCTATTGGATCAGGCTGGTGGGCGTGGCTTGAGGTGGGCGGAGTCATTGGAGTGAACATGTGACGCTGGCGTCCTCTGAATGGTCACAGTTGTGGACGTTCCATGCTATGTGAGAGCACAGAATGAGAGTATCTTCTGTGCCTGTGCATTTCAGGTTGTCCAGGTGGATTGGGCCACGACCGGGACCGAAGTAGGCCAGTGCCTGAGCGGCTTTAGGCAGCCCGCAGCCCATCTGCCGACACACCACCTTAGCATCTGTAAGATCCCAAGCGTCATCACACACCGTACCCCATTCCCCTCTCAGGTACATCTCCACTCGGCCCTCGCAGCGGTGCAGGCCTCCCACGAGCCTGATGGTAGCTTGAGGAGAGAAAGAGAGAGAGCTGGATAAGATGCGTGTTTGTTCAAACCAAGCGACAACCTTCCGATCTCTCTCTTGAAACCAACTCGGGAGTGACTTAAACTGCAGTTCATCGACTGGCCACTAGAGACCGACTGCAGAAGAGAGTCAATCACATAGACCTCCATGTTAATATGCCCAACTTTACAGTAGAAATAAATGTGTTTACAGTCTGGTGCAAAAACTGGTTTTGGTCTATATAGCTAATTTTGCCCTTCATGACGACTGTGAGGGGCGTGAATTTTTTTATAACTCATCCGTTTAAATTATATTAAGCCTTAAAGTTCTGCATAATTAAGGGCGTGGCCATTTGAGTGACAGGTGGATTGCCGCTGATGTCACTACTAGCCGTTTGTCTGCTGTCTGTTAGCATCACGTCACCTCAGCTAATTGCGACTCTTTGCCCATTTTCTGTTATCCGGGAGTGACGTGCTGCCAAGATGGCGACGGCCGGCTCCGCCCACTTTGGGCTTCAAAAATACTCTTCAGAAACCATCGGGTGATGTCGCGGACACTACGTCCATATTTTTTTACAGTCTATGTTTCAAATACTATTCAGTAAGTGAAAATAGAAAGTAGAGACTTGAAACTTTGAGGGATGGTGGTCTACAATGTCACCGAGGCTCGCCCCAATTGGCCAGACGGTGGCGCTACAGCAATCAAAAGTAGGAAAACGCTCATAACTCGAAATTTTGGGGTATTTTGGATTATTTGAAAAAACAACTTTTGCAAACTAGTCCTTGGTTTTTCGCCCGATTGGAATTAAACCAATTCAGAAAGTTTCTCTGGAGTCTGATTGTCAATAATTATCGGGAAAAAAAGTCATAATTTCGATTCATGGTCGTGACAGGACGCCAAAACCTTCGTAGAGAGCGGGGCCGCTTTTACTAAAATGGCTTTAACTCTGGAAAGGAATGAGATATTTTCACCAAACCTGGAACATGTATGTATGGGCTTAATCTGAGGTCACAGTAACAAAATCTCTGTGATTAGCCACTTGATGGCGCTATAACAGGAAAAAAACATGAAAATGGCTGTAACTCGCAACCGTTAGTACGATTGACTTGAAAATTGGCATGTAGTGTCGCAATCGGCCAATGAAGTTTGGTTAGGAGATTGATTGGCTCAAAATTCTGTGGGCTAATGTGTTTTATGCCTCAGTAATCACGCTGAGTTTCACACATACACACAATATGCATATCATATGCTAGACCTCCTCATTCTGAACAACTTTGCCTCAAGAACCACTGCTGTCAATCAAATCATTTGTTAAATATTTGAGAATAAATAAAAAAACTACTTTTGCGAACTAGTCCTAGGTTTTTCGCTCAACCTCAATAAAACCAATTCACAATTCAATTATCTAGACTCTCTAGGTCCAAAATTATACTTTTTTATTTAACTTTACCCTTTGGAATAGCTATAACAAGCTCATTTAGAAAAAGGCCGTGGCAAAATAAATCCTAAACGAAAACTCAGCATTTCCCAAAATTAGGTGGGAACATGCAACATATGATTCTAAAGAAGCATGCAAACCTTTATGGAGATCGGAGCATAGGTGGCGCTATAACTGTTAAAAAGCTTTAAAATGTCCTTTGTAAATTGACTGTATTGGTTGTAAATGGTCTTTTCCATCTATGATCTAGATGGTTACAGGCTTGCTAAATAAAATATATTTTTACTATTGTGCTTAAAGGCTAACTTAAAGTGCTTGAACCCCGATAATTGCTGCTCAAAACTATATTAAGTATAAAATACTAACATAATTTTGGCCCAAATTTCTTTCCAAGCTTATAAAATAACCACCTAATATAATAAAGGGGTTATGTAATTAGGCCAGTGAAATGGTTTCCCATTATGGGCTCCATTCATGAGCACAACATCTGATGGACACATAAATCAGTGTGCTTCCATACACTGCACTTGTGGATGTAGAATGTTTCTGAAATGTTGTTGAGGATGTCAAAACTTGAGCGTCACCTTCGGTGTGCTTACCTTCCGCTGGTGTCGTGGTTGTAGTTGCAGTCGTAGTTGTAGTAAGTCCCTCTGTCATCCCTACGCCAAAGTCTCTTCCTAATACCTCAAATTCCAAAGGCGCTGAAAAACAGAAAATACAAAAACTTACATTAGAAGACTAGGTTAACTTAGGTTACTTTGGTTAACTTTCGTTTACTGTGACTGAATAAACTCTGTTAATGAACCACTAACTTGTGGTTCTCGTTCTAGAATGTAAATCAATTTTGTAGAAACAAAGATAATTGGAGTATGTTATACAAGAAAATAATATTTCAGTCTTTCTACTTTAAAATTGCACTTTGTAATTATTTGTGAAATATTTATGAGTGAAATATTTCAGAGAAAATACTACAACACTTTTTTATACTTTTATACTTACATTACACTTTCATGTTTATTTTAGTCTTTCCCTGTTCTCTTAAATGCTCATCTATTAGACACAGGCATGCATATATTAATGCGTTAGTGATGCACGTGGCCTGTACGGAGGTCGACTTTCCCTGTGGGTCTGTGCTGACGATGATGTGCTCTGACGGGCCTCTTTATTTCTCATGCAGATGTGGCCAACTGTCATACAGAGGATGTTGCTGATTGCAAATGCTGATCTTGAGTCAGTTTTGTGATTTCCCTCTTTCTTGATGGTTTACGTTGGGATTTCAAAAAGAGACAGTGGCCACATAAATGTAAAATGGATGTTAGTTTGTATGCTGTAGTTTGAGAGTATTGGTAATTGAAGTAGCAGTGATATACGGATGTGCAGGTGTGTGTGTGTGTGTGTGTGTGTGTGTGTGTGTGTGTGTGTGTGTGTGTGTGTGTGTTCTTAGTGAAATGCTGGTGTAGTGAATTTTGTGAATGAAGGACACATGCATGTTTGTGTGCATAGACTGACCTTTGAATATACAGTTGTAATCAAAATTATTCAACCCCCACAGCAAAATGTACAGACTTTCAGCTATATGCAATGAACAAATCAAACAAAAGTAATTAAAGGTGCTCTAAGCGATGTCACACGTTTTTTTAGGCCGAAATTTTTTTTGTCACATACAGCAAACATCTCCTCACTATCCGCTAGCTGCCTGTCCCCTGAACACACTGTAAAGAAACGCGGTCTCTGTAGACAGCCCAGGCTCCACAAACGGCAACAAAAACAAACTGGCCCAGCCTGGACCACGAAACATAACAAACAGTGTTCCAGCCAATAACCGACAAGAATGATTTGGGGGTGGGGGTGGGGGTGGAGGGGTTAGTGCACGTGCACATGAAGGGGGGTGTGGAGGAGAGAGAAGCATGAAGAGGGAAGTTAGCTAGTGGAGAGATGTCCTAGACAACGACTAACGTTAGAATTATATTCTCTTGAATTTTGATATGGCCGACACACGACCAAAGAGACGACGTTCCGATGAACAAATAGCTAAGAATAGGGAAAAAGGAGAAGGAACGCGCAAAGTCCCGAATTTACATTGGAAAAGCACGGAAGGGAGGGGGAGGGGACGGGATGAGGAGGAGGGAGGGTCGAGCTAGCCTCTGTTTTGTTTGACAATGCTTCGAACATCAACAAGAAGTGACGTCACCCAACATCGCTTAGAGCACCTTTAAAATAGCTCAAACAAATGTTTCAAGTGGTTTCCCCAAATTTAACTGAAAATGCAACTTTTATTGACTTCTGCAGTCTCCGAGTTATCGAACCCCCTGAACAAAATCCCTCACAACAGCACCAATCTGCAAAACAGGTGTTGTCTCACTAATCAAGGGCTTCATTAGTTGCACAAGGTGTGATTGAGCTGGAACACATCATATATCTGAACTGGCTAGGTTTGTTGAGTGTCACGTTTGACATGTTGTAAATATGGCTAAGTCAAAAGAATGGTCCAAAAACTACCTGGACAGGACAGAAAAAGGAAGCTATCAATGGCTGCAACCAGATTTCTGAGAAGGCAGGTTCAGAAAAACCTGCAAAAACACCTGCAGCAAGACTTGGCACTGAGGTTTCAGTTACACAGTAGTTTCCATGCCAGAAATCCAAGACGTACACCACTACTGACCAAAAAGCACAAGAAAAGTCGACTCCAATTTGCTCAAAATCATATAAATAAGCCACAGAGGTTTTGGGATTCTGTTTTGTGGAGCGATGAAACAAAACTGGAACTTTTCGTCTCTATAGTTTAGAGGTATGTCTGGAGAAAGAAGAGTGAAGCATATGCTGAAAAGAACACTGTCTACAGTTCAGCATGGTGGATCGGTGATGCTCTGCGGCTGCTTTGTATCCTCTGGAACTGGAAACCTGCAGCGTGTGGAAGGCAAGATTGATTCATTGAAGTATCAGGAAATCCTAAGAGGAAACATGCTGTCAGTGAGGAAGCTGAAGCTTGGACCTTCCAACAGGACAATGATCCCAAGCATACCTTAAATTCCACCAAGGCTTGGTTGCAGAAGAAGTCCTGGAAGATTCTTCAGTGCCCATCACAGTCACCTGACTTGAACCCCATGGAAAATCTCTGGTGGGATCTGAAGAAGGCGGTTGCAACAGCAAACCCAAGAATATCACTGAACTGGAGGCCATTGCTCATGAGGAACGGGCTCAGATTCCTCAGAAACGCTGCCAGAAGTTGTGTCCGGTTATACATCTCGTCTGCAGCAGGTCATGACAGCAAAAGGGTGTTCTGCTAAGTACTAAAGATGCTTGCCATGAAGGGGTTGAATAGTTTTGAGACTGCAGAAGTCATTAAAAGTCGTTCAATTTGGGGAAATTTGTGTGCGTTCATGTGTAAATTGCACGAGCTGTCTCAAAGAAATCAGGACAGAAGTGGTTGAAAGTGGACAAAAGACGGATAAAACACCAGGAGTAAACGTGAGCGTTTCCCTCGTCTACATGTGATCCGATCGACAAAAACGCATCTTAATACCAGGAGTAAACAGGGCCTAAATGCTTTGTAATGTACGTAATATCTGCTGTCTTCTCTTACGTGCACAGATCACTCCAGCGTCTTCGTAGTGG
Source organism: Rutilus rutilus (assembly GCF_951802725.1). Lineage (NCBI taxonomy): Eukaryota > Metazoa > Chordata > Actinopteri > Cypriniformes > Leuciscidae > Rutilus > Rutilus rutilus. The sequence goes on along the minus strand of NC_140221.1, from coordinate 46,493,137 downwards.
CCACAGTTATGCTGTCCCCACCCCAGATTAAAGCAGTCGGTCAGCTTTTTTTCATGGCCATTGCAGTCGACGTTATCCAGCAGAATGGGACCTGAGCCCTGTCCGAAGTAAGCCAGAGACTTGGCAGCCAGAGGCGGCCCGCATCCCAGCTGTCTGCAGACCACCAGAGCGTTGTCCATATCCCATTCGTCATCACACACGGTCCCCCAGACGGTGAAGTAGAGAACCTCCACTCGGCCCTGGCAGCTGTCCAGCCCGTTCACCAGACGCACGTTTGGCTTCTCTGAAAGGAACGATGGACGCAGAGGATTAGAGAGAGATGATCGATCGTCTGTCTGTCTGTCTGTCTGTCTATAGAAGATCCTATCTATCTATCTATCTATCTATCTATCTGTCTGTCTGTCTGTCTGTCTGTCTGTCTGTCTATCTATCTATCTGTCTATAGAAGATCCTATCTATCTATCTGTCTATAGAAGATCCTATCTATCTATCTATCTATAGAAGATCCTATCTATCTATCTATCTATCTATCTGTCTGTCTGTCTGTCTGTCTGTCTATCTATCTATCTGTCTATCTGTCTGTCTGTCTGTCTATAGAAGATCCTATCTATCTATCTATCTATAGAAGATCCTATCTATCTATCTATCTATCTATAGAAGATCCTATCTATCTATCTATCTATCTGTCTGTCTGTCTGTCTGTCTGTCTGTCTGTCTGTCTGTCTGTCTGTCTGTCTGTCTGTCTGTCTGTCTGTCTGTCTGTCTGTCTGTCTGTCTGTCTGTCTGTCTGTCTATCTGTCTGTCTGTCTATAGAAGATCCTATCTATCTATCTATCTATAGAAGATCCTATCTATCTATCTATCTATAGAAGATCCTATCTATCTATCTATCTATCTGTCTGTCTGTCTATCTATCTATCTGTCTATCTGTCTATCTGTCTGTCTGTCTATAGAAGATCCTATCTATCTATCTATCTATCTATCTATCTATCTATCTATCTATCTGTCTATCTGTCTGTCTGTCTGTCTGTCTATAGAAGATTCTATCTATCTATCTATAGAAGATCCTATCTATCTATCTATCTATCTATCTATCTATCTATCTATCTATCTATCTATCTATCTATCTATCTATCTATCTGTCTGTCTGTCTGTCTGTCTATAGAAAATTCTATCTATCTGTCCGTCCGTCCGTCCGTCCGTCTCCTCAATTTCATTATTTCATCAATTTCAAACCACAGTTATGAAATTCTATATCATCCAGTCAAAAATACTAATGGCAGTTCAGAGATGGTCACTGCTGAGAGAACTGAGATTGCCATTGGTCAGTGTCTTTACTACCTTTCGTGGTTGAGGCTGCAGTGGACACAGTGGTTGTCGTCTCAGTAACTCGCACTGGCATTTCTGTCACTGAAGGAAACAGAGAAAGGAGGAGAAAAAAAAATGAGGAACACAAAATGAGACTGAATACACGGAATACAAGAAGTGCTGCACTGTAACGTCAGTGTCTCGGTGCTCTTCGGGTGGTTTCACTCATAAGAAAAAACAATCCAAGGCACTCGAATATTAGTTTTTAGAAAAATATAAAAAGCCTTTATTATTTCATGGCTTAAATTTTAAAAACAGGTGACAAGACTGTTTTGAAAGCACGCCATCTGCTGGTGTTTAAGGGATTTATTATGCAGGACAATCCCATGTGTGACAGATGGTCTGTTCACTACGGCCCACAGTAAATGCCAAAACGCATGGTCATGCACAGCAGTTAATAACAAAGAATTGGCTATTAATTCAACCGTGTATTATTGAAGATAGCAGGTGAAGTTACAGGCCCAGCGTACAGTATAGGCAGCATTTATACCTGCTGTGGTTTCCGGAATGATGAATCCTCTGCCTAAAGTCTCCGTGTTGATGAACGGGACCATGGTCGAACTTGAGCCTGCAATATGAGAGAGAGTTAGATCTACAGTCACATTAATACAGTATCAGTGAATATTCACACACAGTGGGGTCTGAAAGTCTGAGACCACATTCTGAAATACATGTACACTATCCTACTCAAAAGTTTGGAATAATTCAGATTTTGTAAATATTTTTGAATTAATTTTATTTATCATTTATTTGATTAAAAAATACAGTAAAATCAGAAATATTGTGAAAAATTATTACAATTTAAAATGACTGTTTTCTATGTGAATATATAGTAAAATTTAATTTATTCCAGTGATCAAAGCTGAATTTTCAGCATCATTACTCCAGTCTTCTTCAGTGTAATAATTCTAATATGATGATTTGATGCTCAAGAAACGCGGGTTAGGTAACATAAAAAAAAAAGGAAATTAATACTTTTATTCAGCAAGTACACATTAAATTGATCAAAAGTGACAGTAAAGACATTTATAATGTAACAAAAGATTCTATTTCAAATAAATATTGTTCTTTTGAACTTTCTATTTATTTAAAGAATCCTGAAAAAAAAAATATTGCTGTTTCCACACAAAATATTACGCAGCAAAACTTAATATTAAAATCATTGTTTTTAACATTGATAACATTATTAATAACACAGCACTAATAATAATTGAGCCGGATCATGTGAAACTGAAGAGTGTAGTAATGATACTGAAAATTCACAGAAATATATGACATTTTACATAATATTCAAGTAGACAAATTGTAAATTGTAACGATATTTTGCAATATTACTGTGTTATTGTATTAGCAATCAAATAAATGCAGCCTTGGTGAGCAGAATAGACTTTGGACAGGTAGTGTAATATTTCAGTTCAATATTGCAAAATGAAAGCATTTCACTAGTGTTTTCATACTTTAGGACTCTGCTTAGTGCATCAGAATATGTCTTTGTGAAGTAGGGCTGCACAATTAATCGAATTTGTAATCGCGATTACAATTACGGATCCCACAATTACAAAAAAGTTCACTTACATTATTCTGTGTGCTTAAGATGTGTTTTTGTTTGTCATTCTATAGCTTATTTTAAAGGTGCAGTGTGTGATTTTTAGCGCCATCTAGTGGTGAGTTTGCGTATTGCACCCAACAGAAGTTACGGTGGCCGACAGGAAGTGATGTCGTCTTCTGAGACAGCAGAGAGTAGCCAGTTAATCAATGAGGTTTCTTAAAGATAAAATAAGAAATTAGGTTTACTTAATTATTCAGTAAAACGATGTTATTGCGAATATTATTGTTACTTGTTCTTCATTGTGTCAGTGTTTTATTCGCTGACTTTAGCTAGCTTCTGTGCACGAAGAACAACATAGTGACGAAACGCGTTTCTCCGTTTAGGCCCACTGTAGAAACATGTCGATGTAAGCGGTCCTGCTTCAATGTAAATTATGATAATCGTAGTTAATAATCGCAATTACAATTTCAAGGGAATAAGCAGTATACCTGTGAGTAGGGCTGAACGATTAATCGCAATAAAACCGCGCGATTTGGTAAAGGCTGCGATTATTTTAAGCGCAGCTTGTCAGTGGAGTGCGGCTGATCGGTAGTAAATACTGCCCCATCTGAACACCAGAGGGCGCTCTCATGCAAACACGATAAATATGCCCCGCCGCATAAGTACAATAATGCGCATCATTCCAGGAAACCCGCATCGCTGTAGCTGAATAAACAGAAGATTGAAACGCTTTGATTAAACATGACTAATAAACACACGACTGCCTTATTCTGTCAGAAGCTCATCATCTCACAGGAGGAGGAGCTCAGCTGTTGTTAGGAAGTGAGTTTGGAGTAAAAGCGTGTTAGTAAATGTTGTCTTTTGTTAGACAAGAGGTTCATAAATGCTTCTCATGTTTGTAAAGATGTTTTACGCGTGTTGTTTTTTCAAATGCACATTATAAGTGACTCAAACTCACAGTGCTTTCAGATGGAGCGTTTACTGAGCCGTACGTCACTGACAAGCTGCACATAAAAAATAATCGCAGCCTTTGCGATTTTAAAATCGCCATAAGCCATCTCGATTTAAGTGTGATTACATGTAAAGTGCGATTAATCGTTCAGCCCTACCTGTGAGAGATGCCGTACCCACCTGAGCAGATGGCACCAGCGTCCTCATGATGCCCGCAGTTATTCACTCCCCACCCCAGGCTGTAACAGCTGGTCAGACCGCTCTCATGCCCGTTACAGTTGACGTTATCCAGCAGGATCCGGCCCGTGCCGTAGCCGAAGTAAGAGTTGGTGGGAGCGGCGAGTGCTTGTCCACAGCTGATCTGCTGACACACGACTGACGCGTCTGCCAGGCTCCAGTCATCGTCACACACCGTTCCCCAGCCGCCCTGGTAGTAGATCTCCACCCGACCCTGACAGCGGTCCGCCGTGCCGGCCAGACGCACGACCCCGTCTCCTGCAGCAGAGCAACGTCAGGCAAGCGCACACACTCTCTGATGCAGGATGCAACATTTACAGTTTTTTGAAGCACTGCAACCAAAACTACACATAGCATTATCAAAATCAAACTTTTGCACGAAATGGCGCACACTTCATTCATATTAGCAGATTTGTGTCTGACCAACTACACACTGTTGGTCATAATGAACAGCACTCATATCTTTGTGAGTAAGATATGAGTGCTTTGCTTTGCCATAATACTAAAATAGTTCAAATTGTAGAAAATTCTTCAGATTGTTCACATGCACAGAAATATTTGCAGATACACACACATGCTGGTCAAAATTTTTTTTTTTTTTTTTTTTTTTTTTACCAAACAAGCATAAATATTTACACTGGACTGCTCAAAAATATGCTCACAAAAAAAAAAAAAAACAGTCAACTGAAAAAGACTGAAGTGTTACCAGTAAAGGGATAGTTCACCCAAAAATGAAAATTCTATCATTGTTTACTCACCCTCAAGTTGTTCCAAACCTGTATGAGTTTCTTTGTTCTGCTGAACACAAAGGAAGATATTTGGAAGAACGTTTGTAATCAACAGATCTCGGTCCCCATTGACTACCATAGTAGGAAAAATATATACTATGGTAGTCAATGGGGACCGAGATCTGTTTGGTTACAAACATTCTTCCAAATATCTTCCTTTGTGTTCAGCAGAACAAAGAAACTCATACAGGTTTGGAACAACTTGAGGGTGAGTATATGATGACAGAATTTTCATTTTTGGGTGAACTATCCCTTTAAGCATTGAGGTGTTTGATCAGGTGACACATGTATCGGCCAATCAGCTCATGGAGTGTCATTTTGAATGGCAGTGTTTTGAACATGTGACTTTATGTCAGATTGTTGTGTGTTATGCAGAGAACCGTGTTCAGTGTGTTTAAAAAGTGCCATTTTGAATTGCAAAATGTGTGTAAAGCAGAAAATGTGTTTAGACTTTTGTAGACTTGAGAAGAGGTTTTGCTCTGTGTGTGTGAGTGTAAATAAGTGTGCTGTGCGTGTCAGTTTAGTGTGTTAGCAACTGGAAAAAACTGGAAAATGACTGACAGCTGTGGAGGATTTGATGTGTAACTCGAGAAATACACCATTTTGGACAGGAAATCATTCTTGTTTTGCAGTATGAAGAAACATGAACCCCTGGTTTCACAGACAAGGCTTAAGCTAATCCCAGACTAAAATGCATGTTTGAGTTGTTTTAACTGAAAGCATATCTTTAAGTACGTCGGTGTCGTTGTTTTGTCAGATACACACCACCAGTAATGTTGTTTCCTAAGGCACGTTTATAAAAGATTAAATGTCCTAATTGAACTAAGGCCTAATCCTGGCTCAATCTAAGCTCTGTTTGTGAAACCAGGCCTAAGATTAATAATTCATGCATCAAATGTTAATTCCGAAAAAATAATTATAAAAATATATTTTTATGAAATCTTTTGACAAAATATAAAAAAGTTTGCCTAGTGTGTTTGTGTATCATATAAGCCTTTTGTTTGTGTGTGTGTGTGTGTGTGTGTGTGTGTGTATGAGTGTGTGTGTGTGTGTGTGTGCGTGTGTGAGAGAGAGTGTATGCGTGCGTGCGTGTGTGTATAAAAGGTTGGTGGTCATATTGTTTGTGTGTGTGCGTGTGTTTGTGTGTGTGTGTGAGAGAGAGAGAGAGAGTGTATGCGTGCGTGCGTGTGTGTATAAAAGGTTGGTGGTCGTATTGTTTGTGTGTGTCTGTGTGTGTGTGTATAAAAGGTTATACATCAGGCTTTGATGGCTCATATATAGTGAGAATATGGAGGAAAAAACGTATTTAGAGACTCAAAAAGAGCAAAAATATTAATTGTGGTGCAGATGCTGATATTTCTATGGCCAAAAAGAAAAACTGATGCTTGTAATGTAAATCAATGAGATCTTTATAACAGTATACAGCAGATACTTACATTATATGCATATAAATATAAATATCTGCCAATAATATGTCTTAATATTATTAATTTTATGTAATAATATGAGTTTTATGATCAAAGCTCGGTAGTTTTAAAACATATAATGCAATGAAATACAAAAATGCCAAACATCATATTTTTGATACTCGCATTTGAACATGATTTATGATGTTTGGATAAGCAAGTTAACGTAAGTTGCTTCAGTCCAGTAAATGTTCAGCTATTAAAATATAATAGTTATACTTACATTAACTCAACATGTACAGCTTTAAATATTCTACGTGAATGTCATGGCTATTTCTGTGCATATTGACTTCGCTGTTATTGTCATCATTTACTCTGAAACATTATGAAGTCGGCTGTATTTTGTCCAACACAAACCCTATAGTTTACATTCATCTGCTCTTTGCTCTCAGAATTCATCTACACTGTAAAAATTAAACCGTGATTTTTACGGTAAAAAACCGGCAGCTGTGGTTGCCAGAACTTTACCATCAAAAATACGGTAGCAACGTTATTGGTTTTACAGACTTAACTTAAAATTTACAGTTATAAACCGTATTTTATTATCTGATATAATGTAAATTTACCATCCTATTGAACTATTAATATCTGTTTTGTACCATTGTAATACACTGATAACCACCAATCACAGCAGTGATGAGAGTCACATGATCAATCAAAGCTCATCACAAGCAGCTCTTCCACAAGAAAATTAATACTAATTTATAAAAGCTGCATAGTGTCATTCACACAAACATTAAACACCATCATGGTAACACATGAAATTTAAAAAATGCAATAAACATTAATTTAACAACATTAAATGTAACATAAAACCCTACTGTACATAACTGATTAGAAAAAATGAAAAAAAAAAAAACTATGAAGAAACAGTTATTTCAACAAAAATACATCAAATGTGAAGCGTCACGCAGGAAATTGTGGGAATGCCAATTTACGGTTTTTCACTGTAAATTATACAATGAGTTGTTCTTTTTCACTTTCAAAAACTGTAAATTTAACGGTATTTTACAGCAAAATTACATTAAATGTACCGTTAGATCTATCACAGTTATTTACCGTATATAGTACGGAAACTTTCTGTTAACCAATTAACAGTTTTTCACTGTAGCATTTTTACAGTCTTTTACCGTTAAAATTACGATCATTTTTTACAGTGTAGTTTTCTATATCTGTGGGCCGGATTATTGGTCGTTTCAGCTCGGCATGCAAACGCAGGGCTACGGTTTCAAGCAAACACACGCTGATATTTCTCATATTGTTTTATTGATGCTGAAAGCCATTCTCATATTGCCAGAGGAACAAAGACCCAACCGATGATTCCATACCATTAAACTCCCCAAACACATTCCCATAAGGCTTTGCTGCTTTCTTTAGCCACAGATGAACTAGATATGGGTTCAGCCCTGATGACTGAACCAGGACATGACAAACAAAGACAGGATGAACACGATCTCCTCAGAAATCTTTACTCATCTGGGATAAATCATAACTATAATCAACGTTATTACTAAAACAGCAACACTTTAAAATATCATTTGAATTTTTTTAAGTCTAATTTGTTAGCATTAGTTAATGCATTAACTAACATGAATGAACAATGAACATTTGTCACAGTATTTATTAATCTTTGTTAATGTTAGTTAATATAAATCCAGCTGTTCATTGTTTGTTCATGTTAGTTCACGGTGCATTAACTAATGTTAACAAATACAACTTTTGATTTTAATAATGTATTAGTAAATGTTGAAATTGACATAAACTAAGATTAATAAATGTGCAGTTAGTGCAGAAATAAATAAGTGCAGTTCTTAGTTCATGTTAATTAAAGTAGTTAACTAATGTTAACTAATCAACCTTATTGTAAAGTGTAACCACTAAAACAAAAAAACAAGCATAAAAAAAAATGTTTACTGAAATAAATTAAATAAATAAAACTTTTCAAAGTTGCTTTGAACATTTCTAGTTTTCATTTAGTTCAACTTAAGCTGAAATAGCTAAAACTTAAAGAAAATTAATAAAAACTATATGGACGTGTTTAAAAGAGACAATAAACATGACAAAAACAACAAAATTACTAAAAACTAACAAAAAAATTACTAAAAACTAAATGAAAATGGAATATATATATATATATATATATATATATATATATATATATATAATCCATTTTCATTTATATATATATATATATATATATATATATATATAATTTTTTTTTTAATTTTTTTTATCTCTATTAAAATATCACTGACTATATTGAGACACTGCACATTAGTTTTGATTCAGAACGTTTGTGTCACTTTTTCTCTAAAAAAGGCCCTAAAATGTAACATTTTGGCTTATTCACTGATATGCAGCACATCATACACATCTTAATACATTGAATAAAATATTAAGAATTAGTTGAATTTAATTATTAAAAGAAATATACATCATAAACTTAATATTTAAAATATTTAAAGTATTAATCAACAAATCACAATGAAGTAAATATGAATTTTAAATCATTTCCCAAAGTCATAAATTACTGCTTTTCCTTTGTTTCCAAAATGTCCCTCATATCACTTTCCATTCCATTTCCATTCTTTTGTAAAGTCTTGTTTAAGTTCCTGCGAATGACATCATCCTCCAGGAAGTGACATCATTTTGGAGGGAAATAGGTCGTGAATATTGTGTACACTTATTCTTATTATATTATATTCACTACATATTGGGACACTGACGTCGTCCTCGTTACACAACATCATATTTATGAACAACAGCAGAACTCATATCTTTATATATAATTTTTTTATGTTATTTAAAGTACATTATGATAAATACTTTGCTTGTTACATATACGTGTATATTTATGGGGTTTTTTTAGCTGTAAATAACTTATAAATGTTTGCTAGATTATGTTCAGTACCTGTCTAGCGATGTATGCTTATGCTGAAATATAATTTAATTATTATAATCGCAAATAATCGCATCCAAAATAAAAGTTTGTGTTTACATAATATATAGGCTATGTGTGTACTGTGTATAATTATTTTGTATATATTAATACACACACATGCATGTATGTTTAATATTTGCATGTATATACTGTATATATATTTATACATAATTTATATTATATATTAATATTGTATATATTAATAACACATTTTTCTTAAATATATACATGCACGTGTGTGTATTTAAATACACAAAATAATGATACATTAATCACAATTAATCATTGCCCAGCACTAAATTAAATGATACGTCTATCGTGTGTACTGTATAGTGAGTTGGCTCACGTGATTTATGTTTCACGCTCGAGAACGTCCGTTAAGGAAACATATAGTGAGCACTGATGTCTTCGCAGTGCATTATGGGACTTTTTAGGGAGTGACCGTGTTTGAGAGGATGTTTAAATAAAACCTCAAGCTGATATCCTCATGTAAGAGTTCAAATAAACTGTTTAACTTACTTATACCAGAGACCAGACGGGACGGGGTTGTTGGCTCCAGGCCTCGAGACTCCACCACATTATTGCCTGTGAGAAACAAACAATACATGATCTCGTCATTCATAATTAATTATCACCACATATTAGTATCAAACATGCCAGAACTTCTCCAGTGTTTAGTGCAGGTGTTTAAATAATGCATGCAAATGTGTCTTGAGACAGATCCTCTTAATTTCTCCTTAATGTGACTTTCATCTGCAATGAGTGACAGAGTTTATGGAAGCTTGTTGAAAGAATGAATGAATAATGAATTCATTAAGAAACAACTGCAAGATAAAAAGGATTGTGAGATGAAAAGCCACAATTACTTTTTTATTTTTTCATTCCACGGCGAAAACAAGAACATGTGTGAATGTTTAACTTTAAATGTGGTCTAGAGAAGCCTAGCCTGAAAGTTTCAGTGTTCTCTAGATGTGTTTAGAAATAAAAGTAGAAGTAATAATTGGTGGATGGAAACTATTTTTATGGACTGGTTTTATGGTGTTTTGGTTTTTGGAGCCTGATATGCATTCATTATGTAAAATGAAAATGCATCCTTTTGTTTCGCACAGAAGAAAGAAAGTTGTACAGGTTTGAAATGACATAAATTAAATCATAACCACATTTTTTATTAATAGATGAACTATTATTTTTAGTAATAATGCAACAATGCGAGATCTGCTTTGTATGGAAGCTTGTTTCCGCCACAGAATAAAAAAAATAAAAAAAGGTAATTGCGACTTTCTATCTCACAATTTTTTTTATTATATATATAAATATATATATATATATATATATATATATATATATATATATATATATATATATATATATGAAGAGTTCAGATGCAAAAGCCTCTAAGTGCCATCTGAAATTTTCTTCTAGAATGATCATTTTTATCAAGCTCCTATATTTAAATTCAATAATTTCACTTAAATGGCAATAAAGATTACCTATTAATGGTCATTTAAGTGAAATTACTGAACTTAAATATACAAGCTTGATAAAAATGATCATTCTAGAAGAAAATTTCAGATGGCACTTAGAGGCTTTTGCATCTGAACTCTTCATATACATATACATACATATATATATATATAATTTTATTTTTATTTTTTACTGTAAAGCTTTGCTTCTTTCATTTTTTTAATCATTTATTTATAAACTTTTTCAAAGCATTAGCAGAAAGTTTCATACAATGTAAGTTATAGCTTTTCCCCCCTTTATAACCCTTTCCGCCAAAATAATTATCCATACATTACATAAAGGTTAAGACAATAATAATACTAATAATAACAATTTAAATATTTTTTTTAAAATAAATAAAATAAAATTATATATATATAATAACAATATGAAAAAAAAAAAATATATATATATATATATACACACAAATACATAGCCAATAATACAATTTCCTGACATATTCGTGGTCCGTACACAATTATAAAACAAAACTCCGATTGGTGATTAATATTTAGCATTGATCAATAAGTGGGAGAGTCTTCATCTTCTCAAAATATGTAATCATGGGTTGCCAAGTCTTATACAAATTTTGGACAGATCCTCTCATTAAATATTTAATTTTCTCTAATTTTAAGTATGATACTAGATCACATAACCACGTTGAGGCTTTAGGCGGGCTTGTTGACTTCCACTCCAATAATATTCTTCATCTCACTAATAAGGTGGCAAAAGCAATAACATTTTTTACTTTATTTGTCAGTGATATTCCGTGTTCTGGTACTCCAACTTCAACACTGGGTTTTATAAAAATTTTTTACTTTATTTTTTATTCCAAGGGGAAAACAAGCTTCCATAAGAATGTGTGTGTGAATGTTTCACTTTAAAGGTGGTCTAGAGAAGCCTTGCCTGAAAGTTTCAGTGTTCTCTAGATATGCTTCCATTCAAAGATGCAAAATTGGAATATCGCATAAAACATTTGCAAATAAAGCAGCGTTTCCATCTCATGTGTTCAAGAGAACAAGGTCATCACTTCATGGGAAATTGGCCCAAAATATCTGTAATAAGAATGGAAGTTGCTGCAATCGAGCTCGTTTTCCCTCCATCATAAACGAGTGTGTCTCAGAGCGTCAGACGAAACACACTAAACGCTGTCATGTTCTCTAGCGTTCGGATGCTGGTGTTTGTGAACACACTCGTGTGAGGCGCTTCTGGAGGGAATTAAACCCAATCATTCTGATGACAGACTTTGACTAACCAACATCTGAGATGCTGCGATGCGATTGGTCCGCTGGTTAGTCCAGTTATCCAATCACAGCCTCGGCTGAGGCAAAGTCACGTCAGTTTCTTATTGAGCATCAAGGGATTTATTCGTCAATATAAAAATATGTGGATGGAAACATAGCTAATGTTGACAGTATAATTGAATCATTTCTTGATACCTCTACAGGTGATGGCCACGTCTTCATAGCTGTAGCAGTTATGGATAGATTAATTATTATTTTTAGTAATAATGCGACAATGCGAGATCCGCTTTGTATGGAAGCTTGTTTCCGCCACAGAATAAAAAAAATAAAAAAGGTATATAATTTTGATCTCACAATATTGTGCCGACTCCACGTACCTTTACAGGTGACGGCCACGTCTTCATAGTGGTAGCAGTTATGGACGCCCCATCCCTGATTCCCACACTGACTCAAGTCCATCTCTCCCCCTTTACAGTCCACGTTATCCAGCAGGATTGGCCCGGATCCCTGACCGAACCTGGAGCTGCTCCCCACGGCCACGGCCACTCCGCAGTCCAGCTGTCGGCACACCACGTTCGAGTCCACCATGTCCCAGTCGTCGTCACACACCGTCCCCCACGAGCCGTTGTGGAGAACCTCCACTCGACCCTCACACTGGTTCCTGCCGTTCACCAGTCGCACTGGAGGGAGAACACGCGTTTCTAAAGACGTCTCTTCTGCTAGAACCAAAGCTGTGTTTATTTGATCAAAAATACAGTCAAAATGTGAAATAATATTACAATTTAAAACAGCTGTTTTCTATGTGAATATATATAGTAAAGTGTAATTTATCCCTGTGATCAAAGCTGAATTTTCAGCATCATTACTCCAGTCTTCAGTGTCACATGATCCTTCACAAATCATTCTAATATGAGGATTTGATGCTCGAGAAACATTTATTTTTTCAGAATTCTTTGATGAATAGAATGTAAATTTGGAATCTTTTGTAGCATTATAAATGTTGTTGGTGTCACATTTAATAAATTGAATGCGTCCTTGTTGGATAAAAGTATTAATTTTTTTTCTTTTTTTCTTTTCTGCATGGTAGTTTATCATGGTTTGCACACAAAAATTGAAGCAGCACAACTATTTTCAACATTAATAATCAGAAATGTTGAGCAGAAAATCATTGATTTCGGAAGGATCGCGTGAGAGGTTTATTTCGCTGTTATTTTAAGTGTGGTTTTAGTGTTGTGTTTTTATGGTTGTCTTTGTGTTTTAGATATTGTACAGCACTTTGTTCATTGGTCAGTTGTGTCAAAGTGCTTAATAAATAAAATAAACAAAACGACACTGAAGACTGGAGTAATGATGCTGAAAATTCAGCTTTGATCACAGGAATAAATTACATCTTAACATGTATTCACATAGAAAACTGTTCTTTTTGATAATATTTCACATTTTTACTGTATTTTTTTAATCAAATAAATGCAGCCTTGACGAGCAGAAGAAACTTAACAAATACTATACAAACAAATAATAGACTTCAGGAAATAATTTGGCACTGAGTATGATTAATAGAAATACTGTGTTCTTTTTACATGTGTTTTACTCTCTGTGAACTGTGGCAGTAACATGGCACTGAATGATGAACTTATACATGTACCTTTACGTGACCCTGAACCACAAAACCAGTCACATGGGTCAATTTTCTGAAAATGAGATGTATACATCATCTGAAAGCTGAATAAATAAGCTTTCCATTGATGTGTGGTTTGTTAGGATAGGACAATATTTGGCTGAGATACAACTATTGTAAATCTGGAATCTGAGGGAGCAGAAAAATCTAAACATTGAGAAAATCTCCTTTAAAGTTGTTCATTTATGTTGGCGATTGTGCTGCATTCACTCACACAAATACATGTTTTATATATTTACGGTAGGAAATCTTTAGTTAATATCCTAATGATTTTTGGCATAAAAGAAAAATGGATAATTTTGACCCATACAATGTATTGTTGGCTATTGCCACAGATATACCCGTGCGACTCGTGACTGGTTTTGTGATCCAGGGTCACATGTGTATTATATGTCCATTAAATGGTATTACAATGGTATCATGTCCAAAAAAGACACTCGTGAATATAAAGGTTCTTTATTGGCATTGAAGGTTCCATGAAGAATCTTTAGTGTCTGTAGAATCTTTCCATTCGGTTCTTTAGATTTTCAAAATGTTCTTAACAAGAACTGAAAGGTTCATGCTAAAATTCATTTAAAACCTTTATTTTTAAGAGTGTACATGTCCAAAAATATGATGTTACCAAAGGATTATATCCGAAAAAAATCTAGTGTTCAGTTGAAGGTCATAGTCTAGTGCGCATGAAATCTACTCTGGCTTCTGAATAAGTCGAGCTCAAATATAATGATATAATGAACCCAGTAAGAATGTTCCTAATCCCCTTCAACTTAAGGCACAATAATAAGTCTAAATATGACATATGACTCCAAAAAGAAAGAGAGAGAGAGAGGACGTGGCATAGCGGTGGAGAAGGGGATTGTGTAAACTGAGCAAGAGGAAGTGACCCGTCTTTTTTTCTTGTCCCTTTGGAGGAGATTATGATCCGCTTTCTCTCTTTCTGAACCGCAACGGGCGACGGCAAACTTGCCTTTTCTTAAAAGGGTGTGTTCTTGTTTAAGGACAGAAAGGGTGAGAAAGTGAATTGCGAAGACACTCACCGTCAGATTGTGTTGTCACTGGGGCATTTGTAGTATTGGCTGTGGGAGAAAAAAAACAGGAGAGAAAGTCAGAGAGAGAGAGAGAGAGAGAGAGAGAGAGAGAGAAAACAACGATTGTGGTGAAATTATTTGTTGAAAGGAGGTTCTTGGCCCTCCGCAGCTACAGCCCTCTATATCTACTACATCTATTTTCCTGTAATCTTAGACTCGGTGAAACAGGAAGACTGTGAATTCTGTTCAGGCTGTGATTCAGACAGACAGAAATATGTGGCATGGCTCAATAATAATGCAAGATCAGATATTCAGATTTTCAGATATTCAGATGTGCTCTGTGAGTCTGATTCAGCTGACGAGCCAGTGGATATTGACCTGCGAGACGCATTAATGAGCCTCTTGAGATACGTTTTCTGAAAAGTTATGTATGGAATATATATAAATAGTGTTATTATCTCATGTTAACTAATGAGACCTTATTGTAAAATGTTATCAAGTTTTCTCTGAAATCCTTTTTTTTTATATATATATATATATATTTATATATAGAGTTGTTATAACGTGTTTGGAATGAAAAACATTTATTTCATAATGTGATCGACATAACCCCCCCCCCCCCCCCCCACACACACACACACATACACTTTCAATTATTTTACTTCAATGAAAGGGTTGTTTTTTTCTTTTTTCTTTTTTTTTCTTTTTTTTTAATGAAAGATCAAAAGGATAAACAGTGCAGATTTATTTTTACAGCCATCTTTGTTCATATTTACTAGGGGTGCCAATAACTCTGACCACAACTGTGTATATATATATATATATATCAATGTTAAACAAAAAATATATAAATATATATATATATATATATATATATATATATATATATATATATATATATATATATATATATATATATATATATATATATTATAGATAAAAGTTAAGCATTTATAAAAATAAAATAAAATTCTGTTTTAATCTTATTTTATTTTTATTTATATGCTTAAGTATATAAAATATTAAACTATAATAAAAAGTGACATTCAAGAGTTTTAAATATATTTTTCTGTTATATTAAATTGTAATAATATTAGAAAGTATTTTTTTATCACATAAATGCAGCCTTGGTGGACTTATATATATATATTTTACATATTTACACATTACAGTGCAATATTTCTAGGTGACTAATCAAATGTAAGTATATATTGTTGGATTTAAAGTGTATTTGTATATAGTTCCAATTGACAAGCAATTCCCGCACACTATCGTAACTTGCAAAGAAGTAATATTTATTCACACAACGTTTCGGTCACACGACCTTCATCAGGAGTATCTAGATAGTTCCA
Organism: Rutilus rutilus; assembly: GCF_951802725.1. NCBI lineage: Eukaryota > Metazoa > Chordata > Actinopteri > Cypriniformes > Leuciscidae > Rutilus > Rutilus rutilus. The sequence goes on along the minus strand of NC_140221.1, from coordinate 46,477,032 downwards.
ATTGAAATATATTTATAACTCAACATTTTATGACATTTGACATGTTGGCTAGACTTGGGTGTGTTTGTTGAGAAAGCTCTGGTGTTTTCTCTTCGCTCCACACACACACACACACACACACACACACTGGTCTCTAGCACTTGAGGTTTTGTTTGTCTTCTGTTTTGCAGCTGTATTGAGAGCTAATGCCAGCGCCTACACAAACTATTGTATTAAACTGTGAATCGATGGTGTAGGATTTCAGAACCTCACAAAGACAGCAGGACAGAGGCTTTTTTTCCATCACATCCCATTTAGGTCAATTCACAAGCTTCTCCGCTTATTAATACGTATGTCACTGAAACATTAGTCACTCTGAATATACCGCTTCAGGCACGTTATGTTCGTTCACACATACTGTACTTCTGAAGCTTTAGCATTCATATAAAACATGGTGGCAAATAGATTTTTAGAATGTACGTTTTCACACTGTTTTCCACCACAATGTTGTTCTAATGTTGCTACATTATTGCAAAGTTTTTAGAATGTTGTTATGCGGTCGTTGGGGTGTTGCGACTGACATCATTAAGGTTGCTTATGAAAAGTCATAAACAAATATAAATGTTCAGTTTATAATGGTACTTACTGGAAACTGATCTTCGTTCGAGTTTGAGTTTGAGATTGAGATCTCCTGCACACAGAAGAGATCAAAACAATTGAACATAAACCAGACATCATCATCATTAAGTAACTTAAATATGCAATTCTCAATCAGAAGAAATAATATTATAACCCTTGGTCACACTTTAGATTAGGGTCCAATTCTCACAATAATTGCCTCAATAAACTCTGCTTATTAACAGTTAGTAAGGGCGTTGTGAAGTTTAGGTATTGTAAGATTAAGGGATGTAGAATATGATCATGCAGAATAAGACATTAATATGTGCTTTATAAGTACTAATAAACAGCCAATATCCTAGTGATATGCATGATAATAAGCAGCTAGTGAGAATTGGACCCTAAAGTGTTACCATAACTTTTTAAGTTCTCTTAGCAGACAACAGTCAGTCTGTGACACACACTGTACACACATTATCTCACGTCTTTGTTCGTGTTTGCGTCACTGCCGATCATTTGTACGATTGATGGGAAAGCACTGATCTGCTGGGAGTTCAGGTGTGTCATGTAGAGGAAACCACCTTTACATACACATCTTCTCAGGTGTCCATGTCCAGTGGCGGCTGGTGCTAAAAAATTTTGGGGGGGCTCAACAAACTGAATTATTAATCCAGGACTGAATGTAGGCTAATTGTTAAATAACAATTTAACAGTGATAATGTAGATATCATTAGCCTAAAGTTTAGCTAAAACTTCAGCCGGTAGGGTTGGGAAATAGCCAATTGCCAAATAAATCTGAATTTTTGGGCTAAATGGCGATGTATGGTATAATCTGAGTATTTAATTATTATTTTTCTATTTGAATAAAAAAAAAACCTGTATTTAATTTTATTTTTTAATTATTTAACATCCCTACAAACAATATTGAAGGTTATAAAAACAAACATAGTGAAACCTTGCTGTCTATCTGCAGTCTATCCAAAAAAGGGGTCAAATCACATTACATTCTAACATTGCAACATTACAATCTAAAAACAAAATAATGCTTTTTAAAGAAGTAGTTAAATTTACTAAACTTAAAATAAAAATAAATAAAAACAAAGCTAATATCATAAAAATACACATGTAGGTTTGAAAATCTCTAGCACATTTATGTTCACCAACAACAACAAATATTCAACAACAAATATTTTAGCTAAATATATTTATAATTTAGTGCTAATGTATATTTTAGTCAGAATAATTGCGCTCCTATTCTATTGCTCTCCGTCTGTTTGGCGCGCATGCACGCGGCGGCGCTCGTTCACGGAGGTTTAGCTCATGACAACAAGCTGGAAATATTGACTTTCTAACATTTACAGATGGAGAATATGTCCGTGAAATGTAAGTTATGCACTGAGGAAATTATTGGATGTCACTTCAGCTTATGGATAAATATTATTAGAGGTATATTTGTTTCAACCAATCGCTGCACAAGTGAAGTTTACGTTTGATGACGAAAGCACGTTAGTGCGAGCCCTCCCGGAACCCATAGAGAATGCATTGCAGTGCCTGCAGTTCGAAAAAAAAAATCTTTGAATGTAAGTCTATGGGAAGACTCTGGGCGATTTTCGGCCATAGTGAAATCGCCCAAAAAGAGGCGGTACTCCACAGACCGTGACTTGGCGCTGATTGGACTATATCCAGAGGCAGAACAACAGTGAGTGACTGCTAGCGTAACTCTGTGGTTGAATGAGATTGTGATTGAAAAAGTCTCTTTCACACTTTGGTAGTGCGTCGCCCAATCGCCCTAATGAAGAAACCGCCGCTGTCCATGTCCTCATTACACCTTTAGTTCATCTGTCTTTTCAAAAGTTTGCGTTGAACGGGGGATTTACGTCCTGAACTAACAATGAGAAAGTAGTGACGAAAACACGAACAAAGACGTGAGAGCCTGCACCGTAAAAACAAATTTGTTCCGTTTACTTAATTCAATTGTGCAAACTCGTTTCCTTAATTTAATTATGCATCAAGTTCTTCTTACTTAATCCATTTAAGTTTTGTCAACTTAATTCTATCTGTGATCTGAGGAAGTGTACTCCCAGAGTGCATTGCGGCATGAATAAATTAATTGCTTTGTTTTACTATTTTTGGCTTTATTTTACCATTACAATTTTATTTGCTATCGTTATTGGGGTTATACTGACAAGAGACAGCAAATAAAATTGTAATGGTTTAATTAATCAAATTAATAAATTTTTTTACCATTGTTACCATTGTTGTGGTTTGCATTCTGAATGTTGAAGTCTGTGTGTGACTTACAAAATTGTCACAAATATAGATGGATTATATCAACCCCATTTAAAAGTTTATGCCATAAGTGTTAGCAATAAAATGTTAAAAGATCATTATTATACATGAAATATAGTTATGTTATATATCATTCAAAACATGGAAATAATTTAAGTATAAATATATATAATAGGCTATCTATTACTTCACTTCCTTTGAAATCAAATAACTGTGATTTCATGTTGCATCACTAACTGGAAGAGAATTACAATAATATAAATGAAGTGCAAGTGCCCAACCAAAGGGAACACTGATCATAATAATGGTGAGTAATGTTAGGAAATCAACATGAATTTATGAAGTCAACTTATGTGACGTTCTCCCAAAGTTGTATTGACAATAACATTAAAGATGAATGGAAAATGAGTGGATGCACCTAAGAAGAATGATGATTGCAGAAGTGGAAGAAATGAGTGAAAAGTCTATTGAGAATTTTTTTGTTTTGTTTTTTGTTTTTGCTTTGGCAAAATGGTACTCACACCAGTCAAGTAATGTTTACTTGGGTTTTCTGAGTAACAAAGGCATAGCTTGCAAACAGTACAGATTACTAAATTGTTTTAAGTAAGTTCAACAAATGATTGGACATTAAGTAAAGTTAACTAAAAAGTCTTAGTAAGAACAACTGTTAGATTTTACAGTGTGGAGGCTGTTGTCTTTGATTTTGATTATTGTTCCCATAAAGCAGATGTTTAAAGACGGTGATTTAATACTTGATGGCATGATGTATGGTTAAAACCAGGGGTATTATACAGTAGTTAACTAAACTAAACTGGTAGTTAACTAAAACCAAAACCATAAAAGAACATTTTATCTAGATTTTAGGTTTTGGTTTCTTGGTTGGTCCAGGGACGTGCACAGGGGGGTTGCTCAGGTTGCCCGGGCAACTGCCCATATGCCCTTCTCGACTCACTTTGCCCTTCCGAGGGAAAAAAAAAAAAAAAAAAAAAAGTGTTGCAGAAAAAAAAATGCAGAGTTTCACGTAGGCCTAGATAAAAAAAAAAAAAAATCGCAAAGCCTCATTCACTTCCATTCGGGCACCAAAAGTGAAAGTCAGCAGGGGAAGGGGAAGGGCAAACTCTGTTTAAAAAGTGATTTTTTGTCCCGCCAAAGTCTTATTTGATCGGTGAGTAACGTTAATGTAGAACTGCTGCGCTTGTGACAGCTTGGGCGCATGTTTAACTGAAAGAACGAGCAGAGAGAGAGAGAGAGACTCGGTCGCGCGCGCGCACTCTCTCTCTTCGGAGCCAGGCGAAAGTGTAAACAAGACTTCACTGTCTCCAAACTCAGCGCTGTCTTGCTCTCTCTCCCTCGCACATATTAATCAAAATAAATCGACACAGTCGGAAGTTTCATGTGGAGCATTCTGAGATTTTTTTTTTCCTGAATTACCGCTGGGTGTGAATTGTGCTAAATAAGTTGCCTTATCTTCTCTGAAAAGCGTTCCGGACATTCAGCTGACATAAAACAAAACTTTAATTAAACGGGAAAAAAAAAAAAAACTATCCAGCAGTGATGAAATGTTTTCTGTGTTGACACAAATCTTGGACGTGTCCATGTCCTAACTGCTGGGATAATCACAACGCGCATGACACGTCCAATTCGCGAACTAATGACTCCTTTGAACCGATTCATTTTAATGAATGGTTAAAATGATCTTTCCAACAGTGAACTCAGTAGATGTATGAATCGGTGTATAACTAATCAGTAACACTTTACAATAAGGTTCTATTTATTACATAAATTACATAAAAAGTACAGTTTGCTTACTCAAGCTTTAAAATAAATAAAACCACTTTTTTTTTTTTGAAAAGCATATGACTGTCTACATTTTTCCACACAGTGCTATCAAGAAGAATCGTTAAAGAATCGGATCGATAATCAGAATCGTCAGTGGCATTTTTATTGATAAAATCTGTGTTATTATTAGTAGTAGTTAAGGTGATTGAGTGCTGTATTTCAGTGTTTTACTTCTTTGTATATATATATTTTAATAAAGACCCTGTTATTCTCAGTCCTTCATAGCCCGTGAGTTTTTTCAGGGGTGCCCTTTTTTCAGGTCAGAGCAACTGCCCCTCAAAATTCCTGTGCACGTCCCTGGTTCTAATCTTTACTCTAAGGGATTTATGTTGTTGTTGTTGTTGTTGTTGTTGTTTTAAAAAAACAACTTAATAAAGTAAGAAGACACCTGATGTGAGTTTCCATTAATGTTAGTAGCACAAATGATCTTGACTGAATTATGCATCAAAGTTTAGTAATGCAAATATTCCATGTAGTTTCTCAGTTTGAGCTCATAAAACCTGCATGCATTATTATATTATATTATATTATATTATATTATATTATATTATATTATATTATATTATATTGTGTGGTTTACTGCTGGATTCAAAACATATTGCCCCCAAAGTTGACCTAGAACCTATATTATATAATTAGCAAAATGCTAATATATATCATACACTACTTGTCTAAAGTTTGGAATAAATCAGATTTTTTAAAGTTTCTTATATGCTCACCAAATAATGTTGTGAAATATTACAATATTATGATTTCTAACAGCTGTTTTCTATATGAATATACAGTAAAGTGTAATTTATTCCTGTGATCAAAGCTGAATTTTCAGCACCATTACTCCAGTCTTCAGTGTCACATGATCCTTAAGAAATCACTCTAATATGATGATCAAGAAACATTTATGATTATTATCAATGTTGAAAACAGTTTATATCTTTGTGGAAACCGTGATACACTTTTCAAGGATTCATCTATGACTAGGAAGTTCAATGAACAGCATTTATTTGAAATAAATTATAAATGACTTTACTTTCACTTTCGATCTGATTAAGATCTGTCTTTGCTGAATATATGTATATACACATTTTTTTTTTATCTCAAACTTTTTAATGGTAGTGTATCACAGTTTCCACATGGTTTTGATCAACTAAATGCAGCCTTGGTGAGCATAATAGACTCAAAATGAAAAAGTCTTAATTATTCATAACTTTTGTCTAGTAGTGTACTGTATATCTTCTCGTATCTAAAAGCTTCTCACTCACTGTGTGGACGAATGGTGGAGACGGCGATCAGAAACACTGAAGCCAGCAGGCCGGAGAGGATCCAGACGGCAGATTTACAACATCTGAGCTCACAGTGTGACACACGCTGACCTTTCATGGCACCTGCAGAACACACACACACACACACACACACACACACACCTTCAGTGAGGCCCTTCAGTCCCTTTCTGTTTACTGTCGCTTATTCTCGACACCAGACGCGAGGTTATTACAGTAACTGGGCCACTACTGAATCTGCTCGTCCGTGATTGGACAGATTCTCCTCATAGTATGTTATGTAAAAAACACACCACAACAACAACAAATGTGGAGCACTTCTGGACACACACACACACACTGACACAAGAGCAGGCCGATCGTTCTGTGCTTGCTGATTGGTTTGTGTGGTATGTTCCAGAGATTTATAATAAAAAAACTGATTATATGTTATACATTTTAGTGTTGTAGTGATGTATTTTTTGCATGTGAAAGACACTTTTTTATGTTTTCAGATTGATTTACACGTGCCAACTCCAAGTTTTTGAACCATTTGTCCGGACTGCTATATAGCCTACTGTACATGTACAAACATAAACGTTCAAACACACACACACACACACACACACACACACACACACACCGTTGTTGTCGGGCGGAAACCTGTATCTCTATATTTCGTAAAAAAAAAATTTTTTTATCTACCCTTTACATCTTTCTGTGGGTTTTGCAAATATCTAACCAATGAAAAGTATTAAAAATAGCTTGTGACTAAATCTCGTAACTCAAACTGTCAGTCAACGGTAGTTGATAGGCTATTACAAAAGATTAACTTTGCATTTATTCAAATGAATAATACATTAAATAAGTGTTTGAAGGGCTGACATGTTTAACTTCACTCAACCGGTTTCCTCAAATGTTTAAAGTACATTAACCATAGCTGGATTTACAGTGTATTATCATTTTTTTGTGTTTCCTAAAACCCTCCTGACCTTACCCTGGAATGCGTGTAACTGGTGGGATAGGGCTCAGGATCTGGGATCTGGGGGAGAATATGATATTCCGCGGGAAAGATAGTGAACATTCCGGGCCTCGGTGCACAAAAAGACATTTCTGCTGTCTGTGGTCGCCATCGCCAGCAGTTAAACGCTCCTTCCGGAGAATCTGTCACTGGGACTGTCCTGAACCTCAGGCTGGGGCGCCGGGGGGGCGAGAGGGGGGAGGAGGGGGGCAGGAGGGCTGAAGGAAAGCGCTGGTTTGCCCTGGTCCCGCGAAGACTTCAGATGACGCAAACTCTCAATCAACATGCACCAATGCTACATTTTTCTAAATGTCATAATCATTTGTGACCCTGGATCACAAAACCAGTCTCGAGTCGCACGGGTTTATTTGTGGCAATAGCCAACAATAACACTGTATGGGTCAAAATGATCGATTTTTCTTTTAAGATCATGTTCCATGAAGATATTTAGTCAATTTCCTACCGTAAATATATAAAACATGTATTTGTGTGAGTGAATGCGGCACAATCGCCAACATAAATGAACAACTTTAAAGGAGATTTTCTCAATATTTCGATTTTTTTGCACCCTCAGATTCCAGATTTACAATAGTTGTATCTCAACCAAATATTGTCCTATCCTAACAAACCACACATCAATGAAAAGCTTATTTATTCAGCATTCATATGATGTATACATCTCAAATTAAATTTTTTTTTACCCTTGTATTATTAAACCTGGTTTTGTGGTCCAGGGTCACATTTGTTAACAAACAAGTAGGTATCCATTACTTCAATGAGCTCATTGTTTCTGTACTAAAATTATTACATTGTTTAAATTAATACCTTTTTCGCTAACTGTGATTTTGTATATGTATATTTCTGAAATGCATAACTTAGACAGTTCCCTCTGATAACAGATCACTATAACAGCTCTAAATGATTGCTATTGTTTCCAGAGTGATATTTAAAGACTACTTGCCAGTCTGAGTCAAAACATCCTCTTATCTCTATAATGTTCTGATCCAGAGATATTCCTCGTGCCCTTTTTCAATGGAAGTCTATGGGGGGTGGTTGCTAGGGTCCTGTAACTGGTTGCTAGGGTGTGGCTAGGAAGTTGAAATGTCCCCATTTATAGATACAATGACCTGTCCAATGTTAAGTCATGGGAATTTTCACCCGCTGTACGAACATCATACACAATCTCTTTATAAAGTCTATAATAGTCAAAGCTGTGTTGTCCTCAATAAGACACATGATTTGACAGCTCAATTTCATTTAGAATATATCATATAAAACAAAACAAAAATTAAAAAGGACAAAAACGCAACACAATTACTAAAACTTGTACTAAAAATGAAAACGAGGCAATTTAAAATAAAAACTCATTCAAAATATCAGTATTATTATCTAAAATAGCCATAAATGGATGCTCAGAGGACAATTGCATTGTAAGAGATCTCATTTGTTATTTTCTCTTCCACAGGAGCCTAAAAAACAATCATAAACCTGCACGAGCCAGAGGCAAACAGCAACAGAAAGAAGCATGTCACCCACCGAGAGACACTTCAACTTCCCATTCACGCAGTTCTGCTCTGCTTGCTTTAGAAGAGCTCAAACCCTGTCGTTCAGAAAGCTCACTGTGCGGCCAATTAGAACATTAACCAACGCAAACCGCTGCGAGCCTGCAGACAAAATGGTGCGGTTGTGAGGGCCTGAAAATTAATCTAGTCACCAATATTATGTTTTTCAATACTCCATTCATGGCTGGATGCAGCATGGGTCCACGAGGGAATAATGTTGCCTTTTGTGTCGCCTGTGTTTCCCCTCCCTCTCCTTCTCACACTGACAGATCCCAGGCGCTCGCGAAAATACCCTCTTAAAGTCCCAGATTAACCGGGAGAGACTTCAAAATTCAGATTCAGTGCAATTTTGCCTTTTTAATTTTCTGATGGCTAAAAATAAAATTTGATATTTCCCCCCCTCTAAATATCAAAACACAAAAATGCAACAGGTGAGCCTTAAAGTCTCAATAATCAATTAAAAGGGCATGCATTTGCGGAAAAATAATAAATAGCAATTCAAAACTAGTTCCAGAATTGTAGCAGAAAATTAGCAAAAATATATGTTATTTTTTAAATATAATTGTATTTTATTTTTGCATAAAGCATCTTTAAAAAAAAAAAAAAAAAATCCTGTAAATTGACTTTAAATGACGCCCTATAATGAGAATGATACATAAACATACCTTTGATGGAAAGCAATTTTCTTCAGCAGCAAAATTATAATTTTTTTCCGCAAAAAGCAACAGTCCACAGTGAATTCAGATGTAGCTCACAGGACACTTCTTCAGCTCTCTCTGAGTTAGCTGGGGAAAGAGAAAAGTGCATCCGGCTGAAGAGCAACGCACTCTTTCATCTCTCTCACCTTGTGAGTCTATAAGTGCCTGGCTGCTCTAGAACCTATTATGTAAGAAAAGAAAAGAAAAAAAAAGGTACACCAGCATTGTATGTTAATGCCCTGACACCTCGTCCCGGCCTGGCTCATGAATGAAGAGGAAACGGGAGGAGGGAAGAAGACAGTAAAGGCCAGCCCTTCACAGCATCTCTGGTTTCAGGTTGCGCTCACAAAAGGTGCGGTTTGGATCATCCAAAAACAGTAACATGAGTGTGTGTGTGTGTATTACCTCTGTCCTTCACATTTTTTCGCATTTAACCAGCATTTTTTAATAATCTTTATTAACAGGCCATCAGACTAAAGCAGAGCCCGCTGGATCAATAGTGCTCGAGTTCAGTCGCTTTGATGGTGGTGAAGTTTGGACAGCTTCCATAATCATTATCGCCATTGCCTTTGACACTCTGTGATTTCAATCTATTCACTTCATGTTATAATTCACCAAGTCATACTGGGTTTGACAACTTAGTTGCTCTTAAAAATATGTTCAATGTTATTTGAAATTGTTTTCACATCTATAGTTGAGCTTTCTACACATTTAAAGATGCTCCGGACACAAATGTCTGAATGCAAATGCCTTTTAATGGCAAGATCTAAGGTGGCTTCTTATGCATCCTTTGTGGAGCTATGCCATAATGCAATGTGCCAAGCTCAATGGGGGGAAACGGTTTAAAGGGGTGGTATAATGCCCTTTTCACAAGATGTAAAATAAGTCTCTGATGTCCCCAGAGTGTGTGTGTGTGAAGTTTTAGCTCAAAATACCCCACAGATATTTTTATATAGCATGTTAAAATTGTCACTTTTTGAGGGTGGGCAAAAACACACCGTTTTTGTGTCTGTCCCTTTAAATGCAAATGAGCTGCTGCTCCCGGCACAGGGGGCGGAGCTTCAACAGCTTGTGTCCTTTTACCTCACACACACATGCACTGACAATTTTCAAAAACTTTTAGCCTTTTATGTTCAACCCGGAGTCAGACAATGATGGAGAGATTCAAGAAGAAGTGACAACATGTAGAAGCAACAGGACATTTCTGAATGGTTAGTTGATGAATTTATGTAGCTGATGTGTAGTTATCTTCTAGTCATTGATTAGCATATTCTGTCTTGATAATCTATAAATCGTGTTCAGGGGGCGGGGTTTATGTAAATTCTAGGGTTGGTGATGTCACTAACCCGGGAGGAATGTGGTGTAGTCTCTACCAGCCGTTTGTTGTAGTCCTTAAAAAGCCATTTCTTTAATAGCAAATATCTCCCTTTGCTCTGAACTTTGAGCGCTGTAACTTTGCAGATGTTGTTTATGCTCAAACAGCAGCATTACACACTAACTACAGTTAGACAAGTGAAATCATATTCAACCACCCCTTTAAATATGTTGCTATAAGCAAAATACATACTGTTTTTAAATATAATTATATTTAAAGGGGCTGTATCTAAGAATTGTAATATATTAATCGCTTTTTTATTGCCGATGTGTGAACAGAACCTAACGAAACGAAACTTAAAAACGAGACTTCCTCGCTTGTCTCTGAAAGCCTGTCGCCTGATTTTTATGTTCAGGACTCGGGAATTTTTGGCGGGAAAATCTCAGATGTGTGTTTCCACTCTTCTGTTCACTGACACATGAAACTAATGCTTATACAATGTTCAGGATAATGCTGAAAGAGCCGTTCTGGACTGTAATGTCAATGTGTCGTGCGAAGAAAAGAGATTCATTCAAACTACAGTCTCACAGAGTCAGATCTATATAGTCTATAGTCTCAAATATACTTTATAATCAAACTATCATAACAGTGTGATTTTAATGAGCTCATCTGTCGAGAACATCTCCACATCTCTATGATCAGATGCTTTCTGAACTGATGTTTCTCATTTCTGTTGTGTGTTTATTGTGTTATTGAGAGGAAAGAGCAGCACATATTCACATATTCATCCTAACGTCGCTCTCAGCAGTGGACGGCGTCGGGATATTCGTTAACAGTAAATCACTGCAAAGGTATTTCCAACTTCTTTTTACTTCTAATTGAAGAACGAACGAACTTCACCGTGAGAATATCAGGTCTTGAATCACGTTCAGTCTCTTGTGTGTTACGTGAACACGAGTGTGAGAACGAGCAATAAGTGCTGCTGCAGTTTCACTTAACGGCCACCGGTGTCGCTAATAACGAGTTTCTCAATTCTACACACAGCACCTTTAAAAATCAATGTTTATATTGAGTAATTGAATTTAATTCGATTCTAAATTGAATTTATATATAACATAATACCAAAGTGTATTGAGATCAAATATTTAAGCAAACGAAGTATTCATTTTAAATGTAATTTTATAATTGTATTTAAAATCAATATTTAAAAGTACTAATTTACATTAAATATTAAATTGATTTTGTGTAATTCAACACCAAAGTGCATTGAGAACAAATATTTATACAAAAGAAAAATATTAATTGATTTTTAATATTTTATGTACTCATATTTAAAATTAATGTTTAAATTGACTTATTTAAATTGAATCCAATTCTACATTAAATTTATTTTATTTATTCAATTGAATTGAATTGTAATAATTCGTCAATTTAAATAAAATTAAATAATTTTTTTTTATAATTTTAATAATTTTAATTGTAATAATCCACACCACTATACCAATAACGGCATAGAGGAACGAAATCGTTGGAATCACTTTTTAATATTAGTTGCCACAAAGTTGTTTAAAGCTGCAATGCATGCTGGGAACTTGCACAACATTTTTCAGCATAAAATTCTTTGACTCAATTTGGAAAGTTGCGAAAAAACACATTATATTTGCCTTATGCTTCTGATGCATGCAGGAGATCCAGTCAGATGATTCAGTCGAATTTTATTTCTTAACAGCAGACAATCAAATTAATAAATGAAAAGTAAAATTAATTCTTCCATAATCAGGATTAAAAGTTTAATAAAGAAACATCAATGAACAGTCAAAATCACCTCTAATATTTCTAAGTAAAATATAATTCAAACACTAATATTGTAGTGTAATATTCTTGCCTAAAGATATTAAAGTGGTTGAGAGATCTCTCTTTAATAATAAAAAAGCATTAAACATACATTTCAAATGATAATAAACACATCAAAATTATAGTAATGAGAGACACATCAACATGATAATAATGATTTCTAAAAATATGATGATTACATTTGATTAAATTATATTTAAGATCTAAATGATTAAATGATAACACATAAGCAAATGATAAAACATAAGCAAGAAATATTTTTATTTTATTTTTCTGATTAATCAGCTTCTAAATAACTTCTTGTAGTATTCTTGTTCAGTTCACACTAAAACAAATCTTAGTTAAAGCTACTTTTTAAATATTTGTTAGAAGAACAATTTGCAATTTGAATGTTGAAATATCTGAGAAATAAAAGCTTTAAATAGAATTATTTGAACAAAAGCTTGAATTGCAAGTTCAAAACATTTTATATGAAAAATACAGATACAGAGAAATATTGACAGCTGACCCAAATAGCTGGAGTTTAAAATCAATATAAAAATCAATATTGACCCTGTTACAATTCACGTTCATGGTTCATTGTGACTTTTTGTTTGTTTTGTTTTGAATTGTCACTTTGATTTCAAATTTCCACATAATTGCGATCAAAATTTTTGTATAATATAAATTCCCCCAGTTATGAAAATAATTTTTGGGGAAAGATCAATATTTTATACTTTATACTAAAAAAGCGAGAGACATAGATTGCAATAGATTGTGTGTTTGCTTTTTATGCTTGTTTTCTTAGACAGTAAATAGTTGTTGTATAACACAGCTTTTACAGCACTCATGTGCTGCTGGATTTAACTGGTTCGTGATTTTACTGGTTCAGTGTCTCTTGTTTAGTCAGTATTTAGGTTGTGGGAACATGGCTTTAGGGTGAGAGTAGCTTTCTGTCATTATGTTCCCATTCAGGCCTTTCTCATCTCATCTCACATTCACAATCAGAGACTGAAGATGTAATGAAATATAATGCCTTTTCCGGCAGGATGACCACTGGTTTGGGTTCTTTTTTTTTGTTTTTGTTTTTATTACCCAACTAACAAGGAACATTCTCAGAGCTGTGGCTAACCTTCTGGCAAGGTTCTCTCAAAGTTATGAAAAACGCTTTTAGTTATCGGGAACAGGTTGATTTAGCACTTTATCCTCAGGCAATGGAAAAGATTGATGGCAGAACAATACAGATTCTACAATAAGATAAAAATAAAAGACTTGCATTCATTGTTTGAGAATGAGTTTCATTTAGTTTAATACAGTGTATACTTTTTTCTTGATTTACACCGAAAGAATGGAAGTGAAATGTGACAACATGCCCCATACATTGTAGCATGACAGCTTAAAATGTCATCTGACCTAAAACATAAAAAAAAAATAATAATAATAATAATAATAATATATATATACAAACACAAGACAAACTAAACTATTTTCTCAATAAAATACAATTATGAACTTTTTCATATAAAATAATGGCATTTTTTAATAATTAAAAATAAACTAATTTCTGAGTTTGACAACAAACACAGCAAAACAACTATACAGCATAGTTCAAAACATAATAATTAATCATTTCTGAACATTGACTCTCAGTCTTTATTCACCTTTTTCTCGTGGTTTCTCAATAGAATTCACACAAGTATAGAGTAGAATAGCAATAGTTCTAATAGGGGCTCATTGTAACGCAGTGTGACAACATGCCCCGCCTGCACAACTGGGATTTAAACCCGACTAGTGTCTTATGCTGGTTAGATCAGCATTAAAGAACTATATCAACTGTTAAATAACAGATATAAGATAAAATAATATCCGACTTGTCTAATTAAAAAAAAAGAAAAAAAAAAAAGTTTAATTAAAATTTACTTTTAGAAATGGAAATGTACTTTTGCTATGGTTAAATAAATGTTTAACAAAGTACACCCAAATGTCTCAAGGTAATAAACAATCAAGTGGCACTATGACGTTACCATAAAAGCCAAACAGGCTAATCCGCCGAAGATTTGCGGGGGTTTAGCCTGTTTTATTGATCAGCTAAGTAGCATATTCCAATAGCAATACATCGTAATTAAGCAGTAATTTGCTCAAAATTTGTGTCTAAGTATCTAACTTATATATCAGCATTTTATATCACAATCATTCTGAACCTGATCACTGACAATGGTAAGTTAGTAAAACCTATTCCGATTGTACATTTATCTAGCTTACGCTAAAGCATTACACATTTTATGGATCGTCATTTATTGTCATTATTGGCCGTATCAGACATTAGAGAATGGGATATATCTTACCTTTTTATCAAGAAAAAAGCCAACTGAGGATCCCGTTTGAGCCCTAGAGCAGACCGGAGATCTCTCCATTTGTTGAAAGCCTTCCCTATGTTTACTCTCGTCTTACCCCGACGCCTGTTTGACTCCAATTTGGACCTTTTGGTTGCACTAGACAAAAGTTCTCTTTTTTTTTTATCTTACGTGGAGTTTGCGTTGGTGTTTGAAATGAACTACAAGCCGGTCTCTTAGAATCCATTTTCTACGGAGAATGGCGGCGTCGGCGCATACACAAACCTGCCAGACATATGAGCGTGCCGTGAACGCGCATGACGTCACGCCCAGTCTCAGATTCCGACCCGAATCCCTCTTATTTATTTTACTGTACAGGATTATAGAGGCAATCGCAGTGATCAGAGAAGGGCTCAGTCAGCCCATCAGGCAATTGTTTAAGCATGTATGGGTTAGAAAACGGGTATTTTTAACATGAAAAGTTGCGCAATGCACCTTTAAAGTAGAAGGGCCGTAAGTACCATTAGATACTGAACAGAAGCATTCTGTTATCTGTTCTTATGTTGGAGTTGTTTACTAAACTTTATAGATGGTGAAACTAAGCTTTGTGAACCATTGAAGCTTTCCTTCAACCCCATTACTACTTCGTTTGATGCCATCCAGTGATCGAATGGATGATGTCCTGTGGTTTCTGAAACTAAGCTTCTCCACAGGTTATTCATGGTGACTTTCCCTGCAGTGATTGAGTCTGGATCTGACTCCAAATTATGCATGACTCTTCTGCAACCCCAAAAGAGCCTCACAATGACCGTTTCTCTGCTTGATGAGAAAAATGAGATGACTCAATTTATGAAGCATGTTTCTTCAAAGCCGTTTCACTGCTGCTTTTGTTTCCAGGTCTGTCATTAGACAAATGTGGCTCTTTTTGTCTGGTTGGTTATGTTAACAGAAGTTCTCGACAGGCTCCTTGGGTGGATGGAGAATCAGTGCAAAAGCTGAAGGTGGAAGTTCAAGGGAAGGACTTCAGAGCGACCGAAGAGAGCAAAATCATGTTTAGACGTTACCAATCTTTGACCTTCATCCAAACAGACAAACCCATCTACAATCCAGGACAAACAGGTGAGCTGTGAATGACCCTTGGTTGAATATTAGAGGTGTAGAAAGTCCAGTCCATTAAGTTCAGATAGTCTTCAAGTGCAGTATGTAATAAATGTGAGTTTTACTGGGGTCTTTTCAGTTAATTTCAGAGTTGTCACCATGGATCGCAAATTTGTGCCTTTTGATCAAATGGTAAGACCAGATGTTTCACCATATTGAGTGGTCTGACCTAGCCTGGAAATCCAGACCTAAATCTAAAAGATTAATGGTCTGGCGTCGACTAATGAAAATCGGCCAGCTCGAGGGGCGGCACCAAGCATGCATTTGAAAATCTCACTGCACGCAATTGGATAACACTACGACCAATCACAACAATAAACCCCATACGCTTAGCTACCAGCGGAGCTAACTGCTAGATTAGACTTTTTGCAAAAATGTCCTTCTTGCAAAGGAACGATTTGAGCGGCGTCTTTTGTTCCTGTTTAAGATAAAAAGCCAAGTCTAACTCGTTCATTGTAGCGGGCAAAGCCGTTTCAAACAACTGGTGTTCATCCATAGCCATCTTGCAATGTTTACTAATGACTTCGTCACAGCGCTGTCGTCATCTCGCCTCTGGCCCGCCTATATCAGATAACCCGATGTGGTTGGTGCAGCTCAGATCGAGGGCCATATTTAATGAGCATCATTATTCAACACCAGAGTAACTCGCTGAGCAAATTCAACTTGTGCTCTCGTGAGAACTCTGGATTACCAGGGTAGGTCTGACCCTAAATTAAATGCAAATTAAATATAGGTTCTTTTAAGATGCTGAAATGTATGCATCAGTGGGTTTGTGCTGTTAAATGTTTAATATTCCTGTCTTCGTGTTTTGCAGTACGATCTGGTCGTGGTGGAGGTGAGAATTTGCTCCGGTGCAAGTCTTTGAGTGGAGCCAATGCAGCGTTTTGCACTTTTCTTTGTTTGCAGATTTTCTCTGAGCTGGTAATTGTTTTAATAGGACAGAGATAATAACCGGATTGGTCAGTGGACAAACGTTTCCTCAACGGGGTGGATATTGCAGCTTTCTCACGAGTTAAACCCAGAGGCTCAGATAGGGATGTACATGCTAAAGGCTTTTATTGCCGACCGAGAAGTCTCCCAAGTTTTTGAGGTGAAAAAATACGGTAAGTCGTTGTATGTGCAGCAGTTCAGTGACAGATCTGAGGTGTTAACCTAAAGTTAGTTTAGTTTTGCCTAAGTTTGACGTGACCGTAAACACACCAAAGACATACAGCGTTGCAGATATGGGACTGAAAGTTGAGGCTTGCGCCAAGTAAGTGATGCTTTATTTTCTTGTCTTGTGGTTAGTCAATTCTTTATCTTGTTCTTTATGTTTCCCAGATATACATATGGCCAGCCTGTAACTGGTCAAGCCTGGGTGGGAGTGTGCCGTGATCCATTTCCATACACTGTGCTTAATTTGACCAGACAGTGCCTGAATCAAACGGCAAAGGTGTGCGACTCCTGCCATAACGCTGAGGGTTTTTCTTCTGCTTGTGCTTGACTTAAATGTGACTATCTTTGTTCTGCTACCAGATTAATGCCACGGGCTGTGCCTCTCTTACCGTCGATACATCAGAGTTTTTCGGCACCAAATTTGAAGACTACATGCAAGACACTTTTCTTGTAAATGTGAATGTTACTGAGGAGGGAACAGGTGAGCTATTGGCTGATCTGAACCACATCCTTTATCATCTTTACAATACATCCACTTCAAGGCACATACTTTTCATACTTTGCCGACGAGAGGACACATTGATGTAGTCACTCAAAGTCTAATTGTCCTGGTAAGTGTTGACCAGCTTTCTG
Source organism: Rutilus rutilus (assembly GCF_951802725.1). Classification (NCBI taxonomy): domain Eukaryota; kingdom Metazoa; phylum Chordata; class Actinopteri; order Cypriniformes; family Leuciscidae; genus Rutilus; species Rutilus rutilus. The sequence continues at coordinate 46,459,343 of NC_140221.1, read as the reverse complement.
GAGTTTGATCATGGAGCTCATGCTGCTTTACTGATGTCTTTTGCCTTTATAGCCTGAAGGAGTTGAAAGGACAAGCGCCCAGAGTATGTTACTGTGTCCAAAAGGTTTGTACTCTGTTACCCAACACATTCTCCCTCTACAGCCTAACGCTCAATGCGATATTTCCAAAAAATGTGGTTCAGGGATCAGACAGATGCTCTGTTTCAGTCCTCGGTAAGCATTTTGTTGAGGAGAAACTGACACGTGATTGTTTGGTAGGATAACTTTGTTTCTGATGTGGGTTCTATGCTTGACCTCTCGTAGGGGACATAATGGGTCGTGCACTGAAGAATCTGGATGGGTTAATACAGATGCCATCTGGCTGTGGAGAACAGAATATGATTATTCTTGCTCCCAATATTTATGTCCTGCTGTACCTTGAAGTCACAGGGCAACTCACCGCAGCCATCCGAGCAACTGCCACCAGTTACCTTCAGAGAGGTATGGATGACCAAATCCGCTTTAAATATGTAGGAGTCTAAATCCTATTGCTTCCCATTGAAGCTGTAGCCCTAATAAGCCCCCCTCCGATATGTGGTTTTTGACTTGAACAGGATACCAAGGACAACTAAACTACAGGCACAGTGATGGATCATACAGCACATTTGTTTTTTTTGTTTTTTTAAAGATGTTCATCAGGTTCTTTGGCATTGATTTTTCTCCCCTCCATCTCATCTTAAGGTCCACTGGTCTCAAACTACATCTGGTAATACTCTGGCGGTGGAGATCAGCTCTTATGTGCTGCTAGCAGTTCTTGTAGTTCAACCTCTCATGACGGCTGATCTAAGCTATGCTAATCAAATTGTCAGCTGGCTGGTGACCCAGCAGAACCCCTTCGGTGGCTTTTCCTCCACCCAGGTGCCTCTGACTACCAAACATGAGCGCAATCCTTTATGAGGAGGTTTTTAATCTGGTGCTTGTTTTTAGGACACAGTGGTGGCTCTTCATGCCCTGTCTCTGTATGCTGGTCAAGTAATTAATAATAATAATAATAATAATAATAATTCATTACATTTATATAGCGCTTTTCTCGGCACTCAAAGCGCTTTACATGGAAGGGGGGAATCTCCTCAACCACCACCAATGTGCAGCATCCACTTGGATGATGCGACGGCAGCCATATTGCGCCAGAACGCCCACCACACACCAGCTTACTGGTGGAGAGGAGACAGTGATGAAGCCAATCAGTATATGGGGATGATTAGGAGGCCATGATGGACAGAGGCCAGGGGGCAAATTTGGCCAGGATGCCGGGGTAACACCCCTTCTCTTTCGAAAGACATCCTGGGATTTTTAATGACCACAGAGAGTCAGGACCTCGGTTTAACGTCTCATCCGAAGGACGGTGCTCTTTGACAGTATAGTGTCCCCGTCACTATACTGGGGCATTAGGACCCACACAGACCACAGGGTGAGCACCCCCTGCTGGCCTCACTAACACCTCTTCCAGCAGCAACCTGGTTTTCTCAGGAGGTCGCCCATCCAGGTACTAACCAGGCTCAGCCCTGCTTAGCTTCAGTGGGCAACCAGTCTTGGGCTACAGGGTGACATGGCTGCTGGCCGACATGGCTGCTGGCCAAGTCTTCAGCTTGGATGGCTCCAGCACTGTTACTGTACAGTCCTCAGGAGTAGGAGAATCTTATAGCTTCAGTCTGAGTGGGGACAACCGGCTGCTGTATCAGAAGCCGCTGAAGAAAGTTCCAGGCAAATATAGTGTTAAAGTGACCGGAACCTCTTGTGTTTCTGTGCAGGTCTGTATCTCCACTCCGTCTATTTCTGTTGTGCACATCCACATCTTGCTGATATGTGTCTTGATCTGTTTGTACTGTAGGTTGCATGCTTTTACAACATCCCGACACCTGTTAAAGAAAACAAGATTCTGAGCGTTGAAGCAAAGGTGACTGGAGACTGCCAACCACTTGCGGCCAATCTCATGTTGAACTTCACTGTGACGTAAGAATAGCTTTTGCTTTGCGTCCTGAAACCAGCTCTTGTTTATGACTCTTATAAAAGGAAGCTGCGTTCTTGATCACGTTGACTAAACCTCTTTATTCTCAATCACCCTCATTCAGATACAATGGCGTAAAAGTAAGAACTAACATGGTTCTTGTGGACATTAAGCTCCTGTCGGGCTTCACGGCAGATACATCACTGGTTCGTATGTTTAAGATTACTTTAAGTCTCAAGATGCTTGAGGCTCTTTAGATGTAATTGTGCATGTAAACAATGGTCTCTTTCTCTCAGCTTGGTTCTCCACCCCAATCGTTTGCTCCGCTAGTGGAGCGTGTTGATGCTGGAGATGATCATGTCCTAGTGTATCTGAAAGAGATGAGATGCTGTCCACTGGAGATATGGAAGTTGAAGTGTTCATGAGCTTATATTTGTCTGACTTCAAATCCTTACATGACTGAAATGATCACTCAGGCAGTGGCTATTAACTAGTTTGAGCTTCCACTTTTTAGAGTTGTTGAAAGTTGGACTCAAAACTGCAACTTTTTGAGATCAACTGCAGTTGCACTTGATTTATTTGTGGACTAATCGGTTAAAATTCATGGGTTTAATTTAAAACTGAGGTGCCTCACTTGCAGGTGACGTTCATTAACATGCTGATTTCAAAACCTCTACTTCTCCAACCATAAGCAATTAATGTATAAATATAGTTATTCAGTTATAGACTAATATCCAGTGTAGCCAGTTTTACAACAAACCAGAAAGCAATAAATGGGCAACACTGAATAATATATCCTCAGTGAAGCACTTTTTATATTCATATAAGAAAAATATAAAAAAAGTATATTTAAAAGCATGCAGCTTAAAGTGACAGCAGCCTAATAATCCTACTGCTGACTTTGTCCTCAATGTTCATCTAACAAAAGACTGAAATCACCCATGCTCTTGATTGGATGATTTTGCATATTCTTCACTGTATAAATTAAATATAGATTAATCCTTATCAGTGTTTTACATTTGATTACTTTATTCGATATCTGTACCTGAACTTTTTCCGTACCAGTAGGAAAAGCTCCATAGTGTTGAGCCTTGCTGGAGCATCTCTAAACATCTACTCTGCTATTAAATTACGGATAAAATGTATTAGAGAAGCTACAATACATTTTAATAGTCATTAATAACTGATGGAAATATCTTTTGCTGAACGAATTAAGCCAACTAATTTGATTCATATACTTTTTGTTTCACTATATGCATTTTAATTTTATTACAAATGCAATGAATATACAGGTATCAGTACTCTGTATCATCAAGAACCTCAGAAATATTTCACCATTAAAACTAAATTGTCATGCCTATGTCATTCATGCCCAGCTTTTGTGAACGGTAAACCCCACCTTTTTTATTTGATTAGCCAATCTTTTTGACATTGACAAGTGCTATTGGACCACTGAGATGGACAAAAAAAAAAAACCTTAAATGTAACTTAAGCAAACAGAGCATTGTGTAATGCAACAGAGGCATTGAGAATATCTTTGGGATTTGTCCCCCTCAATGTTTATTGAATTGAGTTACGGCTCTGGTTAAGGAGTACAGTATGATCCACAATTATACCTCTATATAACAGTGGTGGCCAAAACATGCACTTCCCACATTGATCAGACTTTCCTCTTTTAATACAATAAGTATCAATTGTATGCAAAGTCACCAACATTTGGTTATTGACCACTGAAAATGTGTACAATTTACTCAAGGAGCCACACTAAAATCGCCTTATCTCTCGTAATAAACCATTTAGGGCCCTAAATTAAGATCCCAAAAGAAAAGTATGTTAAGAACCAGAATCTATGGTATAGCAGACATTTTTATACCTGGATGATCATCTACAATTTGGAAAAATATGCAGAATTGAATCTGATTTTTTTTTAATTAGAAATGCAAACTTTTTTTCTTAGGAGATATCTGGACGTTGAATTAAACATGCAACATAATAAAGTCCTGTGACAACAATGTAGCATACTACTGTAATGTATATCGATGTAATGATACTGTTTCACATAATTTTTTTTTTTTTAAATAGTAGGCCAATCTCCTATTTTTCCCTGTTACCCTTAAATATGATATCATATATTTATTTTTCACTGCGTATCAAATACACCTTTGATACTATTATGTACCAGGTGCATGGATGACCTGATGCTTGTGTTTCCGGAAAGAACCCTGTTATGTCAGACGGGCGGCAACTTACATGAAAATAAAGAAGCGAATTAGAAAGGGACGGACTCGAGTGTCTTATGTGAGAGATCACAGCCTGAAGGTTTTGTTGGACTTCTCTGAATTAATACCGATAATTGAAGCTGCTCTAGTTTTTCAAGATCATGTTGTAGCTTCGGGGCTTTATTATTGAGAGTGAAGTATCAAAACCACACAAAAATACAAGCACTGTGTAAACAAATATACACGAATATTGTATATGCACTTGGCTATGTGAGATTGTAAAGTGTTTTGCTCATGTGTTATTTGTGTAAATATTTTCTATGTTTTGTTAAACTTCATTATGAACTGGAGCTTTAAAATGCCACAAATATATTGTTGCATCTAAATTTCAGGGGTAATTTTGTTCTATTTTCTATTCTTTTTCCCTTCTTTCTTCCTGTTTACTTCCCGTAAGCAGGAAGTAATGGCTACAGCTTATTCCAATGATTCCAATTACACATTTCTCGTTGTAATTTGTGCTTATGGCAAGAAAGTTTACTAATTTGCAAGTTATTATTTGCTTGTATCTACTTTTATTTTCCATGGTAACATGGATTTACTCCCACTGTAAATCAGCTCTAAATAGACAATAATAAAGTCATTATTCAGTTGAAATCAGTTCAGTGTTGATTCAGTTCAACTGTGTAAAGTTCATTATTATGAAATGACTTCAGTTCATCTATAAAGCAGTTCTGCAAAAAACAGTGGTGTCATCGTCCAGCTCAGTGCAGTTCTCATCCAATAGTATCAATGCAGTCAGATCGGTAATATTGTTGAATATTAAGTGTCCCCAACTAAGCAAATCAGAGGCGACAATGGCGAGTAACCCAAACTACATCACGTGACAGAATGGAGAAAAGTATGGAAAGCCAAAACGTTTTGGCCCTTTTGGCCTTCCATATTATGGAACACGTAATTGGGTGATTCTCTAACTAGAAGCACTTTTGGCACTGTGAGTTTATGTAAAATTCACTCTCTTAAAACACTCTTAAAACAATCTTCCTAGCTTCATTCATTTGTCTTCTAACACAATATAACAGTGGGCAGTTTTAGAATTCCATGGATTATTATTATTTTTAACAGTTTTTCTGAAGAGCCATGTCATTTCCACCACTTTTCAATTATGTATTTTATTACAATATAATATTGTAAAACTGTTATAGAAGATTATGTATCTGTCAACAACATCAGTGTCTACCTAATCATGTAACAAAATAAATCTTAATACTTCATGAACTTAATGTATTTTCATTTAAAGTTGCTAAAATGCCACGAGTTGCCACGAGTTTATGGGTTTATGGTGGAAAGATTGTTTCTGTTTATTTTTACTTAAATTGCCAGTGTAAAATATTTTTAACCATGTATTTTATTATTTAACATATATGAGTTGAACAGTATACCTAATAGTTTTAAAAATAATGATTACAAATGATATGCAAATTATATAAACATTCATATAAATATAGATAAATAAAAATACATTTAGAGTGTACTGGAATGGTGATATATAAAGTTTTCAGTCCAAAAGCACAAATATGTCATGAGAACATGCCAATAGCGCACAAAAACAGCATATATCATGTCCAAAGCTACGCCTCAAATTTCTCAGAGGTGGAAATGACGGAGGTGGAAATGACATTTTAGCAGTTTTTCTGCAATATTAGCACACCCTCATGTCAGGCTCAGCCACTTTTGGACTTATTATGTTGTTTACTCGTAATAAACATAAATACATTATTTTCATATTTGTTGTACATAATTCACCCGAACTACAGACAAGGTGGAAATGACGCTGAATAAAAATATTCAGTATAAAAGCTTGACTTACCTTGATTTATTTTCTTGTGCTGAAGAGCACATGTGCCTGAAGTTTCATCTTCAACTAATACATCCTTTTCACAGTTATTTCCATGATTACCAAGTAAATAAAATATTTAAGGTGGGTCTATTAAAGTGGATTTTGTTGAGGGAGGTGGAAATGACGGAAAACTTGGGGACAGACGTATTTCATTCCAAAAATAGTTTAAAATTATGACATACATATGGAATTTCTATGGTATGACATTATTTTATTTGTCCTTAAGACAAACATGTTAAAAAATATTTTTAAATCGATCCTTTAATATAATTTTCTAACATTCAAAGAGGGCCAGTCTGGGTTGGGGACAAACATAAAACTGCAAAATCTGCTAATAAACAGCCATGCAAAAGCATTTTTAAAAGAAAAAAGGGGCAAGATTTGGTGGTTACTAGGATGTTGGAGCATGAACTTCATAATGACAGTTTATTTGTGCACTTGTTTGTTTATTTATTTACAAAAAAAGGCCAGGGACAACAAAAGTGCCTGTAGTTGGAGAATCACCCAATTACGTGTTTACACGACAGTTTAACACGTTTTGGCCTTCCATATTATGGAACACGTAATTACGTGTTTACACGACAGTTTCACACGTTTGGCCCTTTTGGCCTTCCATAGAAAAAAACCCTTCAGAGAAACCTACGCCTAGACACGACCACAATGCCTGATGTAGTCATGTGATTTCAGTAAACGAGTCTTCGTTACGTCATAAATGTTGCAAAATGTCAATGATCTCTGTGAACCCGTGTGTCTACGAATGATTTTTTTTACCCTATCTCGGATCAATTTTATAAATTTTTAGACGTTTAATGCAATGAAAACTATTTAACTATTTTCACTCTTCAATGAGCCGTTTTAGTGAAATGTGTTTCTTCATTAGTTTATGTTTCATTACATATGTTTAAATACTTGACTACATCAACTGCTTACTTTTTGTACTATATGTTTTAATGTGTGTTGTATGTAATATATGTTTTTGTTGTGTATATATATGTTTTTTTTTTTTGGCACCAAGGGAAGCACTTTCTAATTTTGTTGTACTTGCAATGACAATAGGCATTCTATATCATTCCATTCCATATCATTCCATTCCATATCATTCCATTCCATTCCATTCCATTCCATATCATTACATATCATTCCATTCCATTCCATTCCATTCCATTCCATTCCATTCCATTCCATTCCATTCCATATCATTCCATTCCATATCATTCCATTCCATTCCATTCCATTCCATTCCATTCCATTCCATTCCATTCCATTCCATTCCATATCATTCCATTCCATACCATATCATTCCATTCCATTCCATATCATTCCATTCCATTCCATTCCATATCATTCCATTCCATATCATTCCATTCCATATCATTCCATTCCATTCCATTCCATATCATTCCATATCATTCCATTCCATATCATTCCATTCCATGCCATATCATTCCATTCCATATCATTCCATTCCATATCAATCAAGCTCTAAAATGGATAACATTTGACTGAAACATTCAACTCAAACGAATTACATTTCTAAACAGCAAATCTAATGCTCTGGCGTCATAACCCATAGACTTTTTTTGGAAAAACCCTAAAATGCGATGAAAAACTATTTCTGGTTATTAAAATACAAATTGTGCACATAAGTACCAAATAATTTAAAATATTAGGAAAAAGTGCAAAGCAAAATATTACTGATTTTAATGTTAAAATATGTAAACACTTTACAATAAGATCTAATTTGTTAATGTATTAACTAACATAAACTAACCATGAGCAATACATTTGTTAAAGTATTTATTAATCTTTGTTAATGTTAGTTAAAAGAAATCCAGCTATTCATTGTTTTTTCGTTAGTTCACAGTGCATTAACTAATGTTAACAAATACAACATTTGATTTTAATAATGTATAGTAAATATTGAAATTAACATTAACTAAGATTATTAAATGCTGTATAAGTATGGTTAATTCTTAGCCCATGTTAAATAATGTTAACTAATGAAACCTTATTGTAAGTTGTTACCAAATATATAGTATATATGGGGGACAAGCCCAAAAATAGAGAATTCTGGCAAATATCACCTTTTAAAACACTTAAAAATGAGGAAAGTTACACTTAACAACACTAAAGAGTTTAAAGTTATGATTATAAAGGGATTACATAAAAGTGTCCCTAATAAGAATAAATAATCACCCATGTAAATAATAATGAATTCACATTTATTTGTATAGTGCTTTTCACAACACACATCATTTCAAAGCAGCTTTACAGAAAATGCACGAGTACACATTACAATTTTGAGAGATCTGTTATCAGAGGAAACTGTCTAAGTTATGTATTTAAAAAATGTACAGTGGTCACTGTGTCCTCAGAGGAAAATAAATAAATAAATAAATAAATAAATAAATAAATAAATAAATAAATAAATAAATAAATAAATAAGGGTTTTACATAAAAGTACCCCTAAGAAGAATAAATAATCACCCTGTAAATAATAAGTAATTGAGCAGAATGAGAGTGTTGTAGTGTCGCCGAGTGTCCAGCAGCGGTCGCTGTGTCCTCAGAGAATCTGTGATGTCCAGATCATCAATAGCCGGACACTGACTCACTGAAGCAACTGGTGTTTAAGACGCGACGCACAACGACAAACATCGCGCTGACGCGGTTACGCGAGGATTAACGCCCGTTTAAACGCGTCTTTCGCAGGTTTCCAGTGGAACTAGAGGAATATATGAAGCCCATCTTGAAGTTTTCATGCGGAGAAAGGTCAGTGTGTTTATATCCTGCGTTCATTAAAGTCTCTGCGGATAATGACACGCGTCTGAGGAGAGAGACCGCTCGCGAGACTTTTACGTTGTTACAAGAATTTTACACTGATACATGTGTGTTTATGTTTCATCGCGTATTATATGGTTGTATCATTGTGTCGCCGTGTTTGTATCATTGTGCTTCATTGTATCTGTGTGTCATTGTGTGTGTGTCTTAAATGTCTTAAACATCCTTTAACGTTCTAACAGTTTCCTCTGCATATTTCTGAGTGACAAAGAGGTTTTAATGTTTTTTTTTTGTGATGCATAGTTGAGGTCCAGCATGCATGTCACAGTTAAACCGATTCGTGAAAATATTATTCTGTGTGTAAAATAAAATAAGTTGCCAGCTATCTTCGAATATGCCTAATGACAACAAATATATTTACATAATATTTTTAACAGTCATTTATATACACACCATCAGTCAAGTTTTGAGACACTTGACTGAATTGTTTCTCATCATTTTAAATGCCATTTAATCTAAAGGTTTATGCTTAAATGTTTGAAGTAGGTTTGTAGACACATAAATTCTGCTGCAAATAATACATGTGCACAAATAAAATGTGTGTAAATTGTCATGCATCACATGACTACATCATTCCCATTTGTATTATTTTATAGAGCTTACTATTATTATTATTATAAAAATTGGAAATTAATGTGTGTCCAAACATTTTGGTAATTTTATCCTTGTTTAGTTTAGTTTGTTTAAACTAGTGCAGTATTTACTGTGTCCTGTTACATGAAGTTTAGTTGAACAAACTCTTGAGTTCAGAGTTGATAAAACCAAACAAATCCAACCTGGTTTACATCAGGTTCTGCCGGTTCACAATGCCCGATATAAACAATCTCTGTCAACTCAGGGTTTATATATATAGAATGAGCTAATCAGTGACTCATTCCATTGTGCATCAGTTTGTTTATGCTTGTGATCATAAGTTTTCTTTCTTAAAGTGCCGCTGTAATGCTTTTTCAGATATTCTCTTTCATGCAGTGTGTAATACAGCTGTTTGTGAATGTAAAAGCTCTGCAAAGCTTCAAAGATCAAACAATAAATAGAGTTATTGTCTCCCAAAAGAAAGAAGTGATTCTGAACTGCTGAAACGAGTCGTCAGTAATTCCAGTCTTGCACGAACCTACGTAACAAATTTGCATAATGCCAGTCTGTGCTCTAATTGGCTGAACAGTGTCTCTTTGCTCCGCCCTCATACACTGTAGTTGTATCTGAGACTGGAAGAGTTTTGTTCGTGTTGTTCATGTCGAGAAGACCAAAGCAAATCCCCTTTGATGAGATTAATACGGTAAAACCCATGCCATCGTTCAGGTTCGGTAATGGCCATTTGGTTTCCGACACGTGCTGTAAGCGGTCGACCAATCACAACAGACTGAGCCTTCTGACCAATCAGAGCAGAGCAGGCTCTCAGAAAGGCGGAGTTTAGAGACACCGAATCCTTTATCGAACCGTTTCAGACACTGTGAGAAAAGAGCTGATGCTGAATGCATGTTCTGAGAAAATTAGATGCATGTAAACCTATTGTAAATTAGGAACCTTTAAAACAGCACAATAGGGGCACTTTACATAAGTTCTGAATCTTTCTGTTGGCATGCTGATAATCATCTTTCATCTCTGCTCTTTTCAGTAGGCATGTTGGCTTGTGTGTGCGATGCATGCTGTCGTCTGTGTAACATCATCATTCTCATCCTGCATCTGCATGCTTTCTGTCGGGCCTGAGTTGACTTGTGTGTGGCCTCCATTAACGGCATCATGGACGAACACTGTGATGACCCTCCGGTTCTCTCCTCCAAGAAAGGCCCGTCCTGCATTAGGTCCAAGTGCGACTCCGGTCCTGATCCGAGACGGGATGTGGAGCGTCTCCGAGTCTCGTTAGAAGTGGAGCGCAGTCGAAACCGTCAGGCTCACCGGCGCTTCTCCCTGGAGCTGCGTAGGCATCGGGACGAGGCCCGTGAGGAGCGCGAGCGAGCGCTGAGGGATCTGACGTTTCGACTCGAGCAGCAGAAGACGCTGGAGCTGCTACGACAGCGGGAAACCCTGGGACGAGAGCGTGCGGCGGAGGTTCGTCGTCTGTTGCGCTGGCGGAGCCGGGACGAGAAACGTACGGAGAATTTAACGCTCAGACAAACACAAGAAGTTAAGCGTCAACTGGCTGATGAGATTGCTGGAATCGGCAGAACCACCGGGGTACAAGGCCTCAAACCTGGATGTAAAGGTAATGGTGACAAGGTAACACCCTAGCAACCGCATAGCAACCACCCTGACAACCACCTGTGTACCCTAGCAACCATATAGTAACACCCTAGCAACCATTCAGAGTACCCTAGCAACTGCATTGCAACATCCTAGCAACCAGCCCGAGTACCCTAGCAACACCATAGCAACCACCCAAAATACCCTAGCAACAACTTAGCAACCACTCAGAATATCCTAGCAACCGCATAGCAACAACTTAGCAACCACCCCATGTGGTCCAACTATTTCAAACTGAAAACCTTCAAGCTTTTGAAAGGTACCTCTTTTAAAGGTAATGGTGAGGTGTATCTCAGACTCGAGGAGCTGCTGAAGACGCTGCTCGCGCAGGCCGACGGGAAACACGTCCATTTACTCCAGCGCCTTCAACAGGAAGTGGATTTAGAGAAGAGCGTCTTCCTCTGTCACCTTCTGGAAGCCCACAGCAGACCCTCACACCAGGACCACCACCAACACAGAGAACTAGCTTTTACTGTGAGTGAGTGTGTGAGTTAGTGAGTGAGTGAGTGTGTGAGTTAGTTAGTGAGTGAGTGAGTGTGTGAGTTAGTTAGTGAGTGTGTGAGTTAGTGAGTGAGTGTGTGAGTTAGTGAGTGAGTGAGTGTGTGAGTTAGTTAGTGAGTGAGCGTGTGAGTTAGTTAGTGAGTGTGAGTTAGTGAGTGTGTGCGAGTGAGTGTGACTGAGTGTGAGTTTGTGAGCATATTGTGATTCACACTAGCCCTTATGGTTTGATCTTTTAAAATGTTTTCCTTAAATTCCTCATTAGAATCTAGTTTTCCTCACTTAGAGAGGGCGACACCAGAACGACCAGCAAGGGTGCGTCACGAAACCATCCAGTCCGAGGTCAAAGAGTGGAGTCGAGGAAGGAGATCTCACACTCCCCTGCTCCCGCTCGCCATCCCGAAGTGAATCTCCTCAACGAATGAAGAAGAAGAACAAGCTGGACAGTGCAACGCCTCCTCTCAGCTCATCTTCAGATCTCCTGCGGGAGGATTTACCTGAGCCGTGCTCATCTGATGAGGGATCGGAGAAGAGCTCGACATCCAGATGTTCAGAGAACAACATGGATGATTCGGTAAGAACCTTGTTTTATAGCATTGTTTGTGTTGTTTCCTCTACCTTTTCTCTAGCTTGCTTCTTAATTAGGGATGCAAATTAGGGAGAAAATATGAACATTTTGGCGGATACGATAACCGATAACTCTTTATATTTGAAAGCCGATAACCGATATATTGGCCGATAAATCTAAATCCAACTTTTATTATAATTTTGGAGAGCCTGATTACAAAAAAGCCAAGTCCCAAGCACACAACTATAATGTTCTCATGATAATTTGATGTAGCCTATATGCACTTTACTGTATTTTACTTTTTTTGAAGTGATTCCAATCATATTTCAAGCAATTCGAAACCATCATGTTGATCTGAAGAGTCTCAGCTGAAGGAAATAATACAGTATTTATTAATGGATTACGAGACATTTCTTATCGGGCCGATAACGATGACATTAAAAATGAACATATATCGGCCTCTACCGATATGGAGGCCGTTATATCGTGCATCACTATTCTTAATCTAATTGTCTAATAAGCCTGGTATGATATATTGGGGAATTTGTTGGCTCTTTGATAAATTGCTTTTGTTCCTAAATGCATCTGCTAAAGGCATAAATGCATTAATGCATATAATTTGTTACTCGATGCAAGGATGTTTTGCACTTTCAGCATTGCTGTCAGTTTTCTCCTTCAGGTCAACTGGAATTTGGAAAATCAATTCATATAGAGCAGGGATTGAAAAAGCATACTTGTGTATATGTTTCTGGCTTTACTTGCTTGGTTCCAGGATTAACATGGGATTTGTTCAATTGACCAAGCTTGTCATGTATCCAGCTCTTTTGAATATAATATTGGTTAAAAATGTTGATGTTGGTAAGATTTCATATAAAGTGTTATGTTCACCAAGGCTGTTTATTTGATCAAAAATACAGTAAAAACAGTAATATTTTTTTTAATATTATTACAATTTAAAACCGCTGTTTTTTATGTGAATATATGATCAAATTGTATATTTACTCCAAATCATTCTAATATGCTGATTTGATGCACAAGAAACTTTTCTGATTATTATCAGTGTTGAAAACAGTTTTGCTGCTTCATATTTTTGTGGGAACCGTGATGCATTGTCTTTTCAGGATTCTTTGATGAATAGAAAGTTTAAAAAAAACAAGTACATTTTGTAAAGTTAGAAATAGAAATCTTTTGTAACATTTATAAATGTCTTTACTGCCACTTTTGATCAATTTAATGCATCCTTGTTGAATAAAATATTGATTTTCAAATCTTACTAACCACAAACTTTTAAAGGGGTGGTATAATGCCCTTTTCACAAGATGTAAAATAAGTCTCTGATGTCCCCAGAGTGTGTGTCTGAAGTTTTAGCTCAAAATACCCCACAGATATTTTTATATAGCATGTTAAAGTTGTTAATTGTCACTTTTTGAGGGTGAGCAAAAACGCACCGTTTTGTGTCTGTCTCTTTAAATGCAAATGAGCTGCTGCTCCCGGCACAGGGGGCGGAGCTTCAAGAGCTCATGTCCTTTTACCTCACACACACATGCACTGACAATTTCAAAAACTTTTAGCCTTTTATGTTCAAACCGGAGTCAGACAATGATGGAGAGACTCAAGAAGAAGTGACAACATGTAGAAGCAACAGGACATTTCTGAATGGTTAGTTGATGAATTTATGTAGCTGATGTGGAGTTATCTTCTAGTCATTGATTAGCATATTCTGTCTTGATAATCTATAAATCGTGTTCAGGGGGCGGGGATTATGTAAATTCTAGGGTTGGTGATGTCACTAACCCGGGAGGAATGTGGTGTAGTCTCTACCAGCCGTTTGTTGTAGTCCTTTAAAAAGCGATTTCTTTAAAAGCAAATATCTCCCTTTGCTCTGAACTTTGAGCTTCGTAACTTTGCAGATGTTGTTTATGCTCAAACAGCAACATTACACACTAACTAAAGTTAGAAAAGTGAAATCATAATCAACCACCCCTTTAAACAGAAGTGTATTGCATTTCTACACAACTAATTGAATTATATTGTGCATTTGTATATGTTTATCAGAGCTACAGATTTTCACACTTCCTGTAAACAGAATAAACTGTTATTGGTGCAGTTTGGATCTTGCTTGCAGAATCTGGAATTAGATCAGTGTAGAAAGGCACATTTCTGCAGAGCTGCTGAGTCTTTATCTTTCTTTAGATGTGATCGATTGTGACTGTGAGTCTAATCAGTTAGAAAAATGTTCCCTATCTACCATTAAAACACTAGCTATCTGTTTTCTGATAGACTGTATTACCTTCAAAACCTTCAAACTTTAATCTTTAAAGTCCCCCTGTGGTGAAAATCCAGCTTTTAATGTTGCTTATGTGTCTATGTGGTGTTTTTAATATGCTTTAAGACAAACCATGTGTAAATTCATATGTCGACACCATTGCTGAGTATTTCCTCCTTAAAACTGCAGTGAACCAAAGACAGTCTCAAAAACACGCTTTGAAATCGCTGGTGTTTCTGACGTCACAAACTACCTTGTAACCAAGCAGATCAACGTGTGATCGTCAACCAGTGGATCTCTGAGCTGAGTGAGTGGAGGCGGGGCTCATTTGCATATTCATAGAACCGCGTATTAGGGCTGGGCGATATATCGCATTGTTGTGCGCATCTCGTCAGTAAAGCTGGTTCCGTGATTAGTAGTAAATCGCCATCACCTGCTTTCAGATGGAGCGGCATTTACTACACAGAGCCGTAGTTCACTGACAAGCTGAGCCATATCGCATTAATAATCACGGACGTATCGCCTGCGATAATTAATGCGATATGGCTCAGTTTAAAAACATTTTTAGATATGTAATTTTGATGATTAAAGATGAATTTTAAGGGATGACATTATTTACTAAACAAACTTTCAGGCCAGGCTTTCTCTTGACATCCTTTTTTGTCTAGTTTTATTGTGCAATGCAAACCATAAGGAGAGAGTGAACAAATGACAGACACAGACCCCCTCCTGCGCTGATACTGTGCTATGAATAATTCACAAGTACAGAACAAGCTCAGAAAATATCCGTCTACTGCCACCGTGAAGCAGCAGACTGAACCGGTGTCACAATGTTGTGATTGTTCAGACAGTTTTAGTGCCCTGAACAGTTAGTGGCTTAAAGTTGAACTTCTGGACATTGGCGTTGTTTATGGAGGCTTCTGAACAGTTTTGCAAGGGCTCTTATGATGTTTAAGCTCTGGATTATGGGGTTTTAGTTCTATTTTTCCCAGATTTAATTCTGTTTAAAAGAAGGTTTTACTCAGTTGGCTTTATTACCTCACTCACAGACTACGCAACAATGATTTAGCTCAATGCATTTGTTGTCTGCTGGTATAATGATGGTTATGTGCACATTTCAGGTCGAGAGTCTTGATATCGCCATTGGATTGTAACCGTACAATCACACGAATCAGATATTTATTGGCCAGTCAGTTAAAAAAAAACAAAAAAAAACAGGTTTAATAAACAAAAGTATAACTATTATATATGTAAACATATACAGTTTGTGGGTAAAAAGCTGTCATTTCGTAGATGTTTTATTTTAGTTTCATTTATAGTATTTATTTTTATTTTAGTGAATTTGTTATGTGCTTTTGTCATTTTTATAGTTTTTTTTTTATGTTTAGCTTTAATGACATGTACAGCACAGCATTATTTTTATAACCTGATTTAAGAAATATATTAACCCCTTAACTGCACTTGACATGTTTTTTTTTATTGCCTTTTTTTCCTATCACATATTTTAATAATCATCATAAATTAGGTATCATTTTGAAATTGTAAAATCTCAATTTATTCTGTGAAAACAGTTTTGAAATTGGACTTTGCCTTTGCCTTTTTAGCAGGCTCCTCCCCCTAGTGGGCGGTGTCATGTTGCATATTATCAACATTTATTTGAATTATTTTGATAAATATTTTCTAATTTTAATAAAACGCATATCATTGGAAAGGTATATTTGGTGACTATCTTATGATAGAAGTGATGATGTGATGTAAATATTAATTTGTTACAGGACAACTCATAAAAATTCAATGGAATATGGGTTTCACCTGGTGGCTATTTTTGGTATTACACCTACACAAAATCTCATGGGAACTCATGGTTGATGGGTGATATCAACTTCAAATTTGGAACACAGCTTGGTTAGACATATGATTTTGATTTTATAGCAATTTCAGAGTAAAATTATTTAGTAAAATATATATTTTGAATAATAATGTTTAGTACAATACAGTACATTTGGACTTCTGTACGTTTTTTAACGTGCTTTAACTTCACCAATAATCTGCTTTAACGAGTGTCTTCTTTAAAAAGAGTCCAATCTTGGTCTATATTCCAAAGCATTCATGAATTACAACATTTAAGTTTGGATAGTGCATGTTCACGTCTATGCTCAAAAAGGGTGGCAGTTAAGGGGTTAAATAGCATTGAGAATACTATGGTATTATAGGTATTCAGTGCAGCTGTTGGGATATAAGAAGCCCACTGGCATGTGGTGTGTGTGTTTATTTTGAGGAATATACATTGCCATTCAAGTGTCCCTGTTTAACCTCTGGTCGTTCACCTCAGATTTGAAAATGACTCAAGAAATGGACGTTTAAAGCTGTGAAAAGTGGGAGCGTAGAGGGTGGGAAGCAACCAATAAAACACAGACCTACAACTAAGCCTGTTACGATAACTACTTTTTGTTAGGCGATATACTGCCCCAGAAATTATTCAGTTAAGCAATATTATTGTCATTTTAAGACCATTTCATGCCACTGAATAAATAATCATAAGCAATTGCACATAAGGCACTTATATGGAGATTTTCCATCTAC
Organism: Rutilus rutilus; assembly: GCF_951802725.1. NCBI lineage: Eukaryota > Metazoa > Chordata > Actinopteri > Cypriniformes > Leuciscidae > Rutilus > Rutilus rutilus. Next base: position 46,442,246 of record NC_140221.1, on the reverse strand, counting down.
AGATTTTTCCCTGACTCTATTGCTGAAAAAGTTTGCAGATGTCCATATGAACAAAGGCAGAGATCTATTTTTATAGAGGCATGGTTTTCAAAAGTTGAACTTCTTTCAACTTGAGTGCCGAAAGTGACGAGTTTGTACTGGAAACGCTGCTTTATTCACATATGTTTTATACGATATCCCAAATTTTCACACAAAAATCACACACATTCACGGAAGAATAGATACTGATGTATTTGATATCATAGAATAAAATTTGAAAATATCTTAAAGGGATGGTTCGGAGTAAAATCAACCTAGGGTCCTTTGCACCATGACCTCGAGCCAAACACCCCCCAGAACATTATTAAAGTTAGAGCTTATTTAGAGATATCAGCCGGATGGTTTAGTGAAGGCGCTAATGGATCCAAGGCTGTATCTGGTAAATTACTCCACTGATAATGCCCAGAATGGCACCAAACTTCTACAGTAGTACAAACAGGTTCTGTACTCATAAAACGAGGCATTGGAAAGTTTGTAAGTACATCAGGAGTTTATTTAAATAACACTTGCCTGACGGCTAATGCTACCGCTAACCCGGACACCGACGTCACTTCAGTGGTTTGGGAAAAGCACGTAAAAATCCTGGCAGAAAGCGATGCATTTTTTTATAATTTTTTCCGAAGTGTTGACAACTTAGTGTTACCTAATAATTGTTGCAAACTGGTACTACCAACAAACTATTAATGCATTCCTGGAACTGGGCGTCGTTACACTACATCGCTTTCTGCCAGGACTTTTACGGGCTTTTCCCAAATCATGGAAGTGACCTCGACATCCGGGTTAGCGGTAGCACGAGCCAAAAAACACATGACTTCAGGACGATGGAACCAGAAGTGCTAAACTCATTTCCGGCCTACAAAAACACATTATTCCTGCAGCACTCTGTTCAATTTCAGATGTTGTTTTCCTCTTCCTTTGTTTTTCCCAGATCCCTTTGACACAATGACATATAATAATTTTTATTTAGTAGATTAATGTAAATTTTAGCAATTCAACGATATGACCATTCTGTCTGATATCGATAACCGATAATTTGTCATATTCGAAAATAATATATAATTAATATATTGGCTGATATCCAAATTTTTATATCATTTTTCAGAGCCTGATTGCAAAAACAAAAGTCTCACCATTAAAAGCCACGTCCCAAAGCACGTCTACATAAATCGCACATACATATACAGTATAGTAGCCTAGTTTGAACCTAATTTTGAAGTTTTAAAAGTAATTTTGCACTCCTATGGCCAACTTTCTTTATCAAAAAATACATAAATAAATACAAATCTAGTGCCTTACAAATAAATAAAATTATGCTGCACTGAACTGTATTTTCCTTTTTTGAAATGATTTAAATCATATTTCAAGCAATTCAAAACCATCATGTTGAGCAGTGTGCTGAAGGAAATAATCCATTATTTATCGGCTTTAATATATTGGCCAAACTTTCTTATTGGGTCTATAAATACAACATTAAAAATGAACATATATCGGCCGATACCGATATGGTGGCATCCCTAGTAAATGTGTGTATATCTATGGCTGAATATTTATTATAAATCAGGGTTAATGATTTGATGAAATGTTCATTTTGTCATCATTTACTCACCCACATGTTGTTCCAAACCAAACCTCTATGACTCTCTTCTGTGGAACACAAAATAAGATATATTAAAGAATGTATTAGTGTTTTTGCCCATATAACAAAAGTCAACAGGGTCCAGTCTGGTTTGCACCCCATTAAGTATCAAAATGTCTTGTTTTGTGCACCACAGAACAAAGTTATACAGATTTGGAGCACAAAAACACACTCAACAAAATATTGTTTTCGACAGAATCACAGAAAATATTGAGATATCATTTTTTGTTGTTGCAGACTCCTAATTCCAACTATTTGGTTGGTCGCTGAGATTGTTGTTTTGTGTGTTGCTTATGTTTTATTTTAAGCTAATAGAGTCGCTGGGGTCTGTTTTTGGCATAACTGGGTCACTCCCCCCACTTTCCTCCCCAAAACTGGTGCGAGGTTACACCGAGCAGCTCTGAATTATTGATATTAGCTTGAGATCAACCCAAACAACAGTGTGACAGCGCCAGACGCACGTTCTCTACATGACAAAGACCCAATAGATCATTCAAGCTTAAAAAGCCACGGTGTGTCTAGAAGATCTGCTTCTGAACTTTGCGGCTCTTTTATGGTTTTGTCTTGTGTAGTTTTGGTTTCATGAATCTGCTAGAGTGTGTTTAACGGAGCCGGTGGAGGCACTGTGTGAAACCAATGGTATGGTGTTTTGTGAAAATGATCAAAAATGCTGGCGAGGAAAGAGTTAAAGTCCCCCTGTGGTGAAAATCCAGCTTTTAATGTTGTTTATATGTCTGTGTGGTGTTTTTAAAGCGTAACTCTCGCCAAAATGCAACCTAGGCTCTTTTTGTTAATCTACCTGAGGCAAACTTTAGCTTAAAAGCATAACTAGAATGGAAACGCCACTTTTAAGTTTGACCGTATTTTCATTTTAGGTTAAAATGCCTTGTGATTGGGGCACTTTTATGATAGCATCAAAAATCACTATTTTTAAAACACTAAGAAGGCTCGACACAACATGAACCTTTGCTGGAAGTGTCACCAGGGGCTCTACACATGAACTCCAGCATTGAGAACATTGTTTGTGAACACAGAGTTTACTAAAGAGAAAGATTTTGAACAGCTCACTGTTGCTGTGTCCGCCGACATTTTGACAGTCAAAAATAGTCGGTCTCTGAATGCGAATAAACTGACTCAGAATTTTAGTATTGCTTCTTATATGAGGATCCTTTTTCAAATACAAGGTCAATATTGATTTTCACTAACGACAAAACAACAAATTATCCGTGAATTTATATGGAACTAAGCTTTAGGAGCTTTCCATCTTTACTCTCCTCCCTGTTACGGAGATCGACTATTTTTGACTGTCAAAATGCCGGCGGACGGAAACAACAACAGCTACAGTGAGTTGTTCAAAATCTTTCTTTTTAGTAAACTCTGCATACACAAATGTTCACAATGTTCTCAGTGCTGGAGTTCATGTGTAGAGCCGCTGATGACACTTCCAGCACAGTTTCATGTTGTGTCGAGCCTTCTTAGTGTTTTAAAAATAGTGATTTTTGATGCTATCATAGTCGTGCCCCAAGCACTCCCATTCACAAGGCATTTAACCTAAAACGAAAATACGGTCAAACTTAAAAGTGGCGTGTCCATTGTAATTATGCTTTTAAATGAAAGTTCGCCTCGGGTAGATTAACAAAAAGAGCCTAGGTTGCATTTTGGCGAGAGTTACGCTTTAATATGCTTTAAGGCAAACCATGTGTAAATTCATAAGTCGATGAAGTTGCTGAGTATTTCCTCCTTAAAACTGCAGTGAACCAAAGACGCTTTGAAATCGCTGGTGTTTCTGACGTCACAAACTACCTTGTAACCAATCAGATCAACGTGTGATCGTCAACCAGTGGATCTCTGAGCTGAGTGAGTGAGTGGAGGCGGGGCTCATTTGCATATTCCTAGAACCGCGCATACTAAATGAGGCGAGGGTGTCGAGTTACATTCAAGATATTTTAACGCATGAATAATCTTATTTTTTTTAAGGAAAAAAACTCATTTTGGTGATCAAAGAAGAGTTTTAAGGGATACAATTATTGACTACAGGGGACTGAGGCATATTTGTAACTTTTTTTGCTAACACATTTGTGTTTTTGTGCACAAGTCTGTGTGTTTTCTCCATATAAGTGGATTAACCGCGTCGGATGAGTGTGTTTGAGGCCAGAGAGCAGCTCAGATCTGAAGACTCATTTCATGTAGATGCAACATGTTACGCTGTGTGCTGTGGCCTTTCATTGATCTTAATTACGTTTATGGTCTGCCACAGTGAGTAAAGTGAACACCACTGATCTGTTTAGTGAAGGGTGTGTGTTGGTGTTTGTATAGAGTGAATTAAATGTGTGTAATCCAATTAGATCATGATTGAGATTACAGTCATTGCAACACTAGAAAAACTCAAGACTGTCTCTCCTTTTGTATAATATAGTTACATTGTGTGCTATATAGTATCACTTAATGTGAGTATACTGTGTGTGTGCAGATCTATTTTATTTCCAACTTTATTTATTTTCATGTGGTACATGAGTCAGCTGGTTTTAGATTATTTGGCAAAGTCACTGCTGATCCAATTTAGATAATAAGCCTGATGATGAAATCTCATTTACAGTCAAACCAAAATGTATTCAGACATTATTTCTCACATTATCACAGTTTATTCGCTATAGTTTAGAAAATGGTAATACAATATGACGAGAACTCAGTTGATATTTGACTGGTTTTGTCCATCCTTCTGTTTGACTGTCTCACACATGAATGATGTTGAATATCTGTCAGCTGTTAAATTTAACTACACAATTAGATAATACCAGTTTAGCTCAACCAATCACCAAGCAATGCTTCATTTTGTTCAGTCTGTGTGTAAAAAGAGCATTAGCAATTAAAGAAGAAACACTTCAGCAAAACATGATCAGCTCAAAGTGTCTTCATAATTTTCATAATTTTCTTACTGGTAGTCACTGTATGAAGAGTTTTGGGGTATAATATGTCACAGTTTACTTTATTTTGCAATCCTCACTTACATAAATGAACTACATCAAAATATGAACAATATCAAAAATTACATCTGGTGTCTGAATCATTTTTAGTTTGACTGTATATATGAGAAAGGAAAGCGAACTCTCGGTCTTGGTTTGCGACTGAAGTTTGACAGCGCTCCGATTGGGAAAATCATTTCTCAAAAACGTATAAGAAATGAGGAGCTTGTTAACTTGTGCCACTATTGAACACCCTCAATATTTCTTCATTGCATGAACCACCCGAGCTGTAAAATCCGTCTGCATATAAACCCGTAATAATTGATGAGGCAGCCATGAGCATCGCTGCCACCCCATGAAATTGTGTCTCTTTGTGTGAAGACCTGACGTTTAATGAGATGTTAATGGAGCGTGTTTTACGTCCGACACACACACACACACACACACACACACACACACACACACACACACACACACACACACACACACACACACACACACACACACACACACACACACGCGGGGGGTTTTCATCGGCTCTGAGTTCAGTTCTTCTCCCTGCGAGGGTCACACTGTATCTCTGTGTGTGTTTGCTCAGTGGAGAGGCAATTAGCAGAGGCTTCTTCCTCATGAGAGCGAGTCTGTTGAACTCCACGGAGGGGGATCGCACTGCAGGATGATTAGATGTTAAACCGCTGGGGTTCTCAGTGCGGTTTATCTGCTTCTGGATGTATTTGTCTGTCTGTCATAAAATTTAATTCACATTTTACTTGCAGTAGTATAATGAATCTCTGTTGGTGCATGTTATTTTAGTATTATTTATTTACTATAATATTTTTTTTATCACACACTCTATCTCACTCACTCACTCACTCACTCACACTCACTCTCTCACTCTCTCACTCTCTCACTCTCTCACTAACTCACTAACTCACTAACTCACTAACTCACTAACTCACTAACTCACTAACTCACTAACTCACTCACTCACTCACTCACTCACTCACTCACTCACTCACTCACTCACTCACTCACTCACTCACACACTCACTCACTCACTCACTCACTCACTCACTCACTCACTCACTCACTCACTCACTCACTCACTCACTCACACACTCACTCACTCACTCACTCACTCACTCACTCACTCACACTCACTCACACACTCACTCACTCACTCACTCACTCACACTCACTCACTCACTCACTCACACTCACTCACTCACACACTCACTCACTCACTCACACTCACTCACTCTCTCTCTCACTCACTTACTCACTCACAAACTCAAATAACATGATTTGATTTTAATGACATATCAGTAATTATAATGTATTAATGTATTCGTATTAGCTGTTTGATCATTGGTTAACATGAACTAATACTGACATCGGTCAAAAAGGAAAGTCTTTTTTGAAGCAGAACATAATAATGAAAGATTTTGAACTCTTGCCCATGATAAATAACAGTTCGCTATTAGACCAGGAACATGCATTAACCCTATTAACTGTATAAGGTCAACATTAACCCTATACACTCTCAAAAATGCTGGGATGTTTCAACCCAATTTTGGGTCAAATATTGGCAAACCCAGACGTTGGGTCAAAAATGTAATTAAAACATTTAACCCAATGGCTGGGTTTGTCCATATTTGACCCAAATTTGAATTGAAACAACCCAGCATTTCTTTAGAGTGTACAGTAAATAGGGTTAATATTGATTTCATGTTGACTTCAGTGACCGAATCCTTAGTAATAATGCACAGCGGTTGTGTTTGTGTATTTCCACACTCTCCTGTTTAATTCCACATTCCAGACGTCATACGTCATCGCTACCATTGTTTCACAATGCTAATATTGGAGAAGGTGCGTGTGGCCCTGTGTGAGAGTGAGTGAGTGAGTGTGTGTGTGTGTGTGAGTGACTCCTTTGGTCCTTTCCGTCGAGCAGCGCTGCCTCTTTGACGATCAATAGAGCGACATCATTCCAGCGTCATCTCCATGGAAACCATCCTGTTCTGCGTCTGTGATTGGCTCTCTCCCAGAACCAGCTTGAACGTGATTGGAGGAACCCCCCCCCCCCTCTCTCCCTCTCTCTCCCTCTCTCTCTCTCTCTCTCTCTCTCTCTCTCTCTCTCTCACTCAGCCACACGCTCTCCTCCTCTTCATCTTAATGTTGTTATCTCACCAAACACACATTTAGGCTGAGCACGGAGATCCAGCGTGAGCGCTGAGGCATCACTGAAAACAAGGATCTTTCCTTCATGAACTGGCACTTTCATGCGGAGGAGATGATAAGGATGAGAGGACGGCGCAATGAGCCGAGTGCAAATCCAGTCCGTGGAGAGAGAGGGAATGAAGAGACCTGTTAGAAAATAAGACATCTCGGTCTTTCTACACGGTTTTCCCCTTTTTTCTCTCTCTCTCTTTGACAGCAGTAGGACGTTGAGCAATATATGGATGACGGCAACACACTGAGAGCTTAGTGACTAAATATCACCAGAGCTTCATCTTTATATGTCTCTCGATCTACTGGAGGGACGTGCATTGACGTTTATAAGTTATTTTGAGAGCGATGCACTTGATTTGAGGTACGTGAGCTTGGCAGTGTCTCTTTAAGAATCGTATTGCGACTTTGCGTTGATGAATTGTTGTTGAGATCATCCTATCAAAACATCTACATCTCTTGACTCTTGACGAAGTGTGAGTGTTAGATGTACAGCGCTTGAGAAAAGTGGGATTTTTGTCCTCCATATCCTTGCGAATATACCCTTCTGGAGCCTTCCTTGAAACCTGTGGGAAATGGAGTAATGCATGACTTGTGCACTAGGCCAGACCCGTCCGAACCTCCTCAACACGGTTCACCCATGCCGGAGATGAGCCGCGGTGAACCCGAATCTCCAGCTGGGCCTGGGCATCCCGACAGAGAGAAGCCAGAGCTGGGATCAGATGCGCTGAGCGGGATGAATCTGGGATCCTCCACGACTAATGGAAACGGCAGTGTTACGGTGCCGTCCACTGTTTTGGGAAAACGGCATCATTCCCTGTACGAGGGGCTGAACGGATGTGAGGCGGGAGGCTTTGGAAAGGTGCGTTTCTCTAAAAATACAGTGTCCGTGTGCAAATATTCCTGCATCTTTGCGGCCCAGTCATAGTCTTTTTCTCATACAACCAGATATTAGATCGTTTAACCCTGGATTTAAAATAAGATTGTATCTTGTTTCACATTTCACACTGTTTATACTTCTCTTGAGTAGTCAGGTTTGAGGAATCCTGAGTATTTGCATATTTACGAGGTTAATCATAAGTAAATGTACAGGTATAATGTGCATTGATCATGCATTCTTATTTAACTACTCTGCAAATGTGGAAATCATAGCGTGTTTGTTTTTAGTAACATTTTTAGCTGTTTTTCTCAGATGCTGAAACTAAACGCAGTGAGTTTCTGTACAAATCTCATTAATATTTAATGAGGCATGCATTAAGGCAGTTTATGATTGGTTGAGTTTTCTGACACTTGCTGTACTGCATTGTTTCACTGTTTTTTTTGTTTTGTTACAAGGTCTAAAGCAGTTGCGAGATGTTAAACATAGGTTGACCCAGGGTTAAAATGTTCCATTATTCATGGTTAACCCAGGGTTAAGCCTAGTGTGAAAATCCCTATAGTATTTCACCCTGTTGTTCTTGTATTTATTTGCTGTTGTGTGTCAGAGTTCAAGGTCTAATCGAATCAGGACACCATTCAGAAATCAATCATGTCAATCACGAACACACGCAGAATAGAAAGTGCTTACTAAACTGACTCGGGGTGTTTTTACCTTTATATCGGCAGATTTTCTAGCCTTATTAGATGTATACATTCTTACATTTAATCCAATTAAATCTGAATAATCAGACTGGCTATTACCAATGAAATGAAATGAAATCAGTATCAACAAAATAAAGTTTTGCACAGCAGTAGTTGCACAAAAGCTGCATCTAAAGCAGCGTTTAGATGTATTTACATTGCAAAAAGCATAAATAATGGAAAATGTCATGTTTAATTCAAGAATCTCTGAGTAAAAAAAAATTATCTTCACCTATTTTTTAATGGAGTTGCCAAGTCACTGTGGTTTTGACTGAGTCATTGAATCATTCATTCAACCGATTCGTTTAAACAGCTGATTCATACAGAAATGGAGCGAGTGTCTCCGGTGCAAAACGGTTCTGTTGTGGCTTTTTTAAAACTATTTTCATTAGTGAAATTAAGCAAAAACAGACAATGTTGACAATACTGTATCTAAAATATAACTCACAATATTAACCTTGTTTATTGAACTGTTTTATAAAATCAATATCACATTTACAGTCGTTCTGATATTTTGGAAAAACAGCATGTTTGCTTGGTGTGATATTGCTTTACTATATCAGAAAGAAATATTAGAAAAAATCTCATAGAAGGTCATTTTTAACCTAATTTATTGAATTTTAGGTCGTTCTTATTGCTTACTAGGCTATATCATGCAGTGAAAGCATGCACTATAAAAGCAAGTGATATTCTATAATGTCAGCTTCCACATTGTTAAAACAACAGTTAGGATATATATCACACACCCTTATGTCTTGCCTGTAATGTGTTTGTCAGCAGCTGAATTCAGATGCAGTGTGTGACCGTCCTCAACCCATATTCCCTGCTTCAGACTCAATGTGGGACAGTGCAGGATTCACTTAATGCGGCCTCATTGAGAATCAATAGCAGCGCTGCAGGTGGTCTTGTTCCTGTTACTGACCTCAGTGGTCAGTGTGAAGGTGTGAAGGCGTGGCTTGAGTGACGGGCGTTTGGTGACGAGCCTCACCTCGCATGACCTTGACCTGAACATGTGCTCTTTTCTCATGTGCACACAGTGTTAGGGAGGAAATCTAGTGTTGCTTAACTGTGCTTTTCAGTAGCTGTTGTCAGAATAGTCTACGTTTTTCGACGACTGAGACACAAGTTGCAGCGTAGCCTGACAAAACATGAAATTACGGTCTTTTGTCATATTTTTTAATAAGATTATTAGCATTAGCGTCATTAATATGGTCTTAAATATATAATCTTATAATCTTAAATATATTGTATTTTTTTGTATTTTATTTTAGTACATAAGTCTTTTATTATAAAAAAATAAGTATTATTGCCCTTTACATATACATTTAATTAGTACAATTACTTTGTATTACATTATTAATTATATTATTATTTTTAGTTAATAATTTTTGGTAAATAATTTTTTTCCTCCATTATTATCATTAGCATATGGTTAAATGGGTGGCAATATCTTAAATAAATATATATTTAATATAATATTTATATAAAAACATTTGTTTTAAATAATATATATATATATATATATATAAAATATTTATTTATTTATTTATTTATTATTTCATTTCTTTGTATATAAATATATTGTAAATATTATAATTAAAATATATATTATTGCCATATATACAGGTGAAACTCGAAAAATTTGAATAAAGCAAACTTTGGAGTCTAAAGTTTAAATGGTGGCGTGCACAACAGATAATCAGTGTTATTCATCACACCGTTTGTTGTGAACATGTATGCAGTCTTCACATTGGCATCTTCTGTGTTTGCATTACAGTCGGTCAAGTGTGCTTTGCCTCAGTTTGGGTTCAGAATAATGTCTCTCAGCTGTACAGTTCTACTCCACTGTCTGACTGTTAAGGCCATTGCACACTGAGTCCGAAATTCGCATCCGAAATTTTCGCACGTTAAAAAAAAAATTCGACCTCACGTTATGTCAATCATGCTTGCACACTGTCTACGAAACTTTCGTCCGTAAAAAAAAAATTCGGATTGGGTTCGATTTTCTGCGTTTTTCGCATCCACAGCCAGTGTTTTGTGAGGTTTTTTGAAAATTCAGAGCCACCGTACAAGCGAACGACAAAATCCAGAATGACGTCTGACAAGTTGATACACTTCGTCTCGCACTCGCAGCACAAGTACTGTATGAAAAACAAAATGCGGATTACAAAGACACTGAATAAAATATAACCTGTATACAGCTGTTCTGTCTGCCCAGCGCTTCTGCCGGCCGCGTGTGTGTGTGTCCGTCCATAGACATAGGCCTACTGCCAGTTTCTGTTCAGGATCGATTGGTTCACGGAAATTGGTGGTCTTCTTTTTAATATGTGGCTCCAGTATCGCTAGCAAAGCATCAAACTGTTCCACTGACATTCTGAGGTAAATTTTGAATCGTTTGGGATAATTTCGCAACTCCTTGATAAGGAGGTGAAACTCTCCTTCCTCTCGGCGCAATCGCAGGATTGGATGGACCCAATATTTCCTCTTTCTTTTTCTCTTTTTAAGAAGAAAGAGGGCAACAAATTCATCCTCACTGCTTGACGAATCCATTTAGTATTTTTTGCGTTTTTTTCCGCAAAGGTTTAATAAATACGCATCGGACTCAGTGTGCAAGGTTTCTGTGCGTGACGAATTTTACTGCTGACGAACACGAAAAAACGCATACGAAAATTTCGGACTCAGTGTGCAATGGCCTTTATACTGTGATATTTCAGCAAATAAAAGCATGCATTTGGACCAGTTTTTAACACTTTTAAAGACTTTGAATATATTGCACAGTTGCATGAGCTACTTTTAAGATACTTTGCATTGCATATTTAGATCTTGACGGACCCTGCTCGCGATCTGCTTTGGTTTAACATCTCCTTTTGTTTCGCACTGAGGATCAGACAGACTTGAATGGCACGAGGGTGCCTTTTTTGTGATCGATTTGCACTGTCATTGTGAGAACATTCATCACAAATTCTCCATGTTGGTTCTGATGACATGAGGGTGAGTAAATGAACTGTTCCTTTAAAGGGCTGTGAATTCTAAAGGCTGGAGCTCCAGGGCCAGAAATAGAAATGAGGGTTGAGAGTAAGATTGGGACACCGAGAGGGAGGAGGGCGAGCTCTATTAGAAGGGCTCCCGTGGGATGCTGGGAGGAGAAATAGATGGATGGATGAAAGGAAAGATGGATTTTGGCTCATGCATGATTGAATCCGTGGTGGTGCCCTTATATCGCCCGTCCCGCTTCTCCTGACCGATCCGTGACACTCTCCAGCCCAGCGGGGGGCAGAAACGGTTCAGACACGGGCTGATAATTAAAAGGCCTTTCGGAGGACGTCCAAATTATCATCCTGTCTCAGTCCATTTAGATGTACACCGGTTATCCTTTGTCGTCCTCGTGCGAACCCACTAATCTGGGGGTATTTGCTCCGTACACGATTTCTTCAAGTGTTATTGTTGTCTGCTCTCATACAGACCACAGTGTGGTGAAATTGTGTTTTATACACATTTGCAGTGAGTTTGCAATGATAATTGTCTTCATTTACTCATCTTGACTTTCTCCTTTCGTGGAAAGCAAGAGATGTTTAGCAGTTTTCTGTTTCGTGTCGCTCTGTTGCAATGTGATTTCAAGCCCCAAATAAGTCTTCTGAAGCCACATATAATGTAAAGTTGATCTATGAACCACTGAAGTTCATGTGCATGTTCTTCTACGGTGTTGTGTTGCGTTTCTGACTGTATGCAAAAACGATTTTAATTTCTCCTGGATAATGTTCATGATTTAAGTCTTCATGTTTAAGCACATTCATAATAAACATCAGAACCAATGTGCAGGTTCTTCTACAGTGTCTACAGTTTCTAAATATACTGGTTCAAATATGTTAATAATACGCTCTTGCACATATTTTAAACAGAAGATGGCATGATTTTCAGCAAATAAAAGCATGCATTTTTGGCCCTATTGCATGACTTTTGAAGATTTTACTTATTGCATTCTTGCATGAGCTGTTTTTAATGGTGCTTTTGCATCATTTTTGGAGCTTGACGGCCACTTGTCCCGATCTGCTTTTTCATGCATTCTGCTTAAGATCTCCTTTATACACTGAGACATGCAGCAAAAGTCTGCGACATTCCATGTTATACTGACAATCCCATTTTTATGACTGGATTCTATGATTCCGTCCATGTTTTCCACATCGTGGCAAACATAGGGTTATACCCATCAGATTGGAACTTTTAATTTATTTAATTTATTTTAATAGTTTATTTATAACAGGGTCGATGGACTGCGTCAGAATTAGCGTTAAGGCGAGACATGGCAAGCAAAACTTTTTTTTTCATTGGTCAATTTTGAGATTTCGGGATATTTGTCTTCAATAGCATGTCTTCTTTCAGACTTGTGGTGAAAAAAAGTCCGAAATATACATTTAGGTCTTTATTTTACTTCACTTTGTCTGTTTGCGTCTGTAGATTTCTCCTAAATTCAACAAAAGTTGGCGTTGTAAATCATCCCACTGCTCCCTGTCATCACACACACCGTTAGAAAGCTCTCTCTCTCCTGTACAATGCTGTCGGATCCAAATATGGTCATTTCCTTTTTATCAGCAACCAGTCGTGAAAGTAAAAGTCGTTTAAGAGTTAAATCTAAACTCTGAAAGTTTAGATTTAACTCTAAATGCGCAATCTCATTGGCTGATATAAATCTTTAAAGCCCGTTTTCTCAAAATGCCTTTTCTCTCATTCTCCAAGTCCGAATCTCCACTTCAGTAGCACCTATATACACCAAACTCTCCAGTCTTGTACCTAGTTATATTATGAAGACATTTACAGAGGGATTTGTAAATATATTATTCCTAGCCTGATTTATATAACATATTATTCCAAAAAACATGGCGAAAATCTTTTTTTTTAAGGCTATTGACAGTATATTCTGATTTACAGGATACATTTTTAGAATTTTTCCCATCTAATATGTGAACACAATGAAAAAAGAATTTTTAACCTGGCTTTATCCAATACTCAGATTGCAAAATATATGCAAATTAGCACATATTTAATTAGATAATGTCTAATTTGCATATTCAAACATTAAATTACAGAAAACTTGTAATACATTTTTTTTCTCATCTTAATGTAGGTAATCAACTGGGAAAGTTTCATGGTGATATCAGCTAGTTATAAATTTTACTCTATTCACCTGTAGTGTCTCGCCTAACTGGTGATTTACAGCAGCTCTTGTTAATTTTGTGTGCAAGATGCATCACAGCCGGTTGTATTCTGTTGAGTATTTGGCTATAGAAGAGAGCTGTGTGGATTTGCTCATGTTGTATGTATGCTAGAACAGAGCAGGCTTGAAGCACACACACACACACACTGTCACGCATCGACACACTCAGCACCTGTCAGATCGCCAAACACCCGCCGTTGCACTGGGTGGCCAAGGTGACACTTTAGCACTGTAAATCTCCGACTGAGAGAGAGAGAGTAGATCTGACGTCTACAGTCCTGTCTCGCACTGCAGACTCCTCACACTGCGCCCGCGAATATCACACTTGTCCATATTTTACCCAAACATGGGTTGAAACGGCCCGGCATTTTTAAGAGTGTACACTTTTGTTGCTTGTTGGTCTTGTTTTCCCCCTCTATGTTCACTTTATGATTAGTCAAGGTTTCTTGCATCAAAATCAGCCATAGTTCTCATGATCATTTTCTGTCCTCATCCAGTCTGTTTTTGCTACTGTACCTTTAAGACGTATGCATGCATTAGCATTGACAGACTTGTTTGCATGTGCAAGTAATAGCATATGCATCAGTATTTGCACAGGCATATGCAAAAAAGTTTGTCAATGTTCATACATATTTACGCCTTTAATGCATATGCAAATATGGCTGGTAATATGTTAATGAGCATGTGGTTGTGATGTCCTTAACTAAAACTATAAACGTGAAATGAACTTTAATTTAAATTAAATATAAAAAATAAACTTATGTTATTTTAGCTATTCTCATTTTTCTTTAAAGTATGAACTAAAACATAATTCAAA
>NC_140221.1:46405233-46422733 GCF_951802725.1 Rutilus rutilus | reverse complement strand
TGACTTTAGCATCAAGGTCTCCGGCAGCTGTCGAGTCTTTGGGTGTGTTTGAAATGACTGCTATTTTTGCTGTGTGTTCCTGACATGCTTGGATAAGCTACATTCCCAATTATGAAATGGTCATGTGATTTGTGAGACTTACATCAGTATAATTGCTGACCGTTCGTTAGTTTAACAGCTTTAGGCAATGTTGATTTTACACATTCACAATTATTTTTGATTTATTTAGCGCTTTATACAATACAATACAGCTTCGCCGTAATGAACAGGAATATAACACGACTGTGATTTTAATTATTGTTTAATGTTGAAAAATTGTTGCGATTTAATGTTGAAAAATTATAAAACAAATAATGTAACCAATTCAAACACAGAAAGGCAATAGTGTCATTATTCAGCTCAATTTAGTTTAATGATGATTTAATTTAGTTCAATATTTTCATCTTAAAGCGTAACTCTCGCCAAAATGCAACCTAGGCTCTTTTTGTTAATCTCCCCGAGGCAAACTTTCGTTTAAAAGCATAATTACAATGGAAACGCCACTTTTAAGTTTGACCGTATTTTCGTTTTAGGTTAAAATGCCTTTTGAATGGGAGTGTTTGGGGCACTTCTGTGATAGCATCAAAAATGGCTATTTTTAAAACACTAAGAAGGCTCGACACAACATGAAACTGTGCTGGAAGTGTCACCAGGGGCTCTACACATGAACTCCCTTGTTCATTTGGCGAATGTGAACTAGCCTGGAGTATAGCTGGAGCTGCAGGGAGTAATGCCGTGATAATAACAGTATAGTAGTGGCAACGATATGCGTCTGTTCATTCATTCCAGTCAAAGCTACCCGCCGAATTGACAACACGCTGACGTCAGACGCACGTCCGTTTACAAACCAATCAATGGCAAGATGCAGCCCACATAGATGATGACGACAGGACGCAAGCATGGCATGTAAAGTTCTTTAGTGCGCTCGCATAATTGCGATGTGAAACCAAACCAAAACTTACCGAATGTATAAAATGTATCAAAACATGAACTTTGGTTTGGACCTTCAGGTGTGAAAACGCCCTAAATCATAGGCTGCGTGTATATACTGCACTAGCATGCACACTAGTGTGCTATGGTCTTAATTTAACATCATCAGACGTTATTGGTCAGCTCCCTCGTGGCTAATTAAAGGTCATAGGTGGGCGATGGGCATTGATCTGATCTCTTATGACCGCAGTGAGATCATGTGATGCTTCTAGATCTTACCAGAGTTTTGTTGAGTTCTGTTTCGTGCGTAATGCGTTTCATAGCTCGTGTGTATTGGTTGGCACAGTGCCGGCTCTCTCTCAGTGATTATTAATCAGAGTCGTGCATTTGTTCAGCCTGTTGGGTAAGATTAAGTGGCTGAACATTGTCCTCATTTGTAGAGATATTCAGACAGACCCTGTTCAGTTTTAACTAGAGCTGCACGATTCTGGATGAATTGAGAATCATGATTTTTTTTGGTTTTTAAATAGAGATTCTGAACAGACACTAAACAAAATAACAGAGATTCTGACAAATGTTCATTGAAAAAATAAATAAATAATCAGATTTAATAAATGGTTCATTAGGCACGCGTTTCCATTACAGATTTGCGCAAAACTTTTGCAATTTTTTTTCTTAAATGTTGACAAAAAACTCTTGCGAAATGACGGAACAGTTTCCATTGACTGATGTTATGCAACTAAAACTTCATTTTTCCTCTCGCGATAAGTAAAATCATTCCAAAAACCACGGTAACGGACGTTGGTAGGTTTATGTACTATATCCCAGCCACTGCACTGGCCATTATTATTAATGGAAGGAGACGTATGTGTGTTTTCCAAGCATTAATGGTGAGGAACGACCCTTTTTATACTTGTGAGCGGCACATATGAAGAGTTTCTGGGTGTTTCTCCCTCATATCTGCGTCGAGGTCTTGATTGTGGCATTTATTTGAGGTTTAGAATCCAGTATTCCTGTAATTCTTTTGTCTTTTATGAATTTAATAAAGAGCTCTGTCTCGTATTCTGTCCAAACACACCGCGTCATCTACATCAGGTGACCTGTAAATGTGCAAAAACTGTTTCCATTGCAGTTTTGCGAAATATATCTTTTTCGAATTGCCTGAAAAACCTCCTCATGCGAGCGGAAAAACTTTTTTGCGATAAATGGGAGTTTTTGCGACATTGATGTGTTTCCATTGGCCGTATTTTCAATTCGCATTTTCTATTTGCGCAGTTTGAAGGGTAATGGAAACGCAGCTATTGACTCACTCATAAATACTTCTCTTGTTTCATTACTGGATGAATCAGCGTTTTTAAACTAATCTCTTGAGTGAATGATTCAATGACGAATACATTTTTTAACAGTCACTTGTCGCCACCTACTGGTGTAAAGATGTAATCGATACGATCGTTAATTGAAGCATCAAGTTACTTTCAAAAGGAGATTTCCTCTATTTTGAATGCATCTTTTAGGAATGAGATCGCGTGAGTGTTTGAATCAAGTTTGCAATCTTTTAACGATTAATCGTGCAGTTCTAGTTTTAACCCTGTAAAGTCTATTGTATCATGTTTGATACGCCGATCTCTAAGTCTTCTAAATGATCAACATGATCAAAACTGCTGAAAAACCTGATGCGCACAATCTACTACTGTACATTCCTTCTGTCATCTGATTGATAGTTCGTACTTTACTTTATTTTTTTATATAATTTATCCCTTAAAACTCCTCTTTGATCACCAAAATGACGTTTATACGCTTTTTCCTTAAAAAAAATCTTCATACCTTAAATTAGCTTGAATGTAACTCTACACTCTTGCCTCATTTAGAATACGTGGTTCTATGAATATGCAAATTAGCTTTTGGTTCATGTGTATTTGCTGTGAAATCTTTACTGGTTTTATCAACTAAACATATGAATAACTTTGC
The DNA here is from genome assembly GCF_951802725.1 of Rutilus rutilus. Lineage (NCBI taxonomy): Eukaryota > Metazoa > Chordata > Actinopteri > Cypriniformes > Leuciscidae > Rutilus > Rutilus rutilus. Next base: position 46,419,796 of record NC_140221.1, on the reverse strand, counting down.
ACAGAGAGGGAGTGTTCAGGGAAAACCTGTTCGGAAACCATCATTATTTTTGTGAGTTTGTTAAGTTTTAAGTTGTTAAGTATTGTGTTTTTTGGCTATAGCTGTTTTTACAGAACAGTACTACATATGTGAATACACCTCTTGTCTTTGTCTTGTGTTCTCTCTCTCTCTCTCTCTCTCTCTCTCTCTCTCTCTCTCTCTCTCTCTCTCTCTCTCTCTCTCTCTCTCTCTCTCTCTCTCTCTCTCTCTCTCTCTCTCTCTCTCTCTCTCTCTCTCTCTCGGCTCATTAGCAGCTCGTTTAACCCCTCATCAGTCCAGATTGTGCTGCTGGGACTCCCACAATGCATTAGTATTCTGTATACATTGCTCACACAGGCACTCAGACAGACACACATCTGTAATGACTGTAATCTCAATGGTCACCCCCGTCCCTCTGTGGCATTTGGGTGACATTTCCCTCTCACACACTCGCAGGAAAACACCAATAATCTACTTCTCAATGGGAATTTCACGGGCAAAACGCAGATGGTCAATGATTGGGTTGGGATCATTTCTGATGACTCGGTTCAATGCCTTTGCTCAAAGTTTTGGTGGCCAAATATTGGTGTGCTCCTCTAATAACTATTATAATAAGCTAATTATTCTATTTTAGTGTGTAAGTTGTTTGTAAAACTTTTTTTTGTAGTAATGTCCTTCATTCAATACACATTATGTTCATTAGCAACATGTGACCAACAGAGTTTGATGTTCAATTTGTAATATAATTTTTTTTTTAAATATATATTTAGTTAGTTATATTGTGTTTTATTTTTTAGATTTGTTAGAGATCTGTTTTTTTATTGAATGTATTAATTAATAATTTATTTGTTTACTTAAATACTTACTTGCAAAACCTTAAAGCAATATTTTATTGCATTTTAATTTAATAGTTTTAATACACACACATACACGCACACATTTTAAGACAACAAATTAAAGTGAATTTACCTACTACATTACTATATTAATCAAGGTCAATTTATATAAATATTAATATAATACTTGCCACACACATTTTAAGACAACAAATGAAAAAAAAAATACTATATTAATTAACTAATTGCTATATTAATCAAGATGAATATATGTATAAAATACTTGCCATTGTTATAAACTCACTGGTGTCAGTATTGATATGAGCCAGTAAAACATTACTCTTGTGACAGCACTGGTCCTGAGCTGGAGACACTGGTTAGAAACGCAGAAACGCAGTCATGATGAAAGAGATGTTGCATGTTGCGCCATGAAATTCATTTGAATTGAATAGATGAATTAATATTCTGTTCTCTGATGTTCTGCCGCTGGAGAACACATGCCTGTCTGATGGGAAATGGAAATCACTTTCCCATGTGTGTGTAATTAAAACTGCCAGTGAAATGTGTAGGCCTTTATCTGTGTCTCTGCTCTGGTGAAGACGAGGGACAGTCCTTTATACTCAGTCCTTATTGTTCTTGAGCTATCTTTACCATTTCTATCTACCCTTACATTCAGTTCAGCATTTGTTGAGAGATGAGCCAGTTGACTTGTTCAAAAGCAAATTTATTTACAAAGATTTAAAACGCGAGAGAAGGTTCAGACATTATACTTTCTGTGTCATTTATTTAGACTGATGTTGAATTAGGGATGGGACGATTACCGGTTTCACTATAAACCACGATAAAATGTACTGACGGTTAGTATTATCGTTTAAAATTGAATTATCATTAAAACCGTGTTTGATTATCGCGATTTTGATAACTCACTGTAAATCCTGTCCAGCCAGCAACAGTCTGGCGCTGGCGCAGCACGCAATGTTGTTGTTTTTTTTAATCGAGAAGGAATGGCGGAAGGCAGATCAATGTTTTAAATCTTACATGATCACAAAAATATTATCAAACTCAGTAAACACTAAATCAACTCTGAATTCATTTTCAATACAATCAAAAACGGAGACGCAAGACGGCAAGTTGTATTTGAATGAAACGAGAGAGCGCGTCCATTGTGAAACATGCGCTATGTTATAGTGCGTTGTTATTGACAACGGTCATTTTAAGGAAAGAAATGCCACAGAATTTAATCTTGCTTAAAATAAGTGCATAGAGCTGCTTGTTTTATTTGTTGTTTGTTGATCTTCAAATATAAACCTTCAGTGTGAGCATCAGTTATTTTTGAACACTTTCATCTCGGTTTAACAAAACCGTGATAATATTGATAATCACGATAATTTTGGTCACTATTATCGTGATATGAAATTTTCATACCGTCCCATCCCTATGTTGAATCATTGGTATGCCTAATTCCAGCAGTTTATTAAACAATTAAATCACATTCATGTGGTCCATCAATCCCTCAAACTATGTCAGATGATCAGTAAACCTCTTCAGCTTTACTGTAAAACAAAAAAAAAATTGGTGAAATTTGTGAAATTGGAATTGAAATTGAAATTGGTGAAAAATTGGTGTTTGTTGTGAAATAATGTAATGTAATCTTTATAATATACTGACAAGCACCTTTTAAAACACAGGTGGTAGAGAGAAAACCATATAAGGATTCAAAGTGGCTTTTGCACAAGCTGATATATACAGTAGAAGGTCTTCAGTGTCATAAACACAAATATAAAACACCATCAAGGGAACATGCACGACACTAAAATAGTGCTATAAACATTCACTTAAAGGGATGGTTCAGAGTAAAATCAACCTAGGGTCCTTTGCACCATGACCTCGAGCCAAACACCCCCCAGAAGCCTATTTTCCCCTTAGTTGAACATTATTAAAGTTAGAGCTTATTTAGAGATGTCAGCCGGATGGTTTAGTGCAGGCGCTAATGGATCCAAGGCTGTATCTGGTAAATTACCCCACTAATAATGCCCAGAATGGTACCAAACTTCTACAGTAGTACAAATAGATTCTGTACTCATAAAACGAGGCATTGGAAAGTTTGTAAGTACATCAGGAGTTTATTTAAATAACACTTGCCTGACGGTTAATGCTACCGCTAACCCGGACGTCGACGTCACTTCCGTGATTTGGGAAAAGCACGTAAAAGTCCTGACAGAAAGCGATATCCGGCTGATGTCTCTAAATAAGCTCTAACTTTAATAATGTTCAACCAAGGGGAAAAAAGACTTCTGGGGGGAGTTTGGCTCGAGGTCATGGTGCAAAGGACCCTAGGTTGATTTCACTCCGAACCATCCCTTTAACAACATAAAACCCTAATGCACATAACTGATAAGAAAATAAAAAAGTGAATGAAAGTTTCTATTTCACTTCCAAAAAAAGTACATTTACTGTAAAATTACATGATGTCCCATTAGATGTCCCATTGAATGTCCCATTAGAGCTATATTAGAGTTTTTCACCATATATATGAAGGGAACCTGCGTTAACCAATTAACGGGTTTTTGTTGTAGGATTTTGACGGTCTTGTGCTGTTTAATGTTTGATGACCATGTTAGCTTACAATGCTTCTATCGCTTGTTTCTTCTTCTTCACCTGTTTTGATCTGGAGATTCTGTACTCTTTCAGAAAATGTGTAATAGCGCCCCCTACTGTATAACAGTCAAAACATGGATTGCCGAAAATTCCGTCAATGGCGGGGAAGGGGTTAATGTAAATGCACTAGCGTTTGATGAATGGAGCTGTTATCTGTTATTTGACCGTGATGAAGTGGACGGCGTGTGTTTTGACGGCTCTCCGGGTGTTTCAGGTCAGCTGACACCCTGCTGTGTTAATGGAGCATTATATGTGACCCTGAATCACAAAACCAGTCACGAGTCGCACGAGTATATCTGTGGCAATAGCCAACAATACATTGTATGGGTAAAAATTATTGATTTTTCTTTTATGCCAAAAATCATTAGGATATTAAGTGAAGATCATGTTCCATGAAGATATTTTGTAAATTTCCTACTGTAAATATATAAAACATTTATTTTTGTGAGTGAATGCAGCACAATCGTGAACAACTTTAAAGGAGATTTTCTCAATGTTTCGAATTATAATTTTTTTTATTTTATTTTATTTTTTCCTCAGATTCCAGATATTGTCCTATCATAACAAACCATACGTCAATGAAAGCTTATTTATTCAGCTTTAAGATAATTGACGTCGTCCAGGGTCACACATTATGGTTCATTTGGCCTTGTAATGCACTGAATGTGTGTCTGCACATACTGAGGGGTCCCATCTGTCTGTGGGAATCCCTTCGCTTCTTCAGGAATTTGCTTACTGTAATGTTTTAATGGAGTGCATTAGTGCACCTGTAGTTCAAGGCAGGGTTGCCAGCTCTGCGGTTTTCTCGAACGTTATTTGTAGCGCCTACTATCCAATAATCTACTATCCAATAATCAAAGAGATTTGTTCCTTCTGATAAGAAAAGGCTCAGCTTTCAAATTCTGTTCATTTTATCACAAAATGCAGACAATAAATGGCATTTTGACGCTTTTAAAGCTTTCCTGAAGCTCAAACAGTAGAGTGTTGGCGCTTGCAACGCCAAGGTCATGGGTTCAATCCCAGGGAAAGCAAGAACTGATAAGAACTGATAAGAATGTAAATGTGTACCTTGAAATGCAATGTAAAGATCCTTGCACATTCACATACACAGTCTGAAATTTTCGCAAGCGTTTTTTCGTATTCGGTGTCTCTGAATTGTCAAAACACCTCTCAAAATGCTTGCTACGGATGCGAAAAACACAGAAAATTGAACCCGATCCGAATTTTATTTTATGACGGATGAAAGTTTCGGAGGCAGTGTGTAAAGGTCCTTGCACGCTGAGTCTGAAATTTCGGCATGTTAAAAAATAAATATGACCAAATAAATATGACCTCACGTTATGTCAATCACGCTGACACACTGCCTCCGAAACTTTCGTACATCGTGAATAAATTCGGATCTGGTTCGATTTTCTGTGTTTTTCGCATCCGTAGCAAGCATTTTGAGAGGTGTTTCGACAATTCAGAGACACCGAATACGAAAAAATGCTTGCGCAAATTTCAGACTCAAATCAGAGGTCCCCAATCCCTGGGCCGCGGACATATGGTACCGGGCCACACAGAAAGAATATATAACTTAACGTATTTTCCGGACTATAAATCGCTCCGGAGTATACGTCGCATCAGTCAAAAAATGCGTCATGAAGAAGAAAAAACATATATAGCCTAAGTCGCACTGGACTATAAGTCGCAATTATTTAGAAATGTATTTCATAAAAAATTTTTTTTTAAAAAAACCTGTTACGGACGGGACAGTTCTCCGTTACAGATGTGTGCGCTCTGAAAGCGGCACTAAAAGACTGCTTTAAAACTTTCACAGAGACCTCAAACAGAAAGCTCAAAGCCTGGCTTTAAATTTAATTTCGTTTTGTATTAATTGTATCTTAATTTTAATCAATGTTTCATCAACCAATTGCCTGGATTTAATAAATAAATATATTAGAAAATAGATCATCACGACACGGAGGCGCCGGTACGTGAACTGGAGCTGGTCTCAAAGGCCTTAAAGGCCGGTCCGTGAAAATATTGTCTGATATTAAACCGGTCCGTGGCGCAAAAAAGGTTGGGGACCGCTGATGTAAATGTTAAATGTGACGTGTATGGAAGTAAAATAATGACAAACGTTTTTGAAACAAAAAATCTTGTTGAATTGCACTACTTGAAAAAAAATATGCATTGCATTAACCGTGCATGCAGTCTCTAAAAATACAATGCATTAAAATGCAATCATGGTTAATGCAATGCATATTTTTTCAAGTAGTGCAATTCAACAGGCTTTTTTGTTTCAAAAACATTTGTCATTATTTTACTTCCATATTCTTCCATTAAAATACTTCTGGTATTTTCAAAAAAATACTTGAACATCAAAAGGTTTGTTGAAAGATACTGAACAACTTACTGAAATGTATCATGTCTCATGTAATCACTCATCTGTGTTTCAACCACGGAAAGAGGTCCATAAAACAGCTTGTGAATAATATGTCACATAACTTTACATTTACCTCAGGAAGGTTCTCCAATGTTCAATTTATTAGTTAGCTATAAAAACACTAGAGGAGATTATTAATTGTTAATTATAAATATTTGTTTGAATAAATGATTATATCTGAAATTAAATAGCATGTGAATATAATAGTTTGGACTCTTTTGTCAATTTTAACCTCTAATATTATAGTAATGCACCAAATGAGAGGGTTTCCTGTATAGTTTACAGCATTAGTTGGGAGAGATTTATTTCCTTATAAAATAAAACTATCGGTATCGGCGGAGAAAGTTAGTTCTCTCATATACTACTTATATTTATATCTTCATTTTGTGTGTCAAGCTCACTTTGCATGCAGGCAGATCATGGTCTGGTGAAGAATATATTTATTTAAATCAGTTTATAGGATTTGACAATCGCACGAAGCCATAACGCTATAGCCATAGATTTTATTTGAATATATATTGTGCACAATCTCTTCCCGAAGCTCTTCCATAAATGTCCTGCGTGTCCTGCTGTGAAAGTGATATTAGCCTCTCAGTGTGGGCCGATAGGCGAGGAGTGTGTAGTGCTGTGTGAAACACATGACGAGATTAAGGGCTTTTGTGTGTTTGAAGCGGTCGGTGTCTGGGGCGGTCGGGGGGTGATGGGATTAGACGGATGAAGCATTAGGACAAATACATCCCCCCATTCTTAAACCAGAAACCAGAAACTAGCCCCAATTACAGACCCGCTGTGAAATACATTTGATAATCTGACGACTCCGTCTTTTGCACGCTTGATTTCTAACACAGGAGACACAGCTGTGATCTGTAATTGAGTTGATGAAGCAGCAATTATTCAGAGGTAGTCGTCGGAGATTTCTATGCAGCTCTTGATTATGATGAAGTCTTATGATTATGATGTTTCTATTTGTATTGAGCATCTGTGTGAGTGTGAATGTGTGTTTGTCGCTTTGTTGCTCAAAGTTCAAAGCGAGGGAAAAATCGCTTTTTAAGGACTACAACAAACGGCTGGTAGAGACTACACCACATTCCTCCCGGGTTAGTGACATCACCAACCCTAGAATTTACATAAACCCCCTGTGCTGGAAGCAGCAGCTCATTTGCATTTAAAGGGACACACATAAAAAAGGTGCATTTTTGCTCACCCTCAAAAAGTGACAATTTTAACATGCTATATAAAAATATCTGTGGGGTATTTTGAGCTAAAACTTCACACACACACTCTGGGGACATCAGAGACTTATTTTACATCTTGTGAAAAGGGCATTATACCACCCCTTTAAAGTATTTATTAATTATTAATAAATAAAAAACTACTGACCCCAAACTTTTGATCAGTGTTCAAATTTAGTGTATGTTTCCATCTAAATTGAATTGAATGTGAAAATTAGTGATGTCAATATTCCCAAATTTGCATAAAACTCTGTGTTTGGAAATCATCATCAACAGTCTTGTAGACCTGAAAATGCAATGCAAGGCGGTTTGGATAAAAGCATCTGCCAAAAACATAAAGGTAAATGTTGATGATGGCATATTGGTGTGTGGTTAGTTGTAATTGTTGTTTAAATGACTGATATTTCTTTATCTTTGACTGCCTTGGTTTCATATGTATTTCAACGAGTAAAACAATCCCTCTTCCAGAGAGCACCAGGATAAGAAGATCACTGTTTATTCACTGTTGAGATATTGCTTGTTCTGAAAGCTTTCCAAACTCTAACTTAGGAACCATACTGAGATTAGAGAACAGCAGACCAACTAAAGACACCAAACTGACATCAAACACACTTGAAAACATGAGTCTAGGGCACAGTTTGAGTTTATATGGATTCAGGTGCCGCCGTTGGGTCGAACTGTGTGTGAAAACAACCTCTGCATCATTGTGTGTGTGAGTGTGCTGAAGTCAGCCTGTAGGTTAGTCATTATTTAAGCTGTGACCTGGTGTTTGGTTTATATTAGTATGCGATTAAAAGCTGTGTGAGACGAGGACAGGGCTTATAACTGCATTAAAGATCTGCTGTGCTCGTGCTTTTCAATGATTCCTCTGATGGGGTCATGCTTCATTATCATAACATGGACTTCTACAAGGTTTTAAGGGCTCAAGGGGGAAAACTCATGAAAATGAAGCCTGGAGCAAGAGCTGGTTTGGAGCATTTAAATAGCCGTGTGTGTGTGTGTGTGTGTGTTTGAATTCAGCGAGGGTGCATTAAATTGACCAAAATAACAACATTTATAATGTTGCAAAAGATTTCTATTTTATATAAATGCTGATTTTTTTTTTCTTTTCTTTTTTTTCTGTTCATCAAAGGATCCTGATTTTTATTTTTTTTTATGATATCCCATTTTAAACTTTGATAATAATAAAAATGGTTTAGCAGCAAATCATCATATTAGAATGATTTCTGAAGGATCATGTGACACTGAAGACTAGACTAATGATGCTGAATAAATTAGTTTATTTAAATTGTAATAATATTTCACAATATTACTGTTTTTTTTTTGTTTGTTTTGTTTTTATCAAATAAATGCAGCCTTGGTGAACACAAGAGACTTCTTTCAAAAACATAAAACATTTAGTACAGTAGTGTACGGTGGCTGGTGTTATTAAAGTCAAACCTAGCATGATGCATTTTGTAATGGACTGTTTGAATACACATATAAATAAATGAAAGAAAAGCAATAATTTTGGTGAACAATAACACTTTTTTTGAAGGTGGAGATCTGTTTTCGATGAGTCTACATCTTCTACTCTTCTAAAGTGTTATCGATTTGGCATTTTAGTAATTTCTCCACTGAATTCTTGGTTTGCTATTGATTTATTACAGTGGTTACAGTTAGATAAATTCTCAGTTTGATGCTGCTAGTCAATAACCAAATCACTTTGTCAGCACCCAGGAGACCTTTAGTTCCAGACGGCGGCTTATCGTTGATGTTCTGCGGACGCTGAGGTTCAGGAACTCATTTCATTCATTCAATAAATGTGAGGGAAGAAATGTTCTTTGTCTTCTGTTTGCTCTTTCCTTCATTCTAGGCACATGCAAACGATAGAGCTGCATGATCAGTCGTTAAACGTTAAAAGATCTCGATTCAAAAACACCCATGTGATCCTGTTCCTTAATGGCAGAGATTCATCTGTCTATTAAACCTTTAACGAGATCTGTGTTCTGATCCAGAGAGAGCATTTCCATGATAGCTACGAAACAGCTTCACTAACAGTTTCATTATTTCTGTCTTACAATAATTCAGATTATCACAGATGTTCTGGAATAAAAGGTTATAGTTCGGATATAAACTGTAGCGATCAAAATAGAGTGAATCACTTTTGAAAGTAACTTGACTCTACAAATAAAGATTGTATCAGTTACATTGTTACACCATTGGATGGTGTTTAAACAAAGTGTTTAAAAAATGCATTAGTCATTGAATCATTAATTCAAGAGATTCGTTCAAAAACGCTGATTCATCCAATAATGAAAAGAAGTGAAGTCTTTATGAGTGAGTCATTGAATCATTCACTCAATCCGATAAAAATTATTTAAATAATTATTTTTCAGGATTTGATCAATAGAAAGTTCAAAAGAACAGCATTTATTTGAAATAGAAACATTTTGCACCATTATAAATGTCTTTTAAGTCACTTTTTAATTAATTAATTATTTTTTTTATTAAAACAATTAAATAATTTAATTAAAAAATATTTTTTTATTTTTTAACCTTCCTGACCCCAAACTTTTGAACAGTGTATGTTTCCATCTAAATTGAATTGAATGTGAAAATCAAAAAACTGTTTCTAGTGATGTCATTATGCCCAAATTTGCATAAAAATCTGTGGAATGGAAATCATCATCATCAACAATCTAACAAAAATCGAATTAATTCAATATTTGTTAAATAGACAGCAGCAGTTATGCCAGAACCTCTAGTAAATTACATGTTATTTTGTTTAGTTGTCTATTCAGATTTGTGGGAAAATCGTGTGGTCTTCATTCTAAACATGATTCTCAATTTATCCAGAATCGTGCAGCTCTAGCAAACAACATATTTTTTAAGTTAAATAACTAGTCATCTAATTGTTCTTGTATATAAATCCGTCAGATGCATGTGTACGTAGACTAGAAATTCACAACATATCACAGACAGAATGCCCGCTAACTCTCATTGTCTGCTAGACTCTAGGACAGAGATGCGTTTGACCTGCGGCAGAGGATCTCTGTGGCTTATTACCGACATCTCCAGCTAAACGCTGGCAGTAGAGGTCTTTCTGAGCGTGTCAAAGGAGATAGAGTACACATGGGGCTTGTCCAGTTTACCCTCTTCAATGCACACCGCCTGAGGGAGGACAACAGTTAGAGGGCATGCAGTTAATGTAGGTGACCGAAGGAAGTGTTTGTGTGTGGTGTAAAAAATGGATGAAATTGGATGGGGAAACCTGGGATTGGATGTGATTTTAAGTGTTGCTGATGTCTGCATACTTCATGAAACCCTCCACACACACACACACACCAATCCGTCACCGTCAGGTATCTGGCGCTTCTGAATCCGCGACAAATCACGTGAGGGAAGCAAACGGCACTTAAGGGTCTCTCTTCATGACTTATATATGAGCTTAGGGGGGTTGTGGCTCGTGTTATCGGCCTCAGTGCTGCCGTAACCTCTGCCTCAATATTGCACAGGTTTCATTTTGTTTTTAGCACTGTTTTTTAAAACATAGTAAGCTGCCTATGCATCTAGCATTTTAAAGCATCATATGTGCAAATTAATGGATTTATATCATTTAATGTAGAAAAATATGACCATTTTACAAAATAATTGCATGCACTTGTTTGTTTTTTTACATGCTGCTAAATTGACAGTGCAATATAATGTCAAACTCTGTTTAAACGTGATTAAAATATCCCACGTGCTTCACCTGAGAAGCATGCTTTTCCGAATGGTTTATGAGGTTTTAATTCAGTTATGGCAGGACACTTCAGGCAACACCATTGTTTTTTTCATGCACCGGCCAATTTTAAGATTTTGTGCTATATAACGTCCTCTTTCAGACTAGTGGAAAAAAACCCTCCAAAACACCCATTTAAGTGTTTATTTTTCTATTTGCGTCTGTAGATTTCAAAGGTGGTGGAGTCAGAAAACCCTTCTTCAGCAGGTTTACATACACCAAACTTTGTATTCCCATCTCAATTCTAAAGGCTTTTACACATTTGGTGTCTTGTCTTAAAGGGACCTATTATGCCCCTCGTTTACAAGATGTCATATGGTGTCCCTAGAATGTGTGAAGTTTCAGCTCAAAATACCCCACAGATCATTTCTTATACAATTTTGTAAATGGCCATTTTTGAGTGGAAGGAAAAACATTCTGTTTTCGTGCATGTGTCTTTAAATGCAAATGAGCTGCTACTCCCCGCCTCACTTTCCAGAAGAGGGCGGAGCCTGTACAGCCCGTGCCTCGGATACTCTGACAAAAACCAAAACATCTGTTTGGTTTTGATTATATCTCTATCGTGTTCATGCTCACGTGACATTGCAGTTATCAGTCATCATAATGAAAGTTTACTATTTGCATGAGCTTTAAAGCCATATCAGTCTAACCTTCTCATATATATGGTTTTCTGAGCGCACATATCGAAGCATGCGCACAGAGAGCTGGATGTCAGACTGCACGTCCCGTGAGTATTAAACTAAGTTCTCTTTCACATCTTATTGCGCTTAAACTGTCAAATACACACAAAGTTCACATAAACACAGTTGGTTATATCTGTGAACATAAACATCAGGGAAAGAAATCGCACATTAGATCTGTGTATTAACGTGACAGCAGTGTAATATACCGTACCTACTGCTATATATGCTTTTTAATTTGAATCACGAAGAAAAACATAAAATCCCTAAATAACTTTAGTAGTTTTAATAAGAATATGTTTCTTTCTTGAATACTGCTGTTAAATGCTCTGGCTAGGAGATAAACATGACGGACTGTGTACAGCTGACTGAGGGGCGGGGTCTATGCTAATAAGGCGGAGTCTGTCAGCAGTTGTGGGCGGGGCCTACACAATATGTGACGTCACACGACTTATTCTGAATCACTGCTAATGATTTATGGGGATTAAAAAAGGGGTCTGGTTTTTTTTTTTACCATTATTGGTCGGTTGTGTGTGTATACACACTGCCGATGCACATTTATGTTCAAACACCATGTAAAAGTGAATTTTGCATAATAGGTCCCCTTTAAGATTTTCCCTTAGAAGTCAGCTACCTATATAGGCTGTAGACAGCATGCTAGCGCTGTAGGATTTGGGAACAGAGCTATAGAGATCCAGTAGACCTCGTCCTCTGTGGCTTTTTGAGGTTGTTTTTCATTATCTTTCCAGCGTGCTGCTCATTTCGGATTACATTTTGAGTCGACCCCACTAGTCATTAAATGCAAAGGCGTTAATCACAGCTCAGAGGTGTTGTAAAAGCATGTGTTGGAGTGGAATATATTATAATCTTATTCTCTCTAATACATGCACATGTGAACATCAGGAAAGCAATAACAGAGACATGCAGTGTGGGAGTGTTTAATCCTACGGTTGCTTTCTCGATGATCTGGTGGGTGTGTGAGCGTGTGTCTGGATTTGTTCACACACCGCAGACAGATGTGAGCTATAAGGGTGCAGTATCCATGCAGACTATATATTCACACACAGGTTTGTATTAAACATGCAGAAGCTAATTTTGCAGATGTCGGAACATATGCTAAAAAAAATGTCATTGTAAATGAAGACAATGTATGTATGTTACTGTATGGCTTTGTTTTATTTGCTGATCAAAATACCAGATGTTGTGCAGAATGTTCTGGCTGCTCTTTTTCCTAGATTTGGACTATTTTATGGTTCTATTTGTGTTCTGGTCAGATTCAAACCTGCATCTCCCATATGAGCACCGCAGTTCAGTGTGTCTAGAGAGATGAATTTACTTAGATGCTTACTAAGCCAAAATACTGATCTACTATTTAAGCGTATTATTATGTAATACATCCTGAAATGCTATTTAAACTCCTCCTAGGGCTTTCAAGCTACAACCACCAAACTCAGGTGAGACCTTCAGACCGCTAGTATCATGCTAGCAAGCAACGTGCTAAAACATGCTAGCATTGTGTTAAAAAATGTATGCAACGTAGGCCTACTAATACATTTTAGAAACATGTTATCAGTGTGTTAAATCATGCTTGCAACATGCTTAATCATGTTAGCAATGTTAAAACCACGTTAGCAGAGTGTTAAATCATGTTGTCAACATGCTAGCACCATAAAAAATCATGTTAGTTACATGATAAACAAGTTAGCAGTGTGCTAATTCATGTTAGAAACATGTTAAATCATGCTAACATGTTAAACATGCTATTAGCATGTTAAATCAGGCTAGAAACAAGTTAAATATAGCAAGGTTTACTTACTAGCAATGTGCTAAATCATGTTAGATACGCTTGCAACATGTTAAGTCATGCTAACAGCATGTTAGCAATGTGCTAAATCTTGATAGCAACATGCTAACAACAACAACAACTCTTTTCAATTATAAATGACTACATTATAAAAGTTGCTTTAGTGATGCACCGATCAAGATTTTTCATGGCCGATTCCGACACTGGGAGCAGATTTTTTTTTTTTTTTCGCAAATCTGTTTGTTGTTTATTTGCTCTATTTCTGCCCAAACTGGTCTAAAAAATTAGATGCAAATCCAAGAGAAGATCCAAATAAAGATCTCTGGCCTGTGTTAATGTCATGTTTACAAACCTCGTAATATTTCCACTCAAATTACATTTTGGGAAATGATTGCAATGCAGTTTGTGTGCAAGTACGGAACAATTGATGGCCATTCGACCGACTCTAGTTTGCTTCATTTCTTCCTCCTGAAATGAACCTTCCTGAATCAATCAGCACACTCAATGTTTTCCTCATGAGGGGAATAAATAAGCATAGTTTTAAGATGCTCATGTGGATCTACAGCTCCTTACACACAGTTTCATGATCAATACACTGTAATGTTGTTTTTGGATGTGCTTGTGGCATCATCATTAACACATGACGACCTCTTTAATTAAGGGTCAGAAAATGGTTATGAAAAGCTAAATTATGGTTTCAAGAAGATCTTGCTAGTAGTATAAAATGCTGCATAAGTGTAGAATATGACCTGTTTGTCATGCTGTAGAGGTACTCCCAGAACTCAATGACTTTTATTCAATGCACTGTGTGTGTCATTGTGTGGATGTAGGTCATTGGATCAGGAAGCTTTATTCTCCTGCTCGAATACAGACTCTGAGAAAACGAGCTCTGAATCAAAGAGCACGCGACGCTCAGGCTGTGAGAAAGAGAGCGGCAGGAGAAAAAAATGCCACATTGGAAGATCTTTTTAAACTGCTAAAACTTCAGGAACTTCAAGGACTCGGTTGAGCAGAGCTCAGCGCAGATACACGACCGTTTGAAGTCAGATGAAAGAACGGCACAGAATATTAATGCAGTCGTTTTTTACTCTAACGCAGTGAGTTCAGGCTGATGCGCTGATAGAAAGAAGAGTCTGAGTATATT
>NC_140221.1:46292733-46400233 GCF_951802725.1 Rutilus rutilus | reverse complement strand
TTGTCCATCTTCTGTTAGACTGTCTCACACATGAATGATGTTGAATATCTGTCAGCTGTTAAATTTAACTACACAATTAGATAATACCAGTTTAGCTCAACCAATCACCAAGCAATGCTTCATTTTGTTCAGTCTGTGTGTAAAAAGAGCATTAGCAATTAAAGATCAGGTCAAAGTGTCTGAATCATTTTTACTGGTAGTCACTGTATGAATAATTTTTGGGTATAATATGTCACAGTTTACTTTATTTTGCAATCCTCACTCACATAAATGACCTATAGTGTCCTAAACCAATATCAAAAATGATATGTGGTGTCTGGATAATGTTTGGTACAGTACAGCAGTAAACACAGCTTGCTCTTCTGGACTGAGAGTGTGTGTTTTAAGTGTGTGTATTGTAATAGACTCGTAGCGTTGCTCATTGTCTCCTGCAGACGTCTGGTGTGTGTGTGTGTGTGTCTGTAGGCTTCACACACACGCTTCATTATTCTCTGTCTCTAACACACGCTTTGGTCTCGTGAGGTTTGATCAGCCTGTGTGTAAAATGCTGATGTGTGTGTTTTCCTCTCACCTGCGTCTCGCAGTCGTTCGAGAAGAGAAGCACACTTTATTTCACCTCAACAATCTGCTGTTTTCCTCCTTCTAAATGTCATTTCTTACTCTGTTCTTTCTTTCATGCACTGTAATCCAGAACGTTCATGTAGACGTGATTACTAAAGCAAAATAACACTGATTTGTCAGGTTAGTCAGGTCATATTTAAAGCAGCTGTTCTCCACATGCACTCGTGTTTATAAGATCATCGCTGAAAAACATGAAATAATAAAAATTCATTGCTAGATGGAAATATAGACTGTGGAATATGATGGTCTTTCTGCTTTACAACTCTGTCTATCCATCTATTCATCCATCTATCGTTATATCATTCTACCGTTCTATCCATCAATCCGTCTGTCTGTCTGTCATTCTATCCTTCTATCATTCTATCCATCTATCCTTCTATCATTCTATCCATCTATCCTTCTATCATTCTATCCATCTATCCTTCTATCATTCTATCATCTATCGTTTTATCCATCTATTGTTCTATTGTTCTATCCATCTGTCGTTCTATCCATCTATCGTTCTATTGTTCTATCCATCTATCCTTCTATCATTCTATCATCTGTCGTTCTATCGTTCTATCCATCTATCCTTCTATCCTTCTATCCATCTATCCTTCTATCCTTCTATCCATCTATCCTTCTATCATTCTATCCTTCTATCATTCTATCCTTCTATCATTCTATCATCTATCGTTCTATCCATCTATCGTTCTATTGTTCTATCCATCTATCATTCTATTGTTCTATCCATCTATCCTTCCATCATTCTATCATCTATCGTTCTATCCATCTATCCTTCTATCCTTCTATCCATCTATCCTTCTATCATTCTATCATTCTATCATTCTATCATCTATCGTTCTATCCATCTATCGTTCTATTGTTCTATCCATCTATCCTTCTATCCTTCTATCATTCTATCATCTATCCTTCTATCCATCTATCGTTCTATTGTTCTATTCATCTATCCTTCTATCATTCTATCCATCTATCCTTCTATCCATCTATCCTTCTATCCTTCTATCATTCTATCCATCTATCCTTCTATCCTTCTATCATTCTATCATCTATCGTTCTATCCATCTATCGTTCTATTGTTCTATCCATCTGTCGTTCTATCCATCTATCCTTCTATCATTCTATCATCTATCGTTCTATCATCTATCGTTCTATTGTTCTATCCATCTGTCGTTCTATCCATCTATCCTTCTATCATTCTATCATCTATCGTTCTATCATCTATCGTTCTATTGTTCTATCCATCTATCGTTCTATCCTTCTATCCATCTACCGTTCCATCCATCCGTCTGTCTGTATGTCTGTCTGTCGTTCTATCCATCTATCCTTCTATCATTCTATCCATCTACCGTTCTGTCATCCATCGTCTGTCTGTCTGTTGTTCTATCATTCTATCCATCTATCGTTCTATCGTTCTATCCATCTATCGTTCTATCATCTATCGTTCTATCATTCTATCATCTACCGTTCTATCCATCCGTCCGTCCGTCCGTCCATCTGTCTGTCTGTCATTCTATCCTTCTATCCATCTATCCTTCTATCCTTCTATCATTCTATCATCTACCGTTCTATCCATCCGTCCGTCCGTCCGTCCATCTGTCTGTCTGTCATTCTATCCTTCTATCCATCTATCCTTCTATCATTCTATCCATCTACCGTTCTATCCGTCCGTCCGTCCGTCCGTCCGTCCGTCTGTCTGTCTGTCTGTCGTTCTATCCTTCTATCATTCTATCCATCTACCGTTCTATCCGTCCGTCTGTCTGTCGTTCTATCCTTCTATCATTCTATCCATCTATCATTCTATCATCTACCGTTCTATCCATCCATCCATCCGTCCGTCCGTCTCTGTCTGTCTGTCATTCTATCCATCTATCGTTCTATCATTCTATCATCTACCGTTCTATCCATCCGTCCGTCCGTCCGTGTCTGTCTGTCGTTCTATCCATCTATCGTTCTATCATTCTACCCATCTACCCATCTATCCATCCATCCGTCAGTCCGTCGGTCCGTCCGTCTGTCTGTCTGTCCGTCTGTCTGTCGTTCTATCCATCTATCATTCTATCCATCCATCCATCCATCCGTCCGTCTGTCTGTCTGTCTGACGTTCTATCCATCTGTCTGTCTCTGTTTGTCTCAGCCTCTCTGTGAAAGTGAATGTGTTTAAAGAGACACTCAGTGAATTCACTCAAGTGTTTCTGACACGTCACAGTTTGAGTGTAACATGTAAACGTCTGTCCTGACGTATCCTGAGCTTGTTATTCGCCTCTCAGCGCTGTTGCCTCTCTCTGCTGGAGTTTAACCAGACCGGACAGTCCGTTTGGAGAGATAGAGATAGACGAGTTTAACAATGCCGTTCAGTCCGTTTGGAGAGATACTGTAGAGATAGAGATATAGATAGACACAGTTCACCTGCAGATGAAAATTATGCCATCATTTATTCAAACTCATGACTTTCCAAACCTGTGAGAGTATTTCTTTTATAGATCTCAGGAAGATACATTTAGCAGAATGTGCATGCTGCTCTTTTCCACAGTGAATGCAGAAATTACGGAAAGTTTTGCCCTTTGCCATGGCGTTCAATTTTAATTTCTTCTGTATGTTTAATGGAAGAATAAAAGCCAACGACAGTTTAAGCTCATTTCATTTTTTTTTTTTTTCAATCTAAAGTTTTGTCATATTAATGAAACTTAAACTAGTTTTAGGAAAATGAAAATCAAACCTTTGTTCACTGCATATTTATGTACTATTCTTCTCTTGAAGCAGCTTCATTTATTCCATGCATGAATTTAGTGAACAATGATTTATTGCATTTCTCCATCGTTTTCTCTCCAGGGTCAGTGAGCTCAGATTCTGTGGTGTTAGAGGGTTTTCTTTTCTCTGTGCTGAATTGTGTCTGATTAATTGACTTCATGTGGAGTTCTGGACTGAAAGGCCCCGTGTGTGAGTGTTTGTGCTGTAACCCAGGGGCCGACGCACTGAAACATGAGCGTGTCGTCACTGATCTGAGGACAGTCCTCTCACGCAGGGGTCGCCACCTGCGCTTCCATCATTACGTGTTTGTTAACGTTATTTCCCTCGAGTAACAAACTCGTGGCCTTTAGCCGACGGAGCGCTGGCTTGGAAACGGCGTCGCCATGGAAACCGCCTCCAGACTCGTCGCCGGGTCAGCGTGTGTTTGAAAGCAGCGCGCGGTCTTCAATTATCTCTGTTTGCATCTTTGTTGATTAGAGAGGAAGAGAGAGCGAGGGATGATGGGAACTGTCTTTTCTCAGCCGGAATATTCCCACACCTGCACTGAGTGTTTCTCACAGCAATAACAAATGCAGAAGTGGAAGAGAAAACATGCTTGATTATCATGGAAATCATGATTATGATGTAAAAAAAGTCAATATTATGATATACTAAATCGAAAATTATGACTTAAAAAGTCATCGAAATATGACATTTAAAGACATTCAAATACTAAGTCATAACTTTGAGATTAAAATGTTGAAATTGTGACAAAATCAAAATTTACATTTATTATGTAATTTTCACTTTTTATGTCATAATTGTGTCTGTTTGTCTCTCTCTCATCCATCCATCTTTCCATCCATCCATCCATCCATCGTTTTATCGTTCTATTATTCTCTGAGAATACACATAGTGAGAATCTATCTGTCTATAGTTCTCTCTATCTATCTGTCTATAGTTCTCTCTATCTGTCTATCGTTCTCTCTGTCTGTCTATCGTTCTCTCTATCTATCTGTCTATCGTTCTCTCTATCTATCTGTCTATATTCTCTCTATCTGTCTATCGTTCTCTCTATCTATCTGTCTATCGTTCTCTCTATCTATCTGTCTATATTCTCTCTATCTGTCTATCGTTCTCTCTATCTATCTGTCTATCGTTCTCTCTATCTATCTGTCTATATTCTCTCTATCTGTCTATCGTTCTCTCTGTCTGTCTATCGTTCTCTCTATCTATCTGTCTATCGTTCTCTCTATCTATCTGTCTATATTCTCTCTATCTGTCTATCGTTCTCTCTATCTATCTGTCTATATTCTCTCTATCTGTCTATCGTTCTCTCTATCTATCTGTCTATCGTTCTCTCTATCTATCTGTCTATATTCTCTCTATCTGTCTATCGTTCTCTCTGTCTGTCTATCGTTCTCTCTATCTATCTGTCTATCGTTCTCTCTATCTATCTGTCTATATTCTCTCTATCTGTCTATCGTTCTCTCTATCTGTCTATCGTTCTCTCTATCTATCTGTCTATCATTCTCTCTATCTATCTGTCTATCGTTCTCTCTATCTATCTGTCTATATTCTCTCTATCTGTCTATCGTTCTCTCTATCTGTCTATCGTTCTCTCTATCTATCTGTCTATCGTTCTCTCTATCTATCTGTCTATATTCTCTCTATCTGTCTATCGTTCTCTCTATCTGTCTATCGTTCTCTCTATCTATCTGTCTATCGTTCTCTCTATCTGTCTATCGTTCTCTCTATCTATCTGTCTATCATTCTCTCTATCTATCTGTCTATCGTTCTCTCTGTCTGTCTATCGTTCTCTCTATCTATCTGTCTATCGTTCTCTCTATCTGTCTATCGTTCTCTCTATCTGTCTATCATTCTCTCTATCTATCTGTCTATCGTTCTCTCTGTCTGTCTATCGTTCTCTCTATCTATCTGTCTATCGTTCTCTCTATCTGTCTATCGTTCTCTCTATCTATCTGTCTATCGTTCTCTCTATCTGTCTATCGTTCTCTCTATCTATCTGTCTATCGTTCTCTCTATCTGTCTATCGTTCTCTCTATCTATCTGTCTATCGTTCTCTCTATCTATCTGTCTATCGTTCTCTCTATCTGTCTATCGTTCTCTCTATCTATCTGTCTATCGTTCTCTATCTATCTATCTGTCTATAGTTCTCTCTATCTGTCTATCGTTCTCTCTATCTGTCTATCGTTCTCTCTATCTATCTGTCTATCGTTCTCTCTATCTGTCTATCGTTCTCTCTATCTGTCTATCGTTCTCTCTATCTATCTGTCTATCGTTCTCTCTATCTATCTGTCTATCGTTCTCTCTATCTATCTGTCTATTGTTCTCTATCTATCTATCTGTCTATATTCTCTCTATCTGTCTATCGTTCTCTCTATCTGTCTATTGTTCTCTCTATCTGTCTATCGTTCTCTCTATCTATCTGTCTATCGTTCTCTCTATCTGTCTATCGTTCTCTCTATCTATCTGTCTATTGTTCTCTATCTATCTATCTGTCTATATTCTCTCTATCTGTCTATCGTTCTCTCTATCTGTCTATCGTTCTCTCTATCTATCTGTCTATCGTTCTCTCTATCTGTCTATCATTCTCTCTATCTATCTGTCTATAGTTCTCTCTATCTGTCTATCGTTCTCTCTATCTGTCTATCGTTCTCTCTATCTATCTGTCTATTGTTCTCTATCTATCTGTCTATTGTTCTCTATCTATCTGTCTATTGTTCTCTATCTATCTGTCTATAGTTCTCTCTATCTATGTCTATAGTTCTCTATCTGTCTATCGTTCTCTCTATCTGTCTATCGTTCTCTCTGTCTGTCTATCGTTCTCTCTATCTGTCTATCGTTCTCTCTGTCTGTCTATCGTTCTCTCTATCTGTCTATCGTTCTCTCTATCTGTCTATCGTTCTCTCTATCTATCTGTCTATCGTTCTCTCTATCTGTCTATCGTTCTCTCTATCTGTCTATCGTTCTCTCTATCTATCTGTCTATCGTTCTCTCTATCTGTCTATCGTTCTCTCTATCTATCTGTCTATTGTTCTCTATCTATCTATCTGTCTATATTCTCTCTATCTGTCTATCGTTCTCTCTATCTGTCTATTGTTCTCTCTATCTGTCTATCGTTCTCTCTATCTATCTGTCTATCGTTCTCTCTATCTGTCTATCGTTCTCTCTATCTATCTGTCTATTGTTCTCTATCTATCTATCTGTCTATATTCTCTCTATCTGTCTATCGTTCTCTCTATCTGTCTATCGTTCTCTCTATCTATCTGTCTATCGTTCTCTCTATCTGTCTATCATTCTCTCTATCTATCTGTCTATAGTTCTCTCTATCTGTCTATCGTTCTCTCTATCTGTCTATCGTTCTCTCTATCTATCTGTCTATCGTTCTCTCTATCTATCTGTCTATTGTTCTCTATCTGTCTATTGTTCTCTATCTGTCTATTGTTCTCTATCTATCTATCTGTCTATATTCTCTCTATCTGTCTATCGTTCTCTCTATCTGTCTATCGTTCTCTCTATCTATCTGTCTATCGTTCTCTCTATCTGTCTATCATTCTCTCTATCTATCTGTCTATAGTTCTCTCTATCTGTCTATCGTTCTCTCTATCTGTCTATCGTTCTCTCTATCTATCTGTCTATTGTTCTCTATCTATCTGTCTATTGTTCTCTATCTGTCTATTGTTCTCTATCTATCTGTCTATTGTTCTCTATCTATCTGTCTATAGTTCTCTCTATCTATGTCTATAGTTCTCTATCTGTCTATCGTTCTCTCTATCTATCTGTCTATTGTTCTCTATCTATCTATCTGTCTACTTTAGAAAATGCAATTATTTCGCTTTTTTCTTGCACAGTGTACATGTCATTGTGTATGTCATAATTTTGACTTTAATCTAATAATTATGACTTAATATGTCATACAGCTTTTCATGATGTCAATGATGTCACCATTTTGACTGTTTATGTCATTGATTTACAAAAGCAGGGTTTAAAAATTTTTTTTTTATGTATTTAAAAAAATAATAAATAAAATAATAAAAAATAAAATATACAGTTAAATTACAGTTAAATTAATATTTTTTAACTGTATTATATTAAAATTATAATATAAATATTGTAATATTAAATACAATAATAATAATAATGTAAACAGCCTAGATTAAACCATTAAAATGTGTTTATTCTTGATGATTATTGAAAGGTTTGAACAATACTCTTATTACTCACAGGGGACATAATTAATAATTTAGGTCACAGTAATTTAACCGACAGAGAAGCCCAGCTCTAATGTGCAAAATGCAACTATAAGGCATGAACATATTAAGATATTATAAACTTTAACATCATGGTTTTCTCTAAAGCTGCTTTGAAACACTGTATTGTAAAAAATCAAGAGATGTTTTCTGCAAATATTCCTGATAGTGAGAAAACACTCCTGTGTGTGTGTGTGTGTGTGTGTGTGTGTGTGTGTGCGTGTGTGTGTGTGTGTGTGTGTGTGTGTGAGAGAGAGAGCGAGATATAAATGAGGTCTGTGTAAAATTAATGACATGCAACTAATGAGTGTTTTCCTTCTCATTTATGTCTCTTATATCCTAAAAATCTGTCTAATTGAATGATACACATAAATTAAATTAGCATTAAATGTACATTAAGAACTTGTACAGTGATCACTTTTTCCTGACACTTAGTCTGATAGTTAAAATATAGCCTATAAAATTATATTTTTCATAAAGAACCCATTATTAATAGTTCTTTTTTGGTTGTATTTTGCATTTCTCCACTGAGAAGATTTTTTTTTTTTGCAATTCTTATTCATTCTCAATAGTGATTATCATTAGATTACTGTAATTCATTATTGTAAAATGAATTGTCATGAAATATTAAACGTTTCCTGACACTAAAACAGGCTTTATAATTGAATCATCTCAAACATGAATCTGATTTTTGGGTGAAATGTCTGGCCATGTGTTTGTTGTGTTGCCTCGGGATGTGTGTTTGAGTGTGTTTTCCCATCTGTGTGCCGGGGAACCCCTGTCGACTCCATTATGGTGTTGATGGAGGTTTCTGTTTTTATGGAAATGAGCTTTTGCTCGAAGACCCTTCGCATCTGAGTCGCAACTATTAATGTAGAGCGGTGCAACCCATCCATAATTGGGACAAAAGGACGATTGGACGCCTCGGTAATGAGCAGGCATCAATCATATCCCAACAGCCCCGGCGGGAGAGATAAGAGTCATGCAGAAGTGCACTGGCCAATCACAGCGCTTTTCAGCTTAGCACTCCAGGCACGATTGCATGTGATTGACAGCGCTCTTCAACATTACTTAAACCAAATTTAAAGCTCTTCTATTATGCTATTTTAAAGGTTCTTATTTTGTTTTGAAGTCTCCTACAACAGATTTACATCCAAGGTCAAAACACACTTGAATTCACTCATCATATACAGTGCACATCTCTTAATTGTCTGAAACCGGTTCATTTGAAGATTCAGTTTCTCTAAACTCCTCCCTCCTGAGAGCCTGCTCTGCTCTGATTGGTCAGACGGCTCAGTCTGCTGTGATTGGTCGACTGCTTACAGCGTGTGTCAGAAACGAAACGTCCATTGCTATATCTGAATCTCAGCTCTTCCTCAGTGACACGAACAGTAACGATGGCGTCGGTTTTTCCGTATCAGTTCCAGTGTGAGTCTCGTTCTCTAGAAGTGCAGAAAACATGAACAACACGAACTAAACTCTTCCAGTCTCAGATACAACTGCAGTGTTTGAGGGCGGAGCAAAGAGACGCTGCTCAGCCAATCAAGAGCACAGGCTGGCATTATGCAAATTTGTTACATAAGTATGTAACAGGAAGGGAGACTGGAATTATTGACGACTCGTTTCAGACGTTCAGAATCACTTTATTTGACATGCGCTTTGATCTTTAAAACTTCGCAGAGCTTTTACATTCACAGATAGCTATATTACACGCTGCAGTAAAGAGAATATCCGAAAAATCATGACTGGGGCACTTTAAGAAAATGACAAACCTGTATGACGACATTTTCCAGCGTATGACTCTCAGGAATATTATAATACAGCAGCTGAGCTGAGATTCAGATATAGTAATGGACATTTGGTTTCCGACACACGCTGTAAGCAGTCGACCAATCACAGCAGACTGAGCCGTCTGACCAATCAGAGCAGAGCAGGCTCTCAGGAGGGAGGAGTTTAGAGAAACTGAATCTTCAAATGAACTGTTTTCAGACTCTGAGAAATTAAAGGGATAGTTCGGCCAAAAATGATATTAAACCCATGGTTTACTCACCCTCAAGCCGTTCGAGATGCATATGTCAATCATTTTCAGTTATTTTAGAAAATGTCTTAGATCTTTCAGTGGTTATAATGTCAAACGGCAACGGTCGACGCGCGTTCACGGGAGATGGATGCCGGCGTAGGACGTAGCGTTTGATTTAGCTATACTTCGTTCTACGTCATGACGCTTCCTACGCTACGTCCTACAGTACGTCATACGCCAGCATCCATCTCCGTGAACGCGCGTCGACCGTTGCCGGAAGCCAGTTATTTTCATTTATAAAGTTTTAAATATGTATATTTTTACGACAAAACCGCACGGATTACCCTCGGAAGGCCTTCGTTTATCCCCCTGGAGCCGGATGGATTACTTTTGTGAAGGATGCATGCACATTTTTGTGGACCCCATAACTTGACATTATAACCACTGAAAGATCTAAGACATTTTCTAAAATAACTGAAAATGTGTTCGTCTGAAAAAAGATTGACATATGCATCTCGAACGGCTTGAGGGTGAGTAAATCATGGCTTAAATATCATTTTTGGCCGAACTATCCCTTTAAGTGATGCACACACTGTATATTATGAAAAAATTAAAGTGTTTTTGACCTTGGATGTAAACCTGTTGTAGGAGAACTCAAAACAAAACAAAAAGCTTTTTGCTGTTGTGGCTCTTATACAAGTTCCTAAATCATTTACTGTTATTTTTGTTGAATGTTCATTCACTGCAAGAGAAGCTGCATTAATTATATGGGAAACAATGTAGAAAGCTTTTTGCTTTCAGTGAAGATAAAATAGAATGCAATAGAGTTATCCATTAACCCAGAAGTGTTTGTTTTTGTGTGTACATCTTATAGGGCCGCATGATTAATAAATAAAGTAGTGATTTTTAAGCTTTATTAGTTTGCTTGCTTATTTTCCGGCTTCCAGTATAAATGAAAGATGTATTACCTGTGTTTACAGCACTCAATGTTACATCACCAAATTTTGTGTAAAAATATGAAAAATAATACTTCTTTCTAAAGAAACGTGAAGTAAACATATGATAATCTATGTTGTTTCTGCAGGACAGTGTACTGAAGTGTTCCTTTCTAATGGTTTATAGTTATAGGCCTCCTGCATGTTAACAGGTTTTCCCGTAAAATAATAAAATACAATTCTTAAATATTATATTATTATATTTATTCTTAAAAACTGTCAAATTATATAAATATACTGGTAACACTTTATAACTGCACGCTATTAATCATTAGTTAAGCATTAGTAAACAGTTAATTCATCATATATATGTCTGAATAATAAGATGTATGAATGTACTTTTAAATAGTTTATTAATAATTTACTTACACTTTCTAAGTGATCTTATGAACCACTGACAACACCTAAATTGTTTTGTAAATAATGCAATACTTCATTTAGAAATTATAAATTGATAATTAATTATGAAAATACAATTATTAAACACATTATAGATATGCTTCAAGAGCAAATAATTATAGCTGTACTTATAAACTGCTTATTAATGTCTATTAATGCTTTATAAATGATGAATTAACTGTTTACAAATGCTTAATTAATGATTAATAGCGTGCAGTTATTATAAAGTGTTCCCAATATACTATATATTTAATAATGAAATTTATTATTATTAATTTGTTACATTTATATAGCGCTTTTCTGACTTATTACAATAGTAATTCTTATTAAGTTTCATATTTTTATTTTGTAATGATAATCATGATCATAATAATTATTATTAGTCATATTGATATACAAGCACAAAACTGTGGGCCAAATTGTGCAGCCGTACAAGCATGCACAACAAACCCTCTAAATAATTGTAATAAACATTTTAAATCGCAATTTTAACCAGAATTATTATTTTTTTTATCAAAAAATGTCTTCCTCCAAATCGTGCAGCCCTAACATCTTATTTGCTGTGATTGATGGTCTGGTCTGTCCGTCTGGCATCTGGACGTCCTGGCATCAGATGATCTCAGTCTCTCAGGTTTGGCACACAGTGTTTGGCAGGAGATTTGAGCAGGACCTGAGCTGTAGTCTGGGTTTGCTAGGCGGTTGCTAGGGTATTCTGGGTGGTTGCTATGTGGTTGCTAGGGCATTCTGGATGGTTGCTAGGGTGTTCTGGGTGGTAGCTATGGTGTTGCTAGGCAGTTGCTAAGGTATTCTGGGTGGTTGCTAGGGTGTTGTGGGTGGTTGCTAGGCAGTTGCTAAGGTGTTCTGTGTGGTTGCTAGGGTATTTTGGATGGTTATTAGAGCATTTCTAGACTGTTGCTAGGGTGTTCATGGCGGTTGCTAAGGTATTTTTGGTGGTTGCTATGGTGTTACTAGGTGGTTGGTGTTCTGCAGTCTTGTGCACGTTAATATGGATACAATAATAGAGCTGTTGAACATTTGGTTCATGCACTAGTGGCATAGTTGCTAAAACTCAGGGATTCAACATTTATTTGAAATCTTTTTTTGTAACATAAATGTCAGTTTAATGTGTCCTTGCAGAATACAAGTATTAATTTCTATTTTTTAAAAACAAAGCATAAATACAGCACATGCATGTGTACCACAATACAGGCCAATAAAAAAGGCTGTACAAGAAGTCTGTTCCTCTGTATTTACATCTCACATTACTGCCACTGAAAGCAGTGAAAACACTGAAATCAGTTCCAGTTCCAGCTGGCAGGACATGAACAAAACACACTCGAATCAAAGCTGTTACCCGTTAGATATGGCCAGCGCCCGCGGGTCGTCAGAGATGGAGAGAAATTAAGACCAACAGGGACATGTCAGAAATTATCTTGTTTAGATTTCTTATTATTTAACATTGAGTTCTTGAACTATTCATTGTTTTTTTGGTGTTTTTTGTTTAGTTTTTGTCCAGTGGAGAAGCTGAACTCTTTAACTAGAGAGCTGATATATGCTGATTTACCAGAACTGAAAAGTGAAAATGAAAAAGTGAAATGAAAATGAAACGTTTTTTCTTCCACTTGGTTTAGTACCTAAAATATTCCCAAAGACTATGTTTGGAAAGAAAACGACGCATTCTACGGAGCCCCTAAACGGACAAAAAAAAAATGAAATGGGAGGAAGAAATATATTTCAATGCTTTTGCATTCTCTTGCATATAGTTGGGTAATTATATTGTACATATGTTTCAACATCCGGGGTATTGAAATCACTTTTGAATGTGCATTTGCTTCTCACTATCACACAGTGTCCTTACCAGACGCTATAAGATTCCAGCGACAAATAATTTGTCAGTCCACACTAGACGCGACGCGACTGCGAGATGTGTCGGAATCAATCAAAACCCACAGCCGATCAGAACAGCGTGTGGGCGGAGTCAGCCAAATCAGAACAGCTTGTGGGCGGAGTCAGCCAATCAGAACAGCGTGTGGGCGGAGTCTCACGGCACCAGAGAGTAATCTTGCCGGCACTCGCAAGAAAATGGATAAGTCACTACATAATCAAATTCACAAATATTACACCATTTAAACATTATTAAAAATACATCGGCTACTGAGTTACTAAAACAATCTTTGTCAAAGAATACACTTGTTTGTTCACAGTTTGAACGTTCTTGTTTCCATTTGTTTAATTTCAAGATCTGAGGTGAATTATCCATTGTTGCTTTTACAGCTACAAAGCTGGAGCACTAAATTATATTCATAGTCACATGACACACTTTTAACATGAGATAAAGCACATAAACAGTCCCTGAGATTATCATCGCCACACTTTGTGTTTGTTGTTCCAGTGCGACGTCACAGAAAAATAGAAACCGTTTCTAAAATAGAATCGTCGCGTGTCGCCGTCGCGGCTGGTTAGGACACACACTCTGATTAACATGGAAAAGATGCTTTTATCGCACGTCGCGTGTGGTTAGGAAACGGTGTCAGATTCGCGATCACGTGTTCTCTGTACATAGGCTACCTAGTCTGTTCAGAATCGCCAAATCCTCTGACATCATCGTCCTGTCAATCATCTCTCCTTACTATCTTCACAGGATAAGTGAAATCTGATGTAAAGTAATGTCCCTTTAGGGGTGCCGTAGAATGCGTTATTCAATTTCTGTGCCTTTCCAAATTGTGATTTAGGCTTCGGACACATTCCTACTCCTTAACTATGATAAAATCACTGAATGCCTTGAGTGGTTTATTACTTTATTTGACTGTGTTTTCATCTACTCGTTGGTGTAAGTATGGCCTCCTCTCTTCAGTGTAGTCTTCTGTATGTCTCCCTCTCTATCTTTGCTTTCTTTCTCAGCTGTGACAGATACTGTAAGACTGGTGTGAGTGTGTGTTGATCTGAGTGTGTGTTCCTCTCCTCAGAATGGCAGGGATTACGGGTTCCTGGTGCGTCAGAACTCAGAGCTTCTGCGAGCGCTGGAGGAGATGGAGAAATCCTGCGCCGCTCTCAGAGAGGAGAACCGGATCCTGGTGAGGGCTCATCGTCACCGCACAGCTCGTCTCAGTCTGCAGACGGGACACGCGTCCATGCTCATCGTCACCGTACACATAATATAAAATACCCCAAAAATACCCCACAGATATTTTTATATAGCATGTTAAAGTTGTCCATTTTTGAGGGTGAGCAAAAACACGCCGTTTTTGTGTCTGTTCCTTTAAATGCAAATGAGCTGCTGCTCCCGGCACAGGGGACGGAGCTTCAAGATCTTGTGTCCTCTTACCTCACACACACATGCATTGAACATTTCTAAAACTTTTAGCCTTTTATGTTCAAACCGGAGTCAGACAATGATGGAGAGACTCAAGAAGAAGTGACAACATGTAGAAGCAACAGGACATTTCTGAATGGTTAGTTGATGATTTTATGTAGCTGATGTGTAGTTATCTTCTAGTCATTGATTAGCATATTCTGTCTTGATAATCTATAAATCGTGTTCAGGGGGCGGGGTTTATGTAAATTCTAGGGTTGGTGATGTCACTAACCCGGGAGGAATGTGGTGTAGTCTCTACCAGCCGTTTGTTGTAGTCCTTAAAAAGCGATTTCTTTAAAAGCAAATATCTCCCTTTGCTTTGAACTTTGAGCGTTGTAACTTTGCAGATGTTGTTTATGATCAAACAGCAATATTACACACTAACTAAAGTTAGAAAAGTGAAATCATAACCAAGCACCCCTTTAAAGCTATTTCTTATCCATTTTTTGGATAAAAAAATTGCACATATGTAGGTCAGAGAAATCCAGATTTCCTCGGGGGAGCATACCCCCCAACCCCCCTAACTACCTCACATTTGAATGCCTGTATCAGGAATAGTCCTGTGGTGCAACAATGAAAAAAAAGGGTTTTTTTTAACACCAAATACAGTGAGGAAAATAAGTATTTGAACACCCTGCTATTTTGCAAGTTCTCCCACTTGGAAATCATGGAGGGGGCTGAAATTGTCATCGTAGGTGCATGTCCACTGTGAGAGACATAATCTAAAAAAAAAAATCCAGAAATCACAATATATGATTTTTTAACTATTTATTTGTATGATACAGCTGCAAATAAGTATTTGAACACCTGTCTATCAGCTAGAATTCTGACCCTCAAAGACCTGTTAGTCTGCCTTTAAAATGTCCACCTCCACTCCATTTATTATCCTAAATTAGATGCACCTGTTTGAGGTCGTTAGCTGCATAAAGATACCTGTCCACCCCATACAATCAGTAAGAATCCAACTACTAACATGGCCAAGACCAAAGAGCTGTCCAAAGACACTAGAGACAAAATTGTACACCTCCACAAGGCTGGAAAGGGCTACGGGGAAATTGCCAAGCAGCTTGGTGAAAAAAGGTCCACTGTTGGAGCAATCATTAGAAAATGGAAGAAGCTAAACATGACTGTCAATCTCCCTCGGACTGGGGCTCCATGCAAGATCTCACCTCGTGGGGTCTCAATGATCCTAAGAAAGGTGAGAAATCAGCCCAGAACTACACGGGAGGAGCTGGTCAATGACCTGAAAAGAGCTGGGACCACCGTTTCCAAGGTTACTGTTGGTAATACACTAAGACGTCATGGTTTGAAATCATGCATGGCACGGAAGGTTCCCCTGCTTAAGCCATCACATGTCAAGGCCCGTCTTAAGTTTGCCAGTGACCATTTGGATGATCCAGAGGAGTCATGGGAGAAAGTCATGTGGTCAGATGAGACCAAAATATAACTTTTTGGTCATAATTCCACTAAATGTGTTTGGAGGAAGAAGAATGATGAGTACCATCCCAAGAACACCATCCCTACTGTGAAGCATGGGGGTGGTAGCATCATGCTTTGGGGGTGTTTTTCTGCACATGGGACAGGGCGACTGCACTGTATTAAGGAGAGGATGACCAGGGCCATGTATTGCGAGCAGTGTTGGGAACGTTACTTAAAAAAAGGTAATTAGTTATAGTTACTAGTTACTTCTCACAAAAAGTAACTGCGTTAGTAACTGAATTACATCATTACAAAAGTAACTAATTACTAGCGAAAGTAACTATTGCGTTACTTAAAAAAAAAAAAAAAGTTTAAATACAAGAAATTTCTTGGATACCCCCAATGTGAAATGTTAAATGAATGAAATGGACACTAAATAGAACATCTTATTATTATTAAACATTGTACACTAATCTACACTATTTTAATGTTGCTGTGGGACAATGTGAGAGACACCTATTAACTTAAATATTAAAATATTATCATTACTATAGTGGAACAACAAAATAATAGATGGTTTAGAACTTTTTATATTTATTGCACAGACCACAACTGGCCAACAAATAAGTCTAAAAATAAATCATGCTTCTTAAGAAATGTACCAAAAATAAATAAATAGTAGCCTTATAAAAATATTCATACACATACACTAGTGCATATAATTAAAATAAAACTCACACACCTTTACAACTGGTAGACATTCTGTATAGCTTTTAGTTTTAGTTTTTTCTTCCTCACAATAGTAAGTTTAACAAAAAGTGCTCTCAATATAATACTGAACAATGTATCAACATAAATAATAATAATACAATATAATCTTTTGTGGGTTTATTTTTATAACCTACAGAGAATGTCATCATCAGAGGTTGTTTATTTTAGCCAAATTCTAGTCATGTTTGCCGCACGTGTTCACAACCGTCAAACAAATATGTTTGAACGTTCCCTGCAGGTTATTTTGGAGTTTATGTTATATAAACTAATTAAAACATTGCATATGATACCAATATGCTACATATATTATTCTAATGCTGAAATGTGTAATTTATTTATAAATAAAGTATTTATGCTCGGACACATTCGGTCTCTCTCGCGCACTGTCGAGCGCGTTCTCGGACACATTCGGTCTCTGCCGCGCACTGTCAAACGCGTTCTCGGACACACTCGGTCTCTCTCGCGCACTGTCGAGCGCTCTCGCGACATTCGCCTCGCTTTTGTCCAGTCCGGCGCCTCATAAACACTCACACACCAGAGAAAAAAACTTTGCAGCTCCTATGGCTGAGAGAGAGCCTACTCGGATGAAAACCGCTTCAGTGAGCTCAACTATAGTAACGCCGCATTTTTATTGACAGTAACGGTAACGGCGTTGTAATGGAGGAAGCAGTAATTAGTTTGATTACTCGTTACTGAAAAAAATAACGCCGTTAGTAACGCCGTTTATTTATAACGCCGTTATTCCCATCACTGATTGCGAGATTTTGGGGAACAACCTCCTTCCCTCAGTTAGAGCATTGAAGATGGGTCGAGGCTGGGTCTTCCAACATGACAATGACCCGAAGCACACAACCAGGATAACCAAGGAGTGGCTCTGTAAGAAGCATATCAAGGTTCTGGCGTGGCCTAGCCAGTCTCCAGACCTAAACCCAATAGAGAATCTTTGGAGGGAGCTCAAACTCCGTGTTTCTCAGCGACAGCCCAGAAACCTGACTGATCTAGAGAAGATCTGTGTGGAGGAGTGGGCCAAAATCCCTCCTGCAGTGTGTGCAAACCTGGTGAAAAACTACAGGAAACGTTTGACCTCGGTAATTGCAAACAAAGGCTACTGTACCAAATATTAACATTGATTTTCTCAGGTGTTCTGTATCATACAAATAAATAGTTAAAAAATCATACATTGTGATTTCTGGATTTTTTTTTTTAGATTATGTCTCTCACAGTGGACATGCACCTACGATGACAATTTCAGACCCCTCCATGATTTCTAAGTGGGAGAACTTGCAAAATAGCAGGGTGTTCAAATACTTACTTTCCTCACTGTATGTTGCTTTATATATTTCACCACCTTGAACAATGTTACATCTGGTTGTGAGTGTCTCTTGTCCACCATCCGTGTCTCCTCAGAGGAAGAGCAGTTCTCCAGAGACGGAGGAGAAGGTGAAGAGGTTGAGGAAGAAGAACACCGAACTCGCCGTCATCGCCAAGCGTCTGGAGGAGAGAGCGCGCAAACTGCAGGAGGCCAACCTGAAAGTGGTGTGTACTCATCTGTTCATCTTCAGCTCTTTTCATGTCACTGAGCGTGCGGACTGCATTGTTACAGCACTTTAAAGTAGGGATGGGCGTTTTTCAAAAATATTTTATTTTAATATTCGGGTTCATAAAAATCTAATATTCGTTTATTCGTTTATTTATATGTTGATTAACGAGAAAGATTTTCTCATTTTGCCTTTTGCTGGATGTTGAAATGATTCAGCGTCTGTTAAACTGTACAATACACACCTTCCCAACCCATCCAGTGTTTACTAGTCAAACACACTCATTCATCGCTCTCTTATGGCTCAGATATAAAGGCAAACCACAGATTTATTGATGGTTATGTGCAAGTTGACTTTGTTCTGAATGACCGTGACTATTTAAATACATTACAGATCTATTGTTAAACAACCTTGTGTTTTACAATGACATTGAGCTTTTGATGTAGAGCGACAACACTGGTTACACAACACAAGACCAATCTACACACACAAGACCAATCTACACACACGATACTTGTTATGCAACACAAGACCAATCTACACACACAAGACCAATCTACACACACAACACTGGTTACACAACACAAGACCAAACTACACACACAACACTGGTTACACAACACAAGACCAATCTACACACACCACAGGTTACACAACACAAGACCAATCTACACACACAACACTGGTTACACAACACAAGACCAATCTACACACACAACACTGGTTACACAACACAAGACCAATCTACACGCACCACAGGTTACACAACACAAGACAAATCTACACACACAAGACCAATCTACACACACAATACTGGTTACACAACACAAGACCAATCTACACACACAAGACCAATCTACACACACAACACTGGTTACACAACACAAGACCAATCTACACACAAAATACTGGTTACACAACACAAGACCAATCTACACACACAAGACCAATCTACACACACAATACTGGTTACACAACACAAGACCAATCTACACACACAATACTGGTTACACAACACAAGACCAATCTACACACACAATACTGTGGTAGAGAAGTGAATGATGACGTGAGAGAGTTTACACATAAAGACACTGAAATCCTCACCCTGTGTGTGTGTGTGTGTGTGTGTGTGTGTGTGTGTGTGTGTGTGTGTGTGTGTGTGTGTGTGTGTGTGTGACACTGTAACTCTAGTCCACCTGTACGGCCACCTGCCGGTTCTCTGAGAATCATGGGTAATAATGACTGACGGTCACAGCACAACACCTGTTATCCGTTTGTGTCAGCACACACACACACACACACACACACACACAAACACACACACTCTCACTCTCTCTCTCACACACACTCTCTCTCTCTCTCTCTGTCTCTCTCTCTCTCTCTCTCTCTCTCTCTGTCACACACACACACACACACACACACACTCTCTCTCTCTCTCTCTCTCTCTCTCTCTCTCTCTCTCTCTCTCTCTCTCTCTGTCTCTCACACACACTCGCACACACTCATGCTGTAGATGATGTTATTCTGTCTCCAGGTAAACTCTCCTCTGCCGCTGAAGTCTGGCGCTGTGGATCAGTACAAGCGTGCGTTTGCCCGTCAGAGAGCCCGAGACCTGGCGCAGCACGCAGACACACTGCTGTGTAGAGACAAACAGATCTCAGCGCTACAGCAGGAGTGCAGACAGCTGGAGAACCGGCTCGGACACGGCAAGGTACACACACTATCACACACAACACCGCATAGCATTTGCTAAGTCTAGCAACACTAGTACTGTGACTAAAAGGGATAGTTCAGATTTACGCCATGATTTACTCACCCTGAAGCCATCCTAGGTGTATATGACTTTCTTCTTTCAGACGAATACAATCAGAGTTATATTAAAAAATGTTCTGGCTCTTCCAAGCCTTATAATGGCAGTGAATGGCCGTTTATGTCCATAAATAATAATAAGTCCATAAAAGTGCATCCATTCATGATAAAAGTGCATCTATCCATCATAAAAGTGCATCTATTCATGATAAAAGTGCATCTATCCATCATAAAAGTGCATCTATCCATAATAAAAGTGCATCTATCCATCATAAAAGTGCATCCATTCATGATAAAAGTGCATCTATCAATCATAAAAGTGCATCCATTCATGATAAAAGTGCATCTATCCATCATAAAAGTGCATCTATCCATCATAAAAGTGCATCCATTCATGATAAAAGTGCATCTATCCATCATAAAAGTGCATCCATTCATGATAAAAGTGCATCTATCCATCATAAAAGTGCATCCATTCATGATAAAAGTGCATCTATCATCATAAAAGTGCATCTATCCATCATAAAAGTGCATCCATTCATGATAAAAGTGCATCTATCAATCATAAAAGTGCATCCATTCATGATAAAAGTGCATCTATCCATCATAAAAGTGCATCTATCCATCATAAAGTGCATCTATCATCATAAAAGTGCATCTATCATCATAAAAGTGCATCTATCCATCATAAAAGTGCATCTATCCATCATAAAGTGCATCTATCATCATAAAAGTGCATCTATCCATCATAAAGTGCATCTATCCATCATAAAAGTGCATCTATCTGATGTTTGTGTAAGAAAGATGAGAAACGATTAGTTTGTGTAAGAAAAATATCCATATCAAAAACTTTAAAGTTATTTTACTTTATAACGTTTTAAATATGGATATTTTTCTTACACAAACGCATCGCATGATGGATAGATGATGGATAGATGATGGATAGATGATTGATAGATGCACTTTTATGGACTTCAAAACAGAAACGGCCATTCACTGCCACTATAAGGCTTGGATGAGCAGGACATTTTTTTTATATAACTCTGATTGTATTTGTCTGAAAGAAGAAAGTCATATACTGTGCACATAGGATGGCTTCAGGGTGAGTAAATCATGAACTAATTTTCATTTTTGGGTGAGCTATCCCTTTAAGTATTGAATCAGAATAGATCTGTTCATGTGTTTTTTTTTATTTTATTTTTTTATTAAGTTCTTAAAAAAGAGTTGATTTTTGCCAACAAATTTTAGTCAGCCATTTTTTTAAAGGTTATTTTGCATCAGAGTCAGATTAGATGTCCTGTTCTGTTCATTATGTTCAACTGGATGTTTGTAATAGTTACTAAATATATAACATGATTTCTGTGCAGTTGCTCATGTATTTCAGCTTTCAGTTTCCTCTTCAGATTTGATTTTTGCCAACAAATTTTAGTCAGCCATAGTCTTGTATTTTTTATCCTATTAGGTTATTTTGCATCAGAATCAGATTAGATATTTTCTGTTCATATGTTCAACTGGATGTTTGTAATAATTACTAAATATATAACATGATTCCTCTGCAGTTGTCTCTTTGGAGTTCCAACAAAGTTTCAGTCAGGCTTATTATTATTATTATTATTATTATTATTATTTATTTTTATTAAATTAAACTTTCTTTTTTTCCATCTTATTTTCTTAGGTTATTTTGCATCAAAATCAGATTAGATCTTTTCTGTTCACGTTTTTTGTAATCAAGTTCTTAAAAAAATATGATCAACTGAATGTTTGTAATAATTACTAAATAAACAACATGATTTCTGTGCAGTTTTTCTTATATTTCATCTCTGTTCACTCTTCGGAGTAGATGTTTTGCCGGCAAAATTCTGCAGTCTCATGGCTATCGATTGATTGACTGATTGATAGATTTATATTTTGCATCAGAATCAGATTAGATCCGTTCTTGTTTTTTTTTTTAAATCAAGTTCTTAATATATGACCAACTTACTAAATACATAACATGATTCCTGTGCATTTGCTGTTATATTTCAGCTCTCAGTTCCCTCTTGCCTATTCATAATGATGACTTATGTCTCCACCTGCAGGAGATGCCATGTACTGCACATAGCCAGCATTCACTGAACACACACTTTTAAGTGCATAGGCATACAATTGAAGTGTGAACCTGGCACAGAACCTAAATGTGTCTCACCGCGGGACTATTTAAGTGATCTGCAAAACACGATGATTGATCTCCTCCATGTCTGGCTCAGGGTCCTGTGGGAGTCAGTGAGTTTGAGCGTCTCCTGAAGGAGTCTCAGAAGGAGGTTCTGCGTCTCCAGAGACAGCTGTCGGTCTCCTCCAGCAGAGATCAGAGCAGCGCGACCACAGAACACACTTCAGAGAGACAGGACAGAGACGACAGGGTGAGTGCCGGCACAAAACATGCCTGTTTCCCAACACTGAGCAAAAGATCACTCTGTGATATGAATATAATAGGAGATGAATATGAACATAGGAATGTTTATCTATGAAAGACATCAGTATTTTTTTATTCAATATTATTTTATTCATAACTGGTCAGTCTTTTATATTATTTGTTCGAGTACTCAATTAAAAAATATCACGTGGTTGTGTTGATTAACCGGCAAAATACCAGAAGTGGCGCATTTTACAGATGAGAATCCATGAAATGCATTATTAGACCGTTGTCTAAGGATGCACAATATTAAAAGCATTTAAAAATCATAATATAGCATAGTGCTATTATGAAATCATGAAAGTAGCGATTCAGTTAAATAAGTAAATGCGCTGCGTGTTTCAGAGTGAAGCGTGGCGCTGTAATTATTGCATGCGTGAATTATTGCATATTTTGTTGATCCTGGAATAACATTCCTGTCCCAA
Source organism: Rutilus rutilus (assembly GCF_951802725.1). Lineage (NCBI taxonomy): Eukaryota > Metazoa > Chordata > Actinopteri > Cypriniformes > Leuciscidae > Rutilus > Rutilus rutilus. Next base: position 46,377,425 of record NC_140221.1, on the reverse strand, counting down.
AATTTAGTCCTTACCCTATCCCTATCCCTAAACCTAACCCCACCCATAACTTTTCCCTAAAATCAGAAGGAAATGATAGGACGAATAACACTGATGTTGAACCATCTCACCCTGGTTCTAAGCCTAAACTTGACATAAACTGTAAACTTGTCCCTCAAATCTGATTGGTTGATCGGAAAGTTGTTCCAGGATCAACAAACATGTTGATCCAGGAACATGTGGTACTTGGTGAAATCACGTTCACCGTAATAATATACATGCGTGCAGGTTGCGTGTTTCTTCAGCGTCTCAGAGTGTAAATGCTGCTCCTCATGACCTCAGTCTCTGCGTCTGCCATTTGTTTGGGTTTCCAATAACATGCATTTGGAAATGCATATAAAGTCTGATGCGCTTTGTGTTTCATAGCAAAGTGTTGCACTGTTATCTTTTACATGCGTCTCACACTCCATCTCTTTGTATGCTGTGAGTTTGGTTTGCTTGTAATGTTCATCTGGAAACGCAACATGCGCCATTTCACCAGATTTGTGATGTAAATCACGTATAAACCTACGCCAACACTGGAGAATACATCGGGTATGTTTCTAAATATGCAAATTGTTCATCACAGTTTCAAAATAAAAGTCTAAACCCTCGTTCTGAGTTTGCATGTTTTGATGTCCACATGTGAAATCCCAGTGGCTCTAGCATTTCTATTGTAAAGAAGTGGCCAAATATTAAAGATCAAGTAAACATTTGAATTAAATGTTGTTTGACCAATATTAAACAAGGATTTGATCTGCTGTAAAGTGTAAAACACCAGCATTTGATATAATACATAATATACTTAAGTTGATTGTTTATATTATGTATTTTAACAGTGTCGTTCGACGAAATCATATGATTACTTGCTTTTGATATTTATTTTGAACCAATTATTATTGCCCCAATGTTATTATATACAGTACAGGTCAAAAGTTTGGATTTTTTTATATTTTTGAAAGAAGTCTCTAATGCTTATCAAGGCTGCGTTTATTTGATAAAAAAATACAGAAAAAAAACCCAATAATATTGTGAAATATTATTACAACTTAAAATAATAGTTTTCTATTTGAATATACTTTAAAAAATAATTTATTTCTGTGATGCAAAGCTGAATTTTCAGCATCATTACTCTAGTGATGAGTACATGATCCTCTAGAAATCATTCTAATATTCTGATTTATTATGAGTGTTGGAAACAGTTCTGCTGCCTAATATATTTGATGAATAAAAGGTTAAAAAGAACTGCATTTATTCAAAATAAAAAAATATTTTCTAATAATATAAATCTTCTTTACTATCACTTTTTATCAATTTAACACATCCTTGCTGAATAAAAGTATTGATTTATTTAAAAAAAAGAAAGAAAAAAAATTACTGACCAGTGTATATTGTTGTTACAAAAGATTTCTATTTTTAAAAAATGTGCTTCTTTTTTTCTTTTCTTTTTTTACTTTTTATTCATCAAAGTATCCTAAAAAAGTATCACAGGTTATGAAAAAATATTAAGCAGCAGAACTGTTTCCAACTTTGATAATGAATCATCATATCTGAATGATTTCTAAAGGATCATGTGATAGACTGGAGTAATGATGCTGAAAATTCAGCTTTGCATCACAGAAAAAAATGATAATTTAAAGTATAATAAATTGAAAACCAATTAGTTTAAATTGTAATAATATATCACAATATATATAAAAAAAAAAAAAAACTGTATTTTTGATCAAATAAATGCAGGCTTGATGAGCAGAAGAAACTTCTTTCAAAAACATAAAAAATAGTAATGTTTCCAGTCATTCCAAGTCATTAAGGCTATTGTTCACTTAGATCTATTTTTATTACCACAAAAACATATCTGATTAATCGATTAATCGTCAATATAGTCGACCAACAACTCGATTACCAAAATAATCATTAGTTACAGCCCTAAATTACAAAAAATTTCATTTTATTTTTAGCTCGTTTAAGTAATTTTGTAATTTTTATTAGTTAATTTTTTTATAAATTAATTTTTTTTCAGTTGCAATCTAGCTGAAATAAAATAAGTTGTTTTTTAATATATTTTTTTTCTGTTAACTTTTCAAATATAGTTTTTTTCCATATATTTTTTTATTAATTTATTTCAGTTTTAGTTTTTTTTGTACTAAATGAAAATGAGATGTGTTGCTTTGAAAACTAGCTGAAATAAAAGTATTTGTATTTAATTTTATTTTATTTCATGTTTATTTTATTTCAATTAACATTTATTTATTTATATATTTATTTATATTTTTTTTTTACAGTTTTAGTTAACTGTAATAACTTGGTCTCTGCTAAAATTGTCACAGAAAATTTTTTTGTGTGAAATTATTATAATTCAAGAGATGTTTGGGAAGCAAATTTTGAATTTTCCCGTTCTTCCCACATTGTTCATATCATTCTTTTGGAGTCTTTGCTTCACAATCTGGGTTGTGAAGCAAAACCAGTTGGAACCACTGGCCTACTTCACACTGACCGTCCTGGTTTAATCCGCTCAGTCCACTGGTAAACTGTTGTAATGCTGTTATTGCTCAGCCGTTTCTCCGTGCTCTTAAGTGTCATTCATTGATATAAACGGCAATCTGGAGGATTCTTTCCTGGATGGAGTCACTTCCTCTGTGAAGGAGTCGGGATTATTGTCCACGTGTTTATGATGGGTCTGTTCCTGTGGGGTTTTTTCAGGGCTTATTGTGTTTACACTGAAATGAATGATGTTTCTGCACTTATATAATGGACTACACCATAATCTGTAATACTAGCTAATGAGCAACTCTATATACTGAACCCAACACAGTGTGTGTGTGTGTGTGTGTACTTGTACAACTATCTTTTTGAGGACAAAGAGAGTAAAGTGAGGACATTTTGTCCGATCCTCCCTTTCTAAGAGCTCTTTAAGGCCTGTTTGAGGGTCAAGACTTGGTTTCAGGGATTAGGGTATAATTAGGTCAAGGGTAGGTTTAGGTTGAGCTGTGATGGGTAGAGATTGTGTCAATGAATGTCCTCACAATGATAGAGTGGATATATGCGGTGTGCATGTGTTCGTATATATATTTTTGTATGTGTGTGATTGTGTGTGTTTGTGTGTATATGTTTGTGTTCATGTGTATGTGTGCATATGTTTGTGTGTGTGTGTAGGTGTCTGTGTATGTGTTCATGTATGTGTGTGTTTATGTATGTGTTCATGTGCATACGTGTGTTAGTGTATGTGTATATATGTGTGCGTGTGTGTGTGTGTGTGTGTGTGTGTGTATGTATGTGTTTGTGTATGTGTTCATGTATGTGTGTGTCTGTATAGCCCCTTTCACACAGCGCATTGATGCCAGGAAATTGCCGTAAAATTGTTAGAGTGCCTTCTGTGTGAACGCAGACACGTCCCGGTGTTGATGCCAGGGTCGATGCCGGGATGGGGACCTAGTAACATTGCCAGGATCAGTCCCGGAACGCGCCCTGTGTGAACGAAAGCCAGGACCAGTGCCATAAGGGGTGTGTCGTAGTGATGACGTACGTGCCATCGTACGGGCCATTCTACAACCTACTCGGCAAACCCAGTGGCGCTACTGGGGAGGATGGACTCGTCTTCCTGTAGAAATGACGAAGAGTTATCAGCAGAACTGACATCTGACAGGAGTTATCACATCCTGACGTCACGTGTCTTTACAGGATGTGTGTGAACGCACATGCCACGATGAAAATCACTGGCAGTGTGAATGAACCAAAATCAAACCATCCCGGGACAAATCTCTGTGTGAAAAGGGCTTATGTGTGCATGTGTGTGCGTGTTCATGGATGTTTATATGTGTGTGTGTGTTCGTGTCTGTGTGCGTGCTCGTGTGTGTGTGTATATTGTGCATACATAACATTATGACTTTCTGCAAAGCTGCTTGGAAACGCAAAAATTGTGAAGCATTATGCAAATAAATTTGAATTGACTTGACGAAATTAAAGTGCTCAGATTTCTTGTAGAATCTATTTGTACAGTCGATTGCACAGCTCTTTCCCATTTTAGATGTGTTTTTGTGTGTTTTCAGCTCAGTGGGTGTAACCGCAGTGACTCCGCCTACTGTGATGTCACGTGAATACCTTCTATACACCGGTCAAATTCAGGCCGACTCGTTTAACATGTTTTAAAATGATTGGGAATTAGAGAGTTGCTTGTAAGGCACTCGACTCGGCTCGTAATTCCTCACATGCTGCGAGTCGTGAAAAAGAAGTTCAGTGCATTTTAATTTAAACTGTATGTGTTATATATTATAAAGTACATTAGTACATAGTACATTAGTACATGTACATAAGTACATGTAGTCTTAGGGCCCTATTTTAACTATCTGAAACGCAAGTATCAAACGCAAAACGCAAGTAACTTTGTGGGCGGATCTCGGCACAAATCTAAAATGTGTTGGTCTGAAGTAGCTTCATTACTCATAGGTGTGGTTTGGGCGTAACGTGAAATAAACCAATCAGAGCGACATCTCACATTCCCTTTAAGAGCAGGCGCGCTTGTTCCATGGCGGATTGCTATTATAACGGCGGATTTGCCAGACGCACACCAGGAGCGGTTCACAGCCGAGGAGACCGACGTTCTCGTCAGGGCCATAAAACACAGAGAAGTGACATTGGGGATGGAGAAACACACACAAATTAGCTTCGGTTAAACAGGCGTATGATAATTTGGGTTAATGTGTAGATGAGAGAAGCAAAGTGTATGTGCGTTGTGCAGACGCTACATTATGGCCAAGCATGCGCCCTCAAAATAGCATCTGAATAACGCGCCACTGACTTTAGACTAGGTTTCTCCTGATCTGTGGCAGAATTGTTTTCTGAAACTGCAAAATAGCACCTGGGAACGTTTGCGCCGGAACACGGCGTCTGTGTAGGGAAAAGTCTGCTGTGCGTCGGGTGCAAAATAGGAATGATACATGCGTCCGTGTACAAAGTCAATTGCGCTGGGTGCATGTGGCGAGGGGGGCGTGGTTTTGCGAAGTCTGTAGCGGGAGAGAGAGGACGGAGCCGAGCGGTGCGTAAGTAGGTCAAGTGCAGATGATGAACACCTGTGTCTGATTGCAGTAATTGGCGTGGAGAGACCGGATATAAGCCGGTGGGAGGGAATGAGAGAGAGAGAGAGAGAGTTGGACTGGGACCTCATCTGCTGCTGTGCTCGACGGAGAATTCAACACGAGAATCTGGATTATTGTTTTGTTGCTGCTGTGCTGATAAGCACGGTGAACGCGCTCTGTGCACAACCTTACTCTTTTGAACTTTTTACGTGTCCCAGTCTCGCCGACCCCTGTCTTCTTCCTTCCCTTTAATACAACGTTGAACTTCATCACACTGGTGCCGAAACCCGGGAGGGAAGAAGATCGCCGCCGCCATGCAAAACCACGCCCCCCTCGCCACAGTGCAATATAGGGCCCGATGTTTCTTTTTTGATTAGTTCCGTTTCTGTTTTATTCATAGAATTTATTAATATTTGCCATAGAAATTCTGCTCTTTATTTTGAATGTGAAAATACTTTCCCATACACCAATTTAACACTCATCTCTGACTCGACCAATGACGTGAGTTGTGGGTGGGACTATCTATTTGGTGACCAATGGCAGTCAGAGGGCGGTGCAGAAGGTGTGGTTTGGAAAAACACTCATAAATTATACAATAGTGGTGCAGAAAATATCAGCTTTAAGTTCTTATCAGTTCATTATGCATTTTGTGAGCTAAAGGCTTCTATCTCAGTGCTTGAGGTTAGTTTGTGAAACGTGTCCAAACTTTTGTATATCGCAGAATTTGTGTCGCATACTAACGAATAGCATGAAAATACATCCAATTTACTGACCATTTGAAGTTTCAATCTAACCATCCCCATCGTCTCTGTAAAGCCGTCTCTGGATGAGAACGCCAGTACGGGTAATCTGGACATTTGCGACACACACACACACAGGGAAAGAAAGGGGCCATGTTGTGTGCACTCTAATCCCCTTTGACAGGAGAATGGTACGGTCCCATAATCCTCTGCCTGTTGCCCTGGTAGCGTTGAGAGGTTTTGGATGGTAGCTGCGACTTCGGCCCAAAGCGAACCAAAGATTCCCACAGTCAGAGAGCGGACACTTTTCTTTCCATCAGCTCGCAGGAGAGGGGTAGGTGTGCATGCGTGGCAGATTCATCTTCATACTTTGAGTTGTTGCAGAGATGAACGGGTTGTAATTGCATGAATGTCGTAATGATGTAACATGCATGTGTTATAAGAGATTGAGGAGTCTGTGTGCGCGTGCCGTCAGTGCGGGACAGATTATAACACTCACCTGTCCTGTCATTGGCAGGCAAGCGCTTGCGTATGATTACGGCCCTCGGTGACAAATCATATTGCATTTGTGCACAAAATGCATGCGTTATTGTGCATAAACACAGAGCTGCGGGAGAAGAGGCACTTTTAGGCCTAGTTTGGATGACGCTTTACAAAATTTGGTGTTTTAAAAGTTAGCCAGATGTTGGAGTTTGGTGCCAACTGGTGAGACCGATTGCAAACGTAAAAGATGCATGACAGACAAAGCTCTCAGTGTCAATGCATTTGATGCATGCGCTATAGAAGAAAACCAGCGACAGGCAGGCCAATCCATTAAGGTGCTTTTTAAAGAAGTGATCCAGTTACCCGTTTCAGTAGTCCACGGGATTACAGCAATGTGCTTATAGCCAACGCAGGCCGGCGTATGGGGTCGAACCACAGGCTTGATCAAATACAGCTTAAACCCGAGGCTTGCTTTCAGATCGCTTTACTTCCCTGAGTTCTAAGTCTTAGTATAGGATGTTCGCTTTACAAGTGTTAGCTTTAGCCACAGGCAGGCCCAATATAAGGCATCAGTGACTTATTATATCAGTATGAATGCTCTCATAACTATATGTGTGGCTTTTAGTTCATGCATTTCAGAAAGTTGACAAACTTCTTGCAGATATGCACATTTAAACTTCCAGGAACATCTTGTTCAGTTGCGTCTATTCGACCTGTCAGTGTCTAGCCATAGCAAGTAGCATGTGTTGGTTCATGGCTGAGACTTAAGCAAGATCTTTTTTTAATATAATTACAAGCTCTTTCACTGTGCAGCTTTATTTCTATAGCGCTTTATACAGCACAGATTGATTCAAAGCAGCTTTACGGTGATGACAGGAAAATGATGCATTTTGGCTGTTGTTCAGCTGAACCAGTTCACTGGTATATATATATATTTTTACCCTATTCACATGTAGTGTCTTTTCTACCCAGCGTTTCCCAACCGATAAATATTGCAGCTGCATGTGTCTGGCAGTTTAATTAAAAGTGGACGCACAAATCTGTCATTATACGGGTGTTTCGGGGACGATGGAGTGAGAGCCTGGTCAACTGGCTAGATGCCACCTCTGCGCTTTTACTCGTTTCCTTCAAACGTCAGATCATTTCATGCATTACAACTCCATCGCAAGCTGTGTGTGTTTCAAATGAAGCATGAAAGGCAGAAGCTCAGCCGACTAAAGGAGTTTCAGCTCCAACAATACAAACCACAAACTTTAGAAGAAGAGTGCAACATCCACTCTACAAACATAGATTTTATTTCTATGTATTTCTTCATTGGATTAAACTGAGCTGAATAATGACACTGTAGAGCTGCATCTTTTTTAGGTTCACTTATAATGTTTAGAAGTGATATGCTATTTTCTATCCTATTTTTGACCCTCTTTTTGAAACACTCGGTCTTGGAGGTAAACGCCCTCTGTTATGATTTTGTAAAGCATATTAAAATAATTTTTCAATGTCCTCGCCATTACATGTATGCAGTTGTTTTGAAAACTTCCGATGTTGAAATATTCAGCCATACTTGAGTCTTGGCAATTGATCGATTTTATCTATTTATATTCCTTATGTATTTGTGAGGTAGTATTTGTATTTTATCACATGTTAAAATGAAGACGCTACAGAAATGTGTTTATTTCGTGACATAGTTGAAACATTTATGCGTATTACATATGCTTTATAATAAGTCTTGGCTGTGGCTAAGTTACCACAGTTATAGTTGACAGGATAACTCACAGTGTTTTGTGTAAATGAGTTATGAATGAATGTACCGTCATTTGTTGCATGTCGTTCTTATAATTATCGTTCATCATTTTCAGTAAAGTGAAGGTAAAGCGAGTACATATCAAGCAATAGTGAGACATGGTAAAAACAGTGTTACTGTGTTTCGACATTACTGTCGGATCCAATATAGTCAAACTTTTATTTGCGTCTCTTGCTCTTGTATTTATGCTGCTTTCTTCGGAAATTTCCTACTTCCCACTTCTGATGTCGTGATTATGAGCTCATCGCGTTCAAATTTTGACTTGAGAGGCCGTTCATGTCCAATTTTTTTTACTAGGAAACTTGGTTACAATAATTCCGATAGCATGTGAAGGCAGCATGACCACTACATGACGTGTGGCTCAGTGGGCGGGGCTAAAGAGGCATTGATGTAGAAGTGGGCGTCGATCTCCTTCTGCAGAGGCGGACCTTCGTCACACTGTGATGTCATACTGAGCCGGTTTGAGAGCTTGGTTTCAATTAAAGCTGTTTTTGAACTAACGAGGCAGTTCTGAGTTCTGAAACTTAATATTTTTACAGCACAATGACCTCTTATATGTCAAAATTCAATTCTTGACCCCCTACTGTTATTTTCTCATTCATTAATGTGAAGCTGCTTGTTTGTCTTGTTTAAAGCGCTATAGAAATAAATGTGATGACTATAATTATCTTCAAGACCTTCATCAGACATTAACATTATATGATTATTTATTTTATTATTATAAGGCGTATAGTAGATTGTCGACATTTGTGCAATTGTGACACTTTTGTGATTCTCTTCACGACAGAATTATTCAGTTTTATGCATGCATTGTAAATAAGAAATGATGATGATTTCCATTTTCTTTGCATTTAGGAAGAGAGGTGCAGTAAGATCCTAATGACCGTAAAAAAGAAGTGGTCACTCAGTTCTGCTTGGTTAATTCATCTAGTGAAACGTTTCGGTTATTCAGGCGTCCACAGATTTCAGCCGTATCTGGACTAGCGTGTGATAAGCCTGCAATTAGAGCTAATGAAGCTTTTTATGCGGCTGGTTTAACGGTTTAAGCAGATTTATCGTTTTGCATTGCTGTGTAAACTTTAGTTTGCCTGTCACTGTCACTTACATTGAGTATTACAGATTCTTTTATGTATTAAGAATTGTTTTATGAAATCTCATTGGTAATAATGCATTAATAATGCACCTTATAATGCATTGTATGGTCTCATGAATAATTGTAACCACAGTTATAATACATTATAATACTTATCTATGCATTGAACACACCTTTAGAAAGTATAATGCATTGAAATACATGACAAACCACCAATTTTGGATGTAACAAGGAATCTGCAAATATTATAATGCATTTTAACTTTGGTTAAAATTGTTTATGAAAAGATATAATGCGTTATTAAGAACATTATGAATACCTTATAATGCATTATACACAGGGCCAAAACGAACTTTTTGCCACACCTGCCAATGGCCATTGACTTAAGAATGTACCGGCCATTCATATTTTTTTACCAGCCATAAAAAATTTATTAATCCTTATTAAAGATCTTTTTATAAGTAGTTTGATTAACATTAATAACAGACAGTAGCAGGAATATTAGGCTGATGTCACTTTAAGACCTGGATCCAATATACTGTTACACATGCGGCTGTTTACGTTGACTTAAGATATTAACTGACTATGTATATGTGACCCTGGATCACGTCACCAGTCTCGAGTCGCACGGGTATATCTGTGGCAATAGCCAACAATACATTGTATGGGTCAAAATTATCCATTTTTCTTTTATGCCAAAAATTATTAGGATATTAAGTAAAGATCATGTTCCATGAAGATATTTTGTAAATTTCCTACCGTAAATATATAAAACATTTATTTTTGTGAGTGAATGCAGCACAATCGTGAACATAAATGAACAACTTTAAAGGAGATTTTCTCAATGTTTCGATTTTTTTGCACCCTCAGATTCCAGATTTTCTAGTAGTTGTATCTCAGCCAAATATTGTCCTATCATAACATTTATTTATTAAGCTTTCAGATGATGTATAAATCTCATTTAAAAAAAATGTACCCATGTGACTGGTTTTGTGGTTGAAGGTCACATATGAGGATACTTGCCAAGACGGGCCTTTTGACATCATTTAGTTGTAATATGTCTGTTCAAGCATAAGAAGACATAAAAGAGAGCTCAATTCATCATTCGCGTGGATTTCTGGGTGCGCGCTTCGCTAACGAGTAACAAATTGAGTTCCCTTTTGTGTCTTCTTGTGCTTGAATATTTCATTGGCGAGGCTTAAACCTTTGTGACGATGCCTGTCAACTGTCCCGAGCATTGTTCACGTTCATGTTCTCACAACAATGCATTGTAAGTCGCTTTGGATAAAAGCGTCTGCTAAATGAATAAATGTAAATGTAAATGTTAGAATTCACAAAAATATTACCGGCGATTGACACGGTTTCATATACTCGCCTACACCGATAATTTTAAGTATTTTATGATGGCATGAACAACTCGTCTCATGAAGCATTCATTGATTATAAGGAACAGAACTATATATTTTAAAGGGGTCATATAATGGTATTTTAAAAGTTCTTTATTTTGTTTATTGGATGTAATAGAATATGATAACATGCTTTAATGTTCAAAAAACATTATTTTTCACACACTCTACATTATTGCAGCTCCTCTATTCCCAGTCTGTCTGAAACGCTTTGATTTCTACAAAAGCCCCTCCTCCTGAAAAGCTCAGAGTGCTCTGATTGGCCAGCAGACCCAGTGCGTTGTGATTGGCCGAACACCTCGAGTGTGTGTCGGAAATGTAACGCCCCTCACCATAATCACCAGCTTCAGCTTCCAAGGCCCTAATCATTTGCAAACACACAGTTAATAATAATGTCGTCAGTTTTATCATGTCAGTTCGAGCCCGAGTCGGATTCTGAAAATGCGGATGATCAAGCCGATCGAACTTTGCAAGCAAGACTTGAGCAGAGCGTTTCAGTCTTTGTTCATATGCTTTCTTAGGTTCAGGAAGCTGTCCTCTGTAAAATACGCTTTACACAAGCAATCTTTTGGGTCGTTCTGCTCAGGAACAGCTTTATAAATCAATCTTAACCTCTGATTCCTGATTTCATCCGTTTTCTGAAGGCTGAGCAAAGCGGTTAAGCTTTAGCATCCAAACACACAGCATCTTCTCTCTTTGTGCATGGCGAGTGTTATGCTGATATTTCGCATTGTGACGTAGACGTTTGAGGTAATATCTGGACTTGGAGGTCTGGATCAGTGTTCTCTGTTCTCACGTGGGAGACCGTGAGCTTTGTAACTTTGCAGATCTTATACATGCACAAATGAATACTTTACACACTAAAGGAAAACATTAAAAAGCATCATTTGACCCCTTTAATTTCATTGCAAAAAAATGTAAAAGGCTTGAAAAAGTTTTATACTTTAATATTCAATTTCTCTTTGGAGAAAATGGATAGGATAGCCGACAGTTACGCTGAATCGTTATAATATAATAAAATAACAAACTAGCATTTTTTTTCTTTCTAAAAGGCTAAATATTCGTCCTCGTTATGGATCTGCTTCGGTATGTTATGAATATAGCTTGTATAACTGCTAAAGTTTGGTCTGTTGGGCAGTCAGTGAGAGTGTGTGTGTGTGTGTGTGATGCTAATGAGTGTGTAGTACGGTCTGAATGCTGACGAAGCTGAAGAACGACTCTTCGTCCCGGCTGTGCTGCGTTGGCTCTTTGATCCTGTTACCAGGTCGTGGCTTTGGCCACAGTGGAATAGTTCCACTTAGAGCGTAAGTAGGTATGGCCCCTAAAATTAGCCACTAAGGCATTTGACCCTTAACCTTCTGAGTAAAGACGAGCTGAGACAAATGTCATCTTTTCCCATGACTGATGTTTTCAACAAAACAAAAAAAAACACAAAATTACCATTTGACATGAAGAGTAGAAAGGCAAATCTAATGAAAACTGACAAGAAATGTCAATGTTTTTGAATATGCAGTTTCATTCAGAAATAGGTCACGTTATGGACCTAAAAGGATTTGCAATTCATGTCGACTTGAAGACCATTAATGGACCATTAACTATTTTCATAACAAATTCATGACACATTTAAACCACGCAAACCAAATGTATTTATTTGTTTATTTAAATGCTAATGTATGCATGTATCATAATAGTGTTTGTTTCATGCATTTATTTATTTGTTTGTTCGTTTGTTTGAATCTAAAATTCTTTGTACTGTATCTTTGCAGGATTTCTGTATTATGAGAATTAGATATTTTTGATTCAGGGGTTTGTCATCAGTAATATATGCATTTTCAATGTTAACTTTCTAAACATGGAATAGCGTGTTTGCTGATGCATGCATGGTTGCAGTTTATAGGTGTTTAACTTTTTTTCTTTTACTTTAGGTTGCGTTTGAAACCCCGCCCACAGTGGTAGATGAGGCCCCTGCTAAGGGGGAGGAGACTCCTGCAGAGTGGGAGGAGTCCCAAACAAATGTAAGGCCCGAACAGGGCACAAGCCCCGCCCACCAGGAAGAGCAGACCACAGAAGAGCGTCTTCAGTTGCTGGTAAGAGTCACATGATCACTGAGCTAGAGATGCACGTACACTTACACTGACATCTCAGGCATCAAATACGCTTACATGCACAGATTTTGCACTCCCAAAAATGTCACAATACCTGGATTCATGTGAGCCTAGGACAAATAAATGAACGATATTGGTCTGATAAATAAATATACACAGGATTTCCACAGTCATGGAAAACCAAAAATTCTATAGTGGAAATATACAGTAGTCAACATTTGAAGTGGATCAAAAAAAGTTCATCAAAGTTGTCCTAAGACAAGAACGTGTATTGTTCAAAGTTCATGTATAACTTTGATGAAAGGTTTTGATCCACTTCAAATGTTGACTACTGTATATATAATTTTCTAGTTTTGTTCAGCTGCAAAATATTATATTTTATTTTTTAGAAATTGCTGTTGTCCAAATTATTTTTAAACTATGGAATATATATATATATAATTATTATTATTATTATTATTATTATATTTTTTTGTTTTGTTTTTTTACAATCACGAATGACTGCTATTCAAAGCATTCTGTGCTATTCATGTTTCTGAAAAAGTTATATGATGTCTCTGTAGGAAAGTGAGTTGGGCAAGAAGAGGAAAGAATGTGAAGTTCTTGAGCATGAGGTCCGGAAGAGACAGAAACGATGTCTCGATTTGGTGAGCGTGATTCTCTTTATTTTAATGCTTACAGTGCATGTCTCCTGCGTGTCAGGCTGATAAATCTGTGTGTGTGTGTGTGTGTGTGTGTGTGTGTGTGTGTGTTCACAGGAGAACCAGCTAGTGGACGAGCGCAGCAGAAATGAGCACTTAGTAGAGGAGGCAGAACTCCTCAGGAGAAAGGCTCAGCTGCTTGACCAGGTACACGTATAAAGTTATCATAGAGGACCTAATATGCTTTTTTACATTTCTATAGTGTGTAATGTTGATGTTTGCGCGTGAAAAAGCTCTTGAGTTCTTCTCTATATCAGTGTCAGTGTTTCTGAACTCCTGAAACGCCTCCATTGTAGTCTTGAGTTTCTTCCGGGAACGAACACGTCACAATATTCCTCATTATAATAATTCATACGCAGAATAAAGGGGCGGGGCCTGGTTGAGTGAGTTAGTAGTGTGTTGAAACTGGCGGTTATGGAAAGGGGCGGGACATTTCCCAAACACACTCAAAGCGCTCGACCAATCACAACACACTGCTCCAGCCGACCAATCAGAGCACAGTGTGCTTTTCAGAAGGAGGGGCTTCATAGAGACAGGAAGTAAACAGAGCGTTACTGACAGACTGGGAAGAGAGGAGCTGCAACAGTGGAGAATATGAGGAAAATAATCAACATTCAAGCTGGAAAACCTGTTCTAGTAGAGCCTTTAATACTTAATACCTAAACACTTTAATACTTTTTAATAGGTTTAATACTTTAACACTTGTGTGGCCCTATAGCAGGGCATGTTGTCAGTTGGTTGTTAAAGTAATTTACCTGCTGATCATTGGCAATTAATTTAAGAATACCAGGGCTGAATCCGAAATCGCCCCCTAAACCCTCAGTCCCTATTCCCTACATTAGTCCACTAATACAGTGCACTTGAAGGACTGAATGAAAACGAGGGAGCGAATTCAGACGGTCGTTGAGTGTACGTTGGCTGTACACTGGTTATTGTGTTATTGAGTGCACTCAGTTACATCCACTATGGTTTCGGACACCACTACAAATGGATGTCCCCTCGAATAATGCCCTATATGAGGGTATAGGGAACGATTTCGGATTCAGCCCAGGTCTTTAAATGGGTATTAAAAACCAGTGTAACCATATAATGTTTCTGGGAAAATAATCAACCTGTTCTAGTAGAGCACAAAAACAACATTAAGACTTTAAAAATGGGCATAATAGGTTCTCTTTAACACTTGTTGCCCCTATAGCAGGGCATGTTGGCAGTGGGTTATTAAAGTAATTTACATGCTGATACCAATTTAAGAATAACAGGTCTTTAAATTGAAAATGAAGTTTTTTTTTATGCTCCCCCTGGGAATTAAAAACCAGTCTAACCATATAATGTTTCTGTTTACACTTTACAATAAGGTTCATTAGTTAGTTAACATAAACTAAGAATGAACAATACTTCTTCAGCATTTATTAAAGGGATATTTCACCGTGTGTTTAATGTGTATTTAAATTGGGTCATTTATGTAGTAGAAATGTGAAATTATTTTAGAAGTTGGTGCCTTCTAGACTGAGGAAAGCCAGAAAATGTATTTTTGGCTCATGTGGATGAAAGACAACAACTCCCAGAATGCACTTGCTTCGCTGCCCTACGAGGCCACGCCCAAGCCACGCCTACCGGTTACAGAGGGCAGTATCAGAAGAAATGATACAGCTAGGCTACTAGTCGACCCGAAACTGAAAAGACGGTGTTTTATCGTGAGATCCCCCTATGGGCGGGTTGAAGACATGCGGAACGAGCTCCTCCTACTGGCTGGAGTCTCTCGCCTCTGGACAGAAAAGCCTCAGATGATGATAAATGATGATTTTTGCATCATCTGAGGTTTTTTTCCAGACACACAATACAGAAATCTCTCGTCTCAGGGGGACATGAGGGAGGGAAGCACGGTCACTCGAGAATACTACCGGGTTTCTACTGATACAAAGCTTAATGCTAATCGGTGAAGTATCCCTTTAATCTTAGTTAATACTACTTTCAACATTTACTAATACGTTATTAAAATCAAAGGTTGTGTTTATTAACATTAGTTAATGCACTGTGAACTAACATGAACAAAAAATGTACAGCTGGATTTGTATGAACTAACTAACAAAGATTAATAACAAATGTATTGCTCATTGTTATTTCATGTTAGTTAATATAAATGAACCTGATTGTAAAGTGTTCCCATGTTTCTGTAGTCTCAGGCTGAAAATGAGGAGCTAAAGGAACAGCTCTGTGTTTTGAGCGCTCAGCATAGTTCAGTACTGGAGGAGAACCAGCGACTCCGTGCAAAGCTGGAGAACCTAGAGCAGGTCCTAAAGGTAACACACACACACACACACACACACACTCTCTCCTGTCAGAAACCCGTTCGATTTGGCGTGTGACTGGTTTGTGTGGTTGTGTTGCGGCAGCACATGCGAGAGGTCGCCGATCGCAGGCAACAGCTGGAACTGGAGCATGAACAGGCACTGGCAATCCTCAAGTTCAAACAGGATGAAATCAAGCGGCTTCAGCGGGTCAGTCATTAGCACAGTTATCAGTCATTCTGCTGTTAAGAAGGATTTACATAGCGATGAGTCTCATGTTTGTGCTTCGTATTCATGAACCCTGATGATCTGTTGACACTGATTCTAAGCGAAATCACATTCTTGCATATTCAGTTGACGATAACACTTTACAGGTCTCATTTATTAATGCGTACACTGCCATTCAAAAGCTTGGGATCGGTACATTTTTCAACTCTTTTGCTCACCAAGGCTGCATTTATTTGATCAAAAATACAGTACAAACTGTTATATTTGTGAAATATTATTACAATTTAAAATGGCTGTTTTCTATGTGAATATCTAGTAAAGTGTAATTTATTCCTGTGATCAAAGCTGTATTTTCAGTGTAGTCTTCAGTGTCACATGATCCTTCAGAAATCAGCATAATATGATGATTTAATGCTCAAGAAACATTTATGATTATTATTATTATCAATGTTGAAATCAGTTGTGTAAATTTTTTGTAGGATTCTTTGATGAATAGAAGGTTTTTAAAAAGAACAGCATTTATCTGAAATAGAAAGCTTTTGTAACATTATAGACTATCGTTCAAAAGATTGGGGTCAGTACGAATTTTATTTTATTTTTTTTAGAATTTAAAGAAATTTATACTTTTATTCAGAAAGGATGTATTTAATTGATCAAAAGTTACAGTAAAGACATTTATAATGGTGAAAAAGATTACATTCAAATAAATGCTGTTCTTTTGAACTTTATATTCATCATAAAATCCTGAAAATAATGTACATAACTGTTTTCAACATTGATAATAATAATAATAATAATAAATGTTTCTTGATCATCAAATCATCATATCAGAATGATTTGTGAAGGATCATGTGACACTGAAGACTGGAGTAATGATGCTGAAAATTCAGCTTTGATCACAGGAATAAATGACACTTTACTATATATTCACATAGAAACCGGTTTATATTTTAAAGTGTAATAATGTTTTACAATATTACTGTTTGTTTTGTTTTTTAATCAAATAAATGTAGCCTTGGTGAGCAGAAGAGACGTACCGATCGCAAACTTTTGAACGGCAGTGTACGTTAACATTAACTAACTATGAAGAATATATTTTTACAGCGTTTATTAACCTTTGTGAATGCTGGTTTATAAAAAATACAATTGTTCTTTGTTCATATTAGTTCATAATGGCCCTATTATGCTTTTTCGGTGTAAAATTATATTCGCCAATTTAAGTTAAGAGATTTCTATTTGTCATTTTCCCTACCGGTTTAGTTTTTTTGAAATATTATCACAGCCTATATATATATATACATACATACATACATACATGTATATGTATGTATGTAGAGTTCAGATGCAAAAGCCTCTAAGTGCCATCTGAAATTTTCTTCTAGAATGATCATTTTTATCAAGCTCGTATATTTAAGTTCAGTAATTTCACTTTAATATCAATGACAATTACCTATGAATTTTCATTTAAGTGAAATTACTGAACTTAAATATACGAGCCTGATAAAAATGATCATTCAAGAAAAAAAATTCAGATGGCACTCAGTTTGCACCTGAACTCTACATATTATATATATATATGATTGAATCAGATGGTTGCATGTGTTATTTTGTGCTGAAGAGTGTGTTCTGGTTCCACAGGCTCAGTTTTTTGCCAAAAGAGAACATGAAGGTGTGGTGCAGATGCTGGAGGTGAGTCTGTCCTGATCGTTTAAACTAACCGATGTGCATTAACTAAAGAAGTGTGATGAGTGGATGACAGAAACGGGACTGTTTATGGTGCTTGGGGTGTTAATGATTGTGTGTTTGTGCGTTGTTTAACTGAATTGTGTCTTTCTCAGGATCTGGTGCAGCTCGTATTGCACAGAGAGCTGGTAGAGTACAGCGTGTGCACTTCCTGTTTGATGTGATGCGTTTCCTGTCTCTCTAAACTGCATCACTGATGGTTGTATCTTCGACCTCCAGAGGGCTCTGTTTACCTACTAGTCCGGTTTATCATTTCAAAGTCCCTTGAGTTGCTGCACACGCAATAAAGCCAAAAACATAAAAAATAAGGGTACTGTAATGGCAATAAAGTATGCAAGCAACAAATTAAAAATATAATAAATTCAGCAAGGCAATAAGGCAATTGAATATGGTGTTATGGCGCTTTTATCCAAAGTGACTCTCACTGCATTTAACGTTTATAATACATCAGTGTCAGTGAGAATCAAACCCGTGATGTTGCAAGCGCTTTGAGAGTTTGAAGCTCAGATTTTTTTGTTGCATGAATGTCTTTGCATTTGTGGTATGAGGTTAGAACGAAGTATTTCACTCTGGTACCTCGCAGCTTGCTGAAAATATAGCGCATTATGAGACTCTCAGTAGATACGTTCAGCAGTGATGCGGTTCAACAGGTTCTGGATTGCAGCGTTTAATAATCTGAACTAATTTCTGCTCGGGCTGCTTGTGAAATGCATGATGTTTTCTCTCTTTCTCTCTCTCTTTGTCTTTCTTTCTTATACTCTGTGTTTTTTTGGCCGCTAACCAGAATACACTGGACTGCATGCAGGTATCAGAACCGCTCCAAAACACATTCATTAGGCCTAAAACCCTCTGTGTCTGTTTAGAGCCAAGTTAGGTTCAGTTTCTGGAGTGTGTGTGTGTGTGTGCGCGTGCGTGCTTGTTTAACTATACTTGTAAGGGCCAATTTTCCTCACTTACATAGTAAAATATTATGACAACTGACTAGTGAGGTTATTTTACTGTCTGCAGAATTTAATGCAACATAAAGCAAACTCTGCATAATTTGCGGCAGCTCACATTTTTGTCTTATTTCCTCAATTTTTCTGCAAAACAAATGTTAACCTGAGAGGGGGGAAGCAATATTAGCTTATAAAAATTCAAAATTCAGTCCAAACAAATGAATCAGTATGTGTTCAAGTGTCCTGTTGCTGCATTGCAGTGAATTCCCTTGTAAAAGTTAGAGGAATATGGAGCATCCGGTTATATGCAAGTGTTTTAAAAGGAAAGATACTTTCCGACATGAGGCCCATTCGAGCGATGGACAGGGTGATATAATATCATATTTATAATATAAATAAGGCGCTGGATCACTTGCGCAGCCGCGTCTCTATCACGCATTTTGGATGCGAAGAGGTAAAAAAGAAAATAGACAAGTGTATGTCATGAATTAATTATTTTGAATATTTAATATTACCCTTTCCATTGCTAAAATGGGCCTCATGTCGGAAAGTGTATATATATATGTGTGTGTGTGTGTGTGTGTGTGTGTGTGTGTATTATATATATATATATATATATATATGTGTGTGTGTGTGTGTGTGTGTGTGTGTGTGTGTGTATATATGTATATATATGTATATATATATATATATATATATATATATATATATATATATATATATATGTATATATATATATATATATATATATGTATATATATATATATATGTATATATATATATATATATATATGTGTATATATATATATATATGTATATATATATATATATATATATATATGTATATATATATATATATATATATATATGTATATGTGTGTGTGTATATATATATATATATATATATATATATATATATATATGTGTGTGTGTGTGTGTATATGTGTATATGTGTATATGTATATATATATATATTATGTATACTGTATGTGTGGGATGAAATGAAAGTTTCTAGTTTCTAGAGGTTAATGAAACAATTAAACTACTATGTAATACTGAAAATAATGTATATTGGGGCTAAAATTTGCTACTCCTGTTAATTGCTTCATTTCACTAGTAGATCTGAAAAATGATTTCACTGGATATGCACTTTTTAAATGCAATCACTGACAATACTCTAATAAATTGAAGACAATAGACAGTGATTATAACTGTGAAATTGTAAAAACATTAAATACTAATTTATAACATTTAAAATGTGTAGTATAATCAGTGTCACTGATCACAACAAAACAGGTTTTGTGTCCAACACAATTCTGAATATTCAGAAAAACGTAATTATGAGTATTTCTGTGCTGGTGTCACCACTGCCTCGTGCATGTGGGACCAGAACCACAGTTTCAGTAAAATATGCACAAAAAAGTATTTCCAGGTAATTGCACTCTTACTGTCACTGACACTAATTATAAGTGATTATTGGTGGGTTTTTAACTGCAAAACAGCAAAAAAATATTGCCGCAGCAAATTCTGAAAAATAAAATGAAAATACCCGCGCAATCCTGGAGTGACTGATGAATCAGCCGAAATATGTTTTTCTTGAAATCGAGTGTTTCTGTGATGGGTGGGTTCATGGGTAGAGGTTGGGTTAGGCCATAGATATCACTAACCTGAAATAAAACCAATGCAAGTCTTCCTCACAAACAAACATGTGTGTGTGTGTGTGTGTGTATGTGCTCGTGTGTGTGTGTGCGTGCGTGTCTGTGTGCACATGGTGTGTCCGCATGTGTGTGTGTGTGTGGTTTGTGAGATCTGTTTTGCAGTTTACTTAAACCACACGGCTAAAGGTGTTCACAAGGTGTTTTTGTGAGTGTTTAGCATGACAGAAGCGTCTCTACTATAGATTTTAGCACTCAAATAAAGGTTTTAAACGTGAAAGAAGGGCTAAAAACACTCCTAAAAGTTGGGTGCTATTCAGCTTTTTGGGTTTTGTTTTTCTCAGAGAGTATTTTCTGTGTAGTGTGTTAAAGTTAATTGTGAGAATTCTGAAGTTTAAATTTGACACGTGGACTTTTGAGGTGAGAGTTTTACAGGAAACCCTTTATTTTTAGGGCTGAGAGCAACAAGACTCAACAAGTGACAGTCGGCCAGCTAATGTGTGTGTGTGTGAGTGTGTTTTTGAGCCTTGTGTGCTCAGTGTGCCAGGAAACTGAACCACAGAGCCGGAAGTGAAACTAGCTCGCCGTAGTCTCACGAACTCAACCTCTCGAGCTTTGAATGCTTTACTACACGCTAGTAGTTTACACTCAGCAAAACGGCTTTAACCCTTCTCCTTTGCCTCCACTTCACTCCTTGCTTTTATTCATGAAGCTTTTTTTGTGCACATATCATGTGACTCGATGCATTAAAATTATGTAGAAAACCTACACACCAGATTTGTATGATTTTTATAGGGTTTAGGTTTCAATGACACAAATATTAAGATATATGAGAACTATTAAAATGAGTAGTCTGAATATTCCTAAATAAATAGGGCATATGATTAGTGATTTGAGCAAAGAAATAAACTCGAGTAACTTCAGCCAGTAATATTATATAATTATAAGTCACATGTCTTGTTAAGGAGAGAAGTGTTGGATTTTTCACATGTTGGATGATTTTATTTTTATAGTCTCAAACTCTTCTTGTATTCATTTAGTTATAGTTTTGTATTTTTTCTGAGATTAATATCCTAAAGTTCACAACAATGTCTTGTTAAGCACAAAAAATGATAGCTTGAAAGCTCTTATAAATATATTTGATGAACAAGCTGTAATTTGACTCTCGAGACTTGCCCAATTATAGACGCTGAATAGATGATGTCACATATTCATTGCATCATCACATGCTCTGATTGGCTAATCCCACTTTTGCAGTGCATCATTCATTGCTTTAAGCATCTGCATTTCTTCATCAAACAAACGGTTATGTTTAATCGTGAATATGAATTAATGTGTGCATGTTAATGTCGACCCTGTGTAGGCAAAGGTTCGGGAGCTGGAGGACAAATGCCGCAGTCAGAGCGAACAGTTTGGGATGCTGTCACAGGAACTGGATAAGTTTCGGGTTCAGGCCTCGAAGATCGACCTGTCGGCCCCCGGCCTGCTGTCCAGCTCCAGTCTGACCCAGCTGACCAATGGGCTCGGCCTGCCCGGTGAGACTGGTACGCTAAATTAACCCTTGTGCCTTATTATGCTACATTATCACCAAATATTGGATTCAATCCTTTTGGCATCTTGATTTCTTTCAATAACCACAGGTTTTTACAGAGCCGCTAAAGGGACCATTTCACCCCCAAAAAAATTACTTTTTGTGTGCTTACGAGAAACTATTGCGTGCACATGGTAGTTTTTTTGTGTGCTCATGCATAAAAATGTTCTGTTTATGTATACTGTCTATAACCTATTTACTTTGTGCGGCGCTGAGAGTATGGATGTGCATCAATAAATAAAGATGTATTTGCTCAAAATGTGGCTTTCGTTAGGGCAGTATACCTCTAATATCACGGCCTTATGTCCGTTTCAACGCATCCTCTGTGACGGGCGAGAAACCGCGCCGTAAAATGGCAATGAACGCAATACTGTTGTGTGCATTGTCCTATTGGCCAAACATTTTAAAAAATCTTACCATCCCCACACTTCTGAACGGTAGTCTGTCCGGCCAAAGGTAAAGTCGCTGTTCTATAAATAGGCAAATACTTAAGAGTCCATTCAAGATTGGATCATTATTGCAGAGATTATTATGTTTCTAGCATGTTATATTTGGTGTTCCGGGTCAAAAATGACTGGCCTTTTAACTTGCTTATAAATCTCTCACCAAATATTGGATTCAATCCTTTTGGCAGCTTGTTTTCTTTCAATAACCACAGGTTTTTACAGAGCCCCTAAAGCAGTGGTCTCTCAAACTCAGTTCCTGGAGGGCCACAGCTCTATCCAGCCAACTCCAACTCACACATGCTTGAAAGTTTCTAGTAATCCTGAAGACCTTGATTAGCTGGATCAGGTGTGTTTGATCAGGGTTGGAGCGAAACTGTGGCCATCCAGGAATTGAGTTTGAGACCACTGCCCTAAAGGGACCTTTGCAAAAATAAAAAATTTTTTTTTTTATAACCCTAACCCTAACCCTTTCTCTATTACAGAAACTTTTTGCTAATAGGCTACAATGCTAAATCAATACCGTGATCTATCAAATATGTGTACAATAACAATCCTCTGTGACGGGCGAGAAACCGTGACGTAAATTGGCCTGATGACGCAAATTTGCCGTGTGCATTGTCCTATTGGCCAAAAATTAAAACAATTTTACCAACCCCCAAACGTCTGAACGGTAGTCTGCCCGGCCAAAAATAAAGTCCCTGTTCTTTAAATAGGCAAATGCTTAAGAGTCCATGAATGGATCATTATTGCACAGATTATTATGTTTCTAGCATGTTAAATGTTTGGCAACAGCTCTTCTAACCCTAACTGATGGAGTGTGTAGCTTTTCATTTCTTAAACAACCATGTAGGAAGAACATCATGGCCATATTCCAGGATGACAAGGATTCATCAGGCTCAGATTGTGAAAGAATGGTTGGGAAGGGCATGAATAATCATTTTCACACATGAATCCATGAGTTTAAATTCATTGAAAGTCTTTGGGGATGTGCTGGAGGAGACTTTACAGAGTGCTGGACTCTTGCATTGGCAATACAAGATCTTGAGCAAAAATGATGCACCTCTTGATGGAAATGAATGTTGTGATATTATTTCCATCAGTTGAGGTGCATTCATTTTTGCTCAAGATCTTGTGATTCAATTTTGTATCATAATGCATGCTGGGTTTGCCTACACACTACAGTGAATAGAATTAGGCCAAAACAAGGTATCTTATGAGCTATCGTTGTATTGCTGCTGCCTACCTTTTAGTCAAGTCAAGTCAGCTTTATTTATATAGCGCTTTTTACAATACAGATTGTTTCAAATCAACTTTACAGAGATAACAGGAAAATAATGCAACAAAGTTTGTCTCTAGAAGAAAATAGCGTCATAGTCCAACTTAATAAGGTTAATTTTTGTTGTAAAAAAGGTAATTTATATATATAGCCGGTCTGGAGAAAACCGTGATGTCATCGTCCAGCTCAGTTCAGTTCTCATATAATGTTGTCAATGCTGGCAGATCAATAATATTGTTGATTATTAGATTCAATTTAATTAAAATTTTAATTTAATTAAATTTAGAGCCGCTTTTGTGTCAGGATCACACCTTATGATGCTGTATAATGCTGTCTGGGTTGGCAGCTCACTAGGTTTTGGAACGCAGCCCGAGAACTGTATGTGTAAGAGATCCATAAGTGGATTCCGTCTGCATTATCCCCTCTTTTTCCAGGCACAAATTCTT
The DNA here is from genome assembly GCF_951802725.1 of Rutilus rutilus. Taxonomy (NCBI): domain Eukaryota; kingdom Metazoa; phylum Chordata; class Actinopteri; order Cypriniformes; family Leuciscidae; genus Rutilus; species Rutilus rutilus. The sequence goes on along the minus strand of NC_140221.1, from coordinate 46,353,395 downwards.
CATGGGAAGACATCGCCTTCTGGAGTTTGGAGGGTAATGAAGCCCTCTGTGATGCCTCTGAGCCTGGTACTATTGAACTTGGTTTCCTTCTAGGCTGTGTTTGTCTTGAATGGAAGACGTCACGTGTCTGCCTGCATGAATAACACATGGAGTGTGACCGTGGGCAGAAGTGGTCACATCCATGATGAATTTGTAACACGATCTGTCCTGAGCTAGAGCTGGGCGATATGAAAATATATAACCTGAGAAACAAGTCGATCATACCGCCCTGCCCTATCCTGAACCATAAAACAATCCTATATGTGATGTTGTAGACGTTCTGTGTATTGACGATGGTACTGTTTGCAGCTCTCACAACCTTGTTAATGTGAGGTTTGTATTGGTATTTGTCATATGAAAATGATCACTTGCATAATTGGTAGGACGTTGCATGAGGATTTCATTGGCTGCTTTATTCTGATGGACCAATCAGAATTCACCATGGTGATCTGCTCTCCCTGACAGCTGCTTCTTGACTATGTTCAGAATGGTTTACTACCATAGTACTTGTACTATGTTGATGACAATTGGACACTTACTAAATTAAGCGTGCAATCTAGTGAGGTCATGTGCCAAAAGTGTGGCATACTATTGCATGAAATTGCATACTGTTTCATGTACTAGTTTTAAAGTCCCCCTGCAGTCAATAATTGTATCTCTTAAAACTCATATTTAATAGTCAAAATGACACATTTAAATGTTTTTTGCTGTAAAAAAAATAATTTCTTCATGCCTTAAAATAGCTTGATTGTAACTCTACACCCTTGCAGCATTTTGAATACATGGTGCCATGAATATGCAAATTAGCCCCGCCTCCACTCACTCACTCCAGCTTGGATTACCTGATCCACTCGGTCAACTATATAGGTTTAATTCAGCCATACGTGTTTGAAGCCGAAACTGATTCAGAAGAGGAAGAGTGAATCATACAGGCTCGTCTACAAGTCCATGTATCAGAATGGAAATGCGTTTCATGTATCGCTCTCTACAACGTCGGACTCATAACGGTTACTGATATGATCAGCCTTTTGCTTGACTATGTTATCAAACAGCTAATAATGTGCTGCTAATGTTCCACAAACCATGTTCCCGTTCGCCATCTCAGTCTGCCTTCTAAAAGTCTTCTTTGCTTTGAACATCATAGAAAGTCAGTGGAGAAAGGCATATCATAACATCGAAATATATATATCATATAGCCTACATAATTCACCCGCTATATGTACCCAATTTATCCTGTCCCCTCTTAAAGGTGTTCTTGTGCTCAATGATAGGAACAGGAACACGCTCGTGACAGGATTGGTCACATGTTTGTGATAAAGGAAAGAGGAGCGTCTTTGGTTCACTGCAGTTTTAAGGAGAAAATACTCAGCAATGGTGTTGACTTATGAATTTACACATGGTTTGTCTTAAAGCACATTAAAAACACCACATAAACAACATTAAAACTTGATTTTCTCCACTGGGGGTCTTTAAAACAGTACTGTATGCAGTATGTACTACACAGTCTACTGTAAGTACTCCATTCTGAATCCCAACATTGTCCTAATCTCCTACTGTATATGTGGATGCATTATTACATGTTTATCATGCAAATCTAACAGCATGTTTAGATGTTAACACGCATAGAAAGCACTTTTGTGTTTTTATTTGCCTCATTCTGATTAATCCACTGCAATATAAGGAAGTCTTTTTAATGTTGCTGATGGAAATGCTCAGTGAAATGTCTGAATGGCTCAGATTGCCATTCATTTTAAAGCAGGCGAGCGATGAATAAATGTAAGCAGAGGTGAAGGATGTGCACTATGACCGGCATGTCGATCACAGCGTGACTAGAGTCACCAATACACACAGATAAATCAGACCGACACATAAACACATGCTTGTGAACTCTCAAAGCATTATGTGCACACATACATATCTACATGTTGAACTGTTTTTTGAGAACTTACCTTGTATGCAGGGCCTAAAATTAACACTCGCCAAGTGCCAAATGCGGGGAAAAATTGGTGTTGGCGAGTATATGAAATATTTGTTTTAGTTTCTAGTAATGCAATATTATAAAAACATAAACAAATGTGAACAATTCTTAGGGACGGTTAACAGGCCAGCGCTGCATCGTCACGAAAGTTGAAGCCAATTGAAATATTCAAGCGCAAGAAGATGTGAAAGGGAACTCAATTCTTTACTCGCTGTGTGTATGTTTTCTTTGCACAAACATCCCCCAAAAAAAGAAAGAAAACACGTGTATCATCATATTGGATCCGTGCAGCGCTAATATTCCTGCTGCCGTCTCTATAATAACGTTAATCAAACAACAGAAGACAAAGAGAAAATTCACTCGCTGTTCTTGACTGAATAACTTTTGTAACTTTAATCTACGTTTAGTTTATACAGTATTTTACGTTTGATTACTTTATTACATTTCTGTACCTGAAAATTGTCATGCAAACACATTTATGCAAAACCGGCTAGTAAGAAATATTTACTTTTTCTAAATAATTTTCTTAAGTCACTGACCATTGGCATGTGTGGCATGAAGTTAGTTTGAGGCCCTGCTCATATGTGTTCCACTGAAGAAAGTCAGTCATACTGGTTGCATTTCCCTACACTCACTGCATGCTCTCCTCTGTCTCTGTTAGATGTGGCTGCGGTCTTGCGGACGGGCTCCACTCCACATGCGGCCGAACTGTCCCGTCCCGAGCGCTCACCGACCACCAAACATCGAGAGCTGCCTGCCATCAGCGTGAAGTCCGGCTCCACGTCCAGTCCCAGGTCTGAGACCACGCACCTCTCGCCCAAATCCGCTGGCTCTCGCCCGGCCAGTCCCCGAAAGGCCAGCCCTACACATGAGGTGAGAGAAACTACACCACTACACACACAACACAACTAAAACTAGCACAAAGAATTTATAGAAATTGAAATAAATAAATAAATGTTAAATAAATTGTTAACTTAAATTAAACTTATTTTATTTCAGTTAGTTGCCCATGTTATTTAAATAAAATGTATAAAAACTAAATAGACCTATAAAAAAAATGAAAAATGTAAATATAATTCAATCAAAATAAATAAAAAATATTTGAAAATATAAAAAAAATCGAAATATTAATAAATGCTGTAATAGTATATTGATGATACTAAAATAACACTGCTAACAAGATCATATCTTTACACGGGTCGGAATAAACTGGGACTTAATGGGTCAACATGTCTTAAACGGCTAAATAAAAAAAGTTACAAACTTAGAGACACAGTTATTTCTTTCACTCCACTTTTTTGTGCAGGATTATCTAGAATGCAGATCATTTGTTGGGTTCTTTCTGGGTTGAATTTGATGAATGACCGGGTTGAGTGTGCCTTCACGCTGTGAAGTTAAAAACTGGTCCCGGGTCAGAGTTCAGACGCTCTCCGGCGCGCGTGCAGCTGTCTAAAGCTGATATTCAGTGAGATAATCCTGTGCAGTGCTGGATTATGAAGGTCGTAGTAGTTGTAAGTGATTATCCATAAAAGGTTTTACCCTTTAGCTATAAATACTGCTTCAATTTACATGGGTCAGTTTACTTCTTACTCACAGCATCACTATATTTAGATGATTTCAGATGCTGACACTGCAAGTTTACCAAGGGACAGACCTGTTATCATTATTATTTACTAATAAACGTTCTACATGTGGTGCATAATGTGAGATGCTGGTATTTGCCAGTGGTGACATGCATAAGTAAATAAGAGCAATGTATGCATAGTTTTTAGATTAGTTGAATTGTCTTTTTGAGTTTTGCTCATGGTTTTTGAGGATGAGGTTGTTATGCAATCTGTCCATCCTGACATCTTTGTAATTAGATGCACTATATGGACAAAAGTTTTGGCTCTCACCTTTTAATTCTTGAATTCAGGTGTTTCAATCAGGCCCTGTTTGCACCTGGTATTAAGATGCGTTTAGGTCGATCGGATCACAAGTAGACGAGGGATGCTTCTATCTTTGTGGGAACTTTTTGGGAAAGGCCCTTTTCTATTCTAGCATGACTGAACCCCAGTGCATAAAGCAAGGTCCATTTGACCTGTCCGCACAGAAGTCCTGACCTCAACTCGTTTGGGATGAACTGGAACGGAGATTGCGAGCCAGGCCATCTTGTCCACAATCAGTGCCTGACCTCACAAATGCTCTATTGGATGAATGGGCTAAAATTCCCACAGAAACACTTGTGGAAAAGCCTTCCCAGAAGAGTGCAGCTGATATGGCTGAAGCCAACTCAATATTAATGTCTATGTATGAAGACATGGTATTGCAATGTCATTACAGTCCCTGTTGGTGTATAGGTCAGGTGTCCCATTCCTTTTGTCCATATAGTGTAGATTCCATAGTGTTTAATTGGAAACACAACCTTTTACCTCAACAACAAAACATCTGGGAATTAAAAGTATATCCGTTTTTTTGGTTTTATAATCCTACCTATGCACAATTAGATAGTTATTTGCATTATATTATTTGCATATAGCAGTGTTTTTCCCTGCTGTAACTCATTTGTGACATTTCAAGATCCACAAGTTGAGAATTACCGTACTGGTTTCTGTTCAAAGAAGAGGTCAACTTTGTTTTAGATCCAAATTGCAATACCAAATTCATTCATTTTTCATATTTCAATCATCCATTTAATATTTAATTAATCTCAGATTGAGTATTTGTGTGTGTGTGTTTCAGGTGGACACTGCTAGTGAAGTTGAGGAGCTGGATATTGACGTTTCTCCAGCGCCGTATTCGGTCAGTAAAGGAGCAGCTAAACTCCAGGTCTTCATTGCACGTTACAGGTAAACACTATTATACTTATTTAATGATTTCTGCTTTCAGCATGTACTAAACTGCCACAAGCATCAAACAAATTACACACTTTAAATGTTGGCCTGTTTTTATTTCTAAATGCAGCTACAATCCCTATGATGGTCCTAATGATAACCCGGAGGTTGAGTTGCCCCTCACAGCGGGAGAGTACATTTACGTCTATGGAGACATGGATGATGACGGCTTCTATGAGGGTGAGTTTATTCATTGTTTTTTTTATAAGATAAATGAGACCAAATTAAATGTCAAAATTCCCAGTAAAAATTCAGTAAATGCACTGAATAAAAAACAGATCTCAGATTTTTTTAAAAAAAAATTTATTTTGAACTAGCATTAGCTGTTGAAATAATTTTTAACTAGACTAGTGAAAAATAGACGTGATCAGACTTTTTTTTTTTAATTAATAAAAAAAAAATCAATTAATTAATAAATTTTAATAGATAATAAAAGGTTTTCATAAATATGTATGTATGTGTATGTGTGCATGTATGTCTGTGTATGCGTGTGTTCGTGTGTGTATGTGTTTGTGTAAGTATGTGTGGGTGTATGTATGTGTGCATGCATCCATGTATGTGTGCGTATGTCTGTGTGCGTGTATGCATGTGTGCATGTAAGTATGTGTGCATGTGTGTGCGTTTATGTATGTGTGCGTGTATTATATGCATGTGTGCGTGTATGTTTGTGTGTGTGTATGTCAGTGGGCGTGTGTAAGTATGTGGGCGTGTATGTGTGTGTGAGTGTATGTGTGTGTAAATATGTGTGCTTTTATGTATGTGTAAGGATGTGTGCATATATGTTTGTGTGGGTGCATGTGTGTGTGCGTGTATGTATGTGTTCATATATGTATGTGTGGGTGCGTGTGTGTGTGTGTGTGTGTGTGCGTGTAACTGTGTGCATGTATGTATGCGTGCTTGCATGTTTGTGTATGTGTGCATGTACTGTATGTATGTATGCTTGCATGCATGTATGTACATGTATTTATGTATGTGTGCATGTATATATGTATGTATGTATGTATGTACACTGTGTACTAAAAGGTCATAACCAACTACTCAACACACTCTAGCATTGTGGTAGCGAGTTTACCTCTGAAAATGTAAAAATCATATTTGCTATTCAAATTTAAAAAAATCTACTTTAAATTTCCTTCATCAACTCTACCGTACCTATAACTAACACTATTGTGTTAAACCATTTAGGTGAGCTGATGGACGGTAGAAGAGGCCTCGTTCCCTCCAACTTTGTGGAGCGTGTGTCGGACGACGACTTCATGAGCTCACACCCTCACCAGGCTGGCGATGTGTCCCATAATTCCTTCCAGGAGAGCAGCTTTCACAGCGGCAGTGAGCGGCTACATCAACATCACTTACGTTTCGCCCCCAGCACCTCCGAGAGGACGGAGACCTCCACGACAGCCTCAGCTCCCGGTGACAATGCCAAAGCCAACCCCACTAACCCTGCCCTGGCCGTCCCGCTCACCAACGGCTTAGACTTGGATCTAGAGGAGGTGGGGGTGGACACTGTGCCTTACCCCCGCAAGCTAACACTAATCAAGCAGCTAGCCAAGAGTATCATCATTGGCTGGGAGTCTCCGCTAGTCCCGTCCGGCTGGGGTTCAGTGTTTAGCTATAATGTCTACGTGGACCACGAGTTGCGGATCAACGTGCCATTTGGTACCCAAACGAAGGCCGTTCTGGAGAGGCTGGATTTAGCGCAGAAAGCATATCGGATTGCAGTGCAGAGTCTGACGGAGCGCGGGAACTCGGACCAGCTGCGTTGCAGTATCCTCGTTGGGCGGGACGTGTGCGTGGCGCCGACTCAACTGCGCGTCGAACGTGTAACGGCTACCTCGGCCAGCCTGACCTGGCTACCTAGCAACAGTAACTACGTGCACATTGTGTCTTTGAATGACGAAGAGTGTGAGCTGGTAAAGGCGGGATGCTATTCACTGTGCCTCAGTAACCTCACACCCAACCTGAATTACAGCGTTAAAGTGGAGGCCAGGCCGCACCGCACAGCCTGGGAACTACCGCCGGAGTGCCGAGAACGCAAAACCGCAGTGACCTCTTTCACAACCCTGACTGCAGGTGAGAAGCAAAGATGAAACCGGAAACTAGTGTATAGGAGCTTTCGCACTGGGTAGTTCAAGGAACTTAGTTATAAGAACTAGCCTCCAGGGTGGTTACCCGAGAACTAATTGTTCCCTTAGGAACGTTTTCCTGGTTGCATTCAGGAACTCTGTAGGAGCCTTCATGCCAGTAGGAACTCTGAAGTAATGTAAGCCGCGCTTGTTGTTGGGACTTTTATTTTGACGGTGCTCCGGACTTTTATTTTGAACGTCAGCCAGAGCCTGAGGACACAGTGCTCGCATTATCCATGTTCATTAGTTTACGATCTAACAGTCCTGTCTAATACGTTATACATTCACATGCGTTTGGCCAATCAGCGCACACTAACGTCCCTGATAGTTCCTATAGTGCTGGTTTAGACCCTACTCTGAAGTAGGAGCTAAATGAGTTCCTCCAGGTGGAGTTCCTAGAACTAAAATCATTCCTAGTTCCTGCGGTGCGAACACGCCAAAATCCAGGTACTTCCACCAATAGTTCTAGGAACTATGAAAGGGTTCCTCCTGTGTGAAAGCCCCTTATGTATATGGTACTCAACCAGAATACGTATTTTGCTACCGCGGGACCGACAAATGCATTTTCAGCTTTTGACTGCTAAATTTCGCTTTAACCATAGACTTCAAGTTATCAGGCAAACGTATCAAAGCGCATTTTCGCGAGTAACAGTCAACCTTGCATTCCCAATGGGCTAGAACTGACAGTTGCAGTCGGAGGAGAATCTATAAGATAAACTGTAGTTAAATTCTGCATGAAACAGAAGTTATGGTTGAAATCATATAAGTTGATAATATAAAAAAAAAAAAAAAGAAATATATCCAAGTGAAACAGCTAGTCAAACAAGAAAAAAATGTGGGGCGGGGCTTGATTTGGTAAATTGGGAATTGATTGGATGGTTGTGGTTTGCTATTGGTGGATCTCATGTGAGTGACAGGTTGTCCCGCCCTCACCATAAGAGAAGAGAAGAGATGTCGCTGCAAAAGGGAGGGAAGTTAGTTTGCAATGCACAATTTAAAATGATGTGCACAGATAAATCATTTATAATAATAAACACTGCAGTATTCCATTAAAAAACAAGAATTTCATGGTGACTTCATATTCACAAATAATTCTTATTCACAGGAGCAAATTTGGCAGTACTTTATTTTACAGTCCAGTTCCCCATGTACATACTATGTACGTAGTATGTATTTGACTCTGAACCTAACCCTAACCTATGTAGTTACCTTATATTAACCAGTGCTTTTTTAGATAAATGCACGTAATTGAGCTTATGTGTATGCACTTGATAGAATTCAAGCAGCATAAGTAAACGGCAAGACGTATATGCTTTATGTTAATATTATCACCACATTATTTGACAAGCGGTGGTTATTGGCATTTTGGTTGACTGCCTACTTTACTAGTATATGAAGTATATGGAATGCTTCTAGCTATTTTGTTTCATTTCAGAATATATCAGGATGTAATTCGTAATATAAACGGCATAATAGATTGGCATAAACTAAAGAGTTTAAAAAATAAGAGTGGTTGGAGACATTAGCTAAAAGAAATCATCATTGGAATAGCATTCACTGATGAAACGCTCACAATAAAGACCGGGAACAACATGTATTAAGAAAGAGTACATTTTTATTTTATGTTAACTTCAACATTTCTAGGTTTGAACTTTGACCCTTTGCTTTGTCCCCAAGGTCCTCCTGATGCTCCTCTGGATGTGCAGTTGGAGCAGGGCCCGTCTCCGGGAATAGCTCAGATCAGCTGGCTGCCTGTTACTATAGATGCTGCCGGGACGTCCAATGGTGTCCGAGTCACTGGCTACACCATCTATGCTGACAAGAAGAAGGTGAATGACTGTGACCAATTTGCATAATCTTAACAAAATAACAAAGAGAATCTTTAAGTGCTCATCATATATGTTCCTTCTTCAATAGTTTAAAGTCCTCCTTAAATGACAGTGAACAGTCTCAAAGTTTCTGATGTCACAAACTACCTTGTAACCAATCAGGTCAATGAGTGATCGACAACGATCGATCTCTGAGCTGCTGTGAGTGAGTGGAGGCGGGGCTCATTTGCATATTCATAGAACTGTGTATACTAAATGAGGCAGGGGTGTAGAGTTATATTCAAGCTATTTTAAGGCATGAAAAAATAATTCAAGGAAAAACCGCTTAAATATGTCATTTGGTGATCAAAGATGAGTTTTTAGGGATAAAATTATTGACTTCAGGGGGACTTTAATAGTGTGCACTTCATGAATATCCGGAGTAAGCAGAGCTTAAATCTTGATGTTACTTAAATTTGAATTCACAAATTAATTTCCATTATTTCAGAGTGTTCATCGTGACTTAACTATTGCTTCTGTCTTCAGGTATTAGAGGTGTCGTCGCCCACAGCAGGCAGCGTTCTGATTGGTCCATCTCAGATTCAGACGTTACAGGCGGCCCATGAGCTCACCGTCCGAACCATGTCAGCTTTTGGCGAGTCGGTGGACTCATTGTCGGTGAATGTGCCCGCCAAATTGCCTGCCATCATGTCCGGTGCCTCATTGCCTCAATGCCAGTCTTTGCCAGCTACCGCCAGTGTCCTCATGGCCAGTGCCAATCCAGACCCTGCTGTTTGTGCCACATCTCTCTCTGCTGCCAAAATGCCCATTCTGCCACACGCTGCTACACTAGACGAGCACACCATTGGTCCTGTTCGGGGAGTCTATGTCAACACGCCCAAAGCAGTCACTTGTGAGGTGCCTCCTTCTCCTGCGTCCTATGTAGAAGCCTGGGCAAACCCAACATCAACTGCAGCGCTGACGACTACAATGGCAGCACAAGAAGCACTGTCACTATGTGCCTCGCATACTAACTCAACGGTGGGTCTCAACTAAATTTCTGCTTGTCTACAGTTTTAGTCACTGCTCTGTGCAAGTAGTCATTTAGCAAACACTTTAAGAGCCAAAAAAAAACATTGTAAACGTATGCGTTTCTTTATTCTGTGAAACACAAAAAAATAATGTGTATATGTATGCTGTTGAGATCCAAAAATGACAAAAAAAAGCAACACCAAATTTATCATAAAAGTAAACAGTAGTGTTGCATAATGAACAGACCATTTTTCACTGTAACTCTGGGGCGTCTCCTCTTGCCCTATTTATAAATAGTCAAACTCAAAAGAGGTTTGAGAACTACAGAGGAAGTAAGACTTAAGTTTTATAAACCATGTAATATAATGCCCTCAGTTAATTTTGTTGTTTGGAAAATAGCCAGGACATTCCACTTTTTTCAGATCTGATTTTTGGTTAAGACCAGTAACCTTTTGAAGCCCTGCTCTAAGCTTTAGCCACTGCATTTGGTCCTACTCGACCCACTTCTATTTCGATTCGAACGGGTCTCTCCGGCATGGGAGGCAGGCATGCTAACAAGTACGCTAAAGACCACAGCCTCTAGTGCCAGTCGCAAGCACACCGCTAGAGGCCTCTTTAGTTTTACACTCACAGCTCTTACTAGCTTGCCTCCATTACACTAACCCTTCTAAACCTTACTCCCATCCGGGTCACGGCACCAAATCTAATCCGATCGGGATTTGAACTGGGGTCTCCGGCATAGGATGCAGGCTTGCAAACAAAGACGCTAAAGACCGCAGCCTCTAGAGTCAATCGCTAGCATGCCTTTTGAGGCCAGGGGAGTGACTTTTACACACACCGCTCCTACTAGCTTGCCTCTGTTGCACTCACTCTCATACGGGTCACGGCACCAAATGTAACTGGTCCTACTCAACGCACTCCGCGCTTGCCTCCATTACACATTAACCCAATTTCATGTGGAGTATAATGTAGAACTGTTTCAGTTTATATATAGGCCTGTCGCGATAGTCAATAAATCAATTAATCGCACGATAAAAAAAAATGAGCTCGATAATTTTTCCGGCCGCGATAATTCCATTTGCATGCTTGTTTGTTTTCCTCTCTATCAAAGAGACTGGATGACCACTCTCGGTTCCTTAGCGTATAGGAGGAGTGAACCCTCTTGTCAGTTGCATGGTCATTGTGTGGGGAGGCGGCGCTTGTCAGTCACATGGTATTTGTATGGGAAAGCGGGACTGCTTGCGGCGACTGCCGGGAGAGAGAGAAGACGCTAGTTGTGAGTTGGAGGGAAAAAAAAGAAAAAGATGGAATTGGTTTCAAAGCCAAACGCGACAGCGAGCCCGATCTCATGAAAATGCGTATCTACACCACGAATGTTATTTCTCGTGCCATTTATACACCAAAAATAGTTTTTGCGTGCATATGATACGCACTTTATGGCGTGTAATACGCACGCACTCCTCACCCCTAATCCTAACCAAGTATTTTCAGTGCGTAGCATATACACGCAATAAAGTGCGTCTCCGTCTTCCCGACAGTACACAATCACTCAGGCATTTAGTCGACAAAGTAACAGAAGGACAGTGCAAAATGGTGCACTATGGCCTGTTGAGGCTTTTTTTATTTGTTTACAAAGGTCCTTACTGGCAGTTTTGCCTGTTATGGAATGTATCACTATTTATGTCTGAGCCTAATGTTTAATATTTTTTGAAGTGCAATTTTGATTACATCTATTTTATTTATTGTTTTTGGTATTTATTCAAGTGAATTTTTTTGTTAACAGACACTGAGAGTCCATTGCTTTTATTGTTTTTGGTTGTTTTGTTCATTTTTTGTGGATATTTAAAATGTTTTCCGTTTTCAATGTTTAATATTCTTTAGAAATAAAAGTTAATAGATCTCTGAAAAGTTGTACCTGCATTATTATGCCATTATCATTATATTAGATGAAAATGGTCTCAGAACGTCAATATTATCGTTTATCGGACAATTTATCATCCAGCAAAATTTGTTATCGTGACAGGCCTATTTATATATAATGTCTGTGTGCAGAGATATTGGATGTAAAGTTTTTCTTTAGGGTTGGGAATGAGTATTTTATCTGTTTGAGTAGTAAAAGTGTTATCCATCAACAGGTGAGTGTATCTGCACCCATGGTCACACCTGCACCTGTGGTCATGCCTGTGCCTGTTGCCACACCAACGTCCATGGCTGTACCTGCTCCCTTGAACACACCAGTACACATGCCAGTGTCCATGACAGTGCCAGGTCCTGTGGTTGTGCCAGCACCTGCCACCATGCCTGGGCCCATTCCTGTACCTGTTGGTGTACCTGCATCAGTGCAAGTGCAGTCCAGTGTGGCCCCTGCAGCGCTTAACCCCAGCAGAGAGACAGACAGCCCAGGAGTCCAACGTCCTGTTGCCTCCCTCTCTGAATTCCTGGAGGACCCCCGTGCCAAACTTCATACACCGCCACCAATTTACACATCCCCCAAAGTCAACATCCCAGGAAAGGACCCTCTTAATATCCCGGATACGCACCCACTGAGGCCACCCAATCCATCGCCTTTTGAGTCAGAGCCTGAGGAGGACAGGGAAAACACCAGGCTTGTGTCCATGGAGGAGTTCCTGCGGCCTGTACCTCAACCTCATATGAAGGTCTGTTTCCAAACCAAATCAGGAGACCATATGTGTACCTGTGCAATTAATTTCATTTTATACTGCACTTTTTTTGAATATCTTTCTTTCAGATCTAATCTTGATATACAAATTTATTCCATCAGAGAAACACCTTTTGATGCATGAACTGTGTGTCTTGTTACTCTGATGTGAACTTTTGAGTAATTAATGAATTCATTTAAACATTATGTGTTGTGCTAGTGAAGTAGTGTCCAGTTCTGCTCCTGGAGGGCCACTGCCCTGCAAAGTTTAGCTCCAACCCCAATTAAACACACCTGAAACGGCTTATCAAGGTCTTTGGAATTACTTGAAACTTCCGGACAGGTGTGTTGGAGCAAGTTGGAATTAAACTCTGCATGAAGGTGGCCCTCCTGGAATGAACACCCCTGACCTAGAGTCTCAGAAACCTGTTGAAATTGTTGTATCTTTTGTACTCTATCAGGTATATGCTAGTGGTCTTTTAGACCCTCCCCCAGACTATCAAGGGGAGAGCAGTCGGTCTGATCTGTCAGACATACTGGAGGAAGAGGAGGAAGATCTGTACTCTGAGACTATCACTGACGTCCCCTCCAGAGGTTACGGTACAGCTCATAAGGGAAGGGTATGTAGATGCACATGAACACGTAGTATTCCTCAGTGAACCTTTGGACAAAATGTTGAGTCCTTTTGCGACATGGCAAGTTCTGATTGGTTGTAATTGTGCCGTGTGATACAGCATTTTTGCTTTTGGTGTGGACAGGCAAATTACTCAAGTAGAAACTTGTTAGGATACAAAGTTAGCCATACTTTTATGTTCTTTCTGTTTCTGTTGCATTTTAATTTTCTTGTTTCTTTTTCTTGTTTTCTTCTATTTTCAACTTTTGCCACCAAACAAAACCAACCTTTGTCCTCATCTGCATGTTTTCAATCTATCGCCTTGTCCTTTCCTATTTCTAAAACAACCCCAGTGTGAAATGTGGGAAACTGATAGTGATGAAGAAATTTTGGAGAGGATTATAAAGCTCCCCCCTCAGGTCTACCACAACAAACAGCTCTTCAGCATCCCAGAAGTCACGGAAGAGGAAGACAACACAGAATCAGAACCCTATACTAGACGTTCCCCAGGCCGGACTGCTTCAGGCAAGGGCCACCAGAGTGGACGCGAAGGTCGCCGACATTCTCCCTTCCACCAAAATCATGGACATAAAACTGAATCTGAATCGCCCGTAGTGAGGTACAAAGGGACAGCGCCAGTCAGGACTAGACCCAGAGTGCACTATGCTGACACAGTGGACACCATCAACTATCAGGATGAGGAGGAGGAGGTGGAGTTGGACTCTGATAGTAGCCTGTACGCTGGGCCTAGTTCTGGAAGTGTGGGTGTGCGCCGCACACCACACAAAGCACATGGCGATCGACTCAGGAGAGAGGCCTTACTCCGTAGCCAGATGTCTTCAGATCTCCTTGGCATTTTGGCATCTTCAGGAACAGGGCAGGGACCGTATTTAGTTAGCAAGACCGTACACCGTGTAAAGTCGCCCACTGGACCCTCGACAGAGATTGACGTAGAGTATGGAACTGATAATGATGAGGAGCAACGGCTGTTTGACCCTGGAGAAGTGGTGTTAGACCAGATGAGCTCTGAGTGGTGGGTGGAGGGTGGTAACAATGAGTACCACAACCTGCCCCTGACATGCAGATCCCAGCCAGAGCTGCCCCCAAGCAACCGCTCATGGGTGGGTTGTCCTCTGTCCATCTGTCTCCTGCTGTCCCTTAAGACGCTCTCTTTGAGAAACCTGCCCATCCCTTTAGGACATGGCTGAAACCTTTTGCGTCCTAAAAGCGAAGATGAGCGCTGGTTTGCACCCACATCATTTGCTATTCTTATCAGTTCCCTGTAGCTTAACTTTTCCAACTTGCAGTATCATAGTTGGAAGGCTTAGAATGTTTTCTTGAATTTAGCTATGACAATCTTAAGAAATTGAGCAATTCTGGTTCTAGTTCCACTTAATGATTTCATTAAGTTTCCTTTTAGTAATTTTGAGAAAAAGTGGACAGTATTATTGCATTCACTACCCGAGCACCTCTGATTTGTATATTGCATGTTAAGTTGTTAAGGAAGAATGCAGGAAGGAAGTTAAGGAAGAACGTTACAGAACTGTTAATGTAACCGAAAGTCTGAACGAAACCAAACGTCCGTTCTGAATAAGACGTGGTTCTCGATTCCAAACTCTACATGGAGTTAATTTACCACATATGATGTTAAGTGGTTATTGCGCTACATGGGATTCCACCAAGTACACAGTGACTCCCCAACACTAATTTTACTGTGGATGCAAAAGGTTTAAGCCTGTACATCTCGTTCCTTGCGTTTGGTTGTGTACCCTACACCCTTTCTCCCAGTCTCTAGTCAAGGCATCTTCATATTTGTAGTTGTGTAGCTGACAGCACTGCTCTATGTATTTGTCCTACATCTTACTGTACTCTTTCCAGTGTCAGAATGTTGCTATGCTAAGGCCTTGGCTTTCCATTACCGCTCAACAGGTTTACTTGCTCTAGTGCATCTCCTTTCCTTGATATTAATGGGATGCTTCTTGCCCCACATGTTGTCAAGGTTGTCCAGAGAATGCTTAAGCGGTTAAAGCAGAGACTGGACAATACAGATGTGCTGTGTGAAACTGTATGTTGTACCTGCAAAAGGGATCTCCATGTTGTTCTTATAATTCCTCTGTGTTGTTATGGAGAACAACCTTAAGTGCTTCTGCTTTTTATCTGGAATCAAATGTTGCTTAAACAATAGTTTTTACGTGTCAGTGTGAGTGTGCGTGTGTTTCAGGGCTCCAGGCTAATTGCTGATTCAACAAAAACGTTTGCATCAATTGCATCAATCTACAGTATTTGCCATTAGGCATAGACACCAAATATTCATAGACACACTTCATATTGTGAAATTATGTGGCTTCTTTAAATACTCTAGAAAGGTGCACAAACACAGAAACAAATACTTGGCCAATGCAATCGCAGTCAGTTGTAAATAGCTAGATAGCTTGAAGCTAGAATAGTTTTGTAGACAATGTTTCAGATCTTGTGGTTAGCAGGTAGTAAGCTAAGTAAACTTCACACTGGAACACGGACTACTGCAAATGTTCCAAATGCAAGCTTGGCAATTCATATATTATGGACTGTTATTTGCCAAGTAAAAAATATAACGTGGCCCCAAAATGCTTTATTAGCAGCAAGTGGCTCACAAGTGATTGTTCTAGTCTGGAGCCCCTAGTGTTCATATGTGGTATTACATGCAGTTTGTGTGATGGTGCTGTCATCCCACTGTGATGTTCGTCAGTGACTGTTTCCCACCATTGTCATCATCTAACTGTTTGTTTCTCTTACATTAGGAGGCAGCTGGAAGAGAAGATCCAGGTGCAACGTGGTGCGATGTCACTCAAAAATCAGCACGCTCTGAAATTAGACTGCATAGAGGTGAGACTCTCTCACTTCCCTCTCTCTCACTATAGAAGCAGATTAACTCTAGACAGCTTGTCATGACACAGGAGGAATTGACAACTATGAAAATAGCTTCCGGGATAATACCTGACCACTGTGTACTGCATACAGCTCTCGTTTAGATCACATCCATCTCAGACTCTTCCCAACCCACCCAACTTTAGACTGCCCTTCTTCTCCAAATGTACTTTCAGCCACACCCACATGTGTGTCAGCCCACTCTAAATTGGGACGACTTTTGTTCCTAATAAGTATTGTTTTCTGAGACTGATTTATTGCTCATTCGTAGGGTTATTGATTTGATTAAACCTAAACCTAGGCACATAAATTGCCTTGGAACTCGCTTGTTGAGGAATGCTTTCTATGTGATCAGATGCACATTTAATTTTATTTAAAACCCACAAATTTGCATTGGTGGAGAGTCGAGCCATGTCTAGTGACCATAGTAGCATAGAGATTTTGAAGTGGACAACTAATATACACCATTGCACTATATTTGACAACATTTTTGAATCTGTGTTTCCTTTGACAACATCCCCAAAAGGAGGTTTTCCCAAAGGTAGCACATTTTTTCTGGATATTTGCCCTCAAATGTGACTCACAGAGGTTGTGGAATGACCTCCTTTCTTTGCCCTGCCCTTGATTGTTGCTACAGATGGTCTTGATCCTCACTAATGAGATGAGCACATCTCACTGCTGGAGCTTAACACGAACACGACAGACACCCATTACCACCACTGATCATGCATCTCTGTTTTACACTGTATTCCTTACCCCGCCCCCTTCCAACTCATCCAGAAACTGGAATACGATCCTGATGAATTCAGGGTGCTGACCCTCGACCTCTTGACCTTGAGTCCGCCTGTCAGACTCCAAAGTACAGAACAGCAGTTTTATTTTGCATACATGTCCAATATATAGGACAGGTGGTTTTGGGTGGGGGCATTTGTGTTTGCTTTACATTTATTTACAGTTTGCATTTTCATTTATTTATTTAGTAGACACTTGGGTGACTTAAATTAATACATTTTTATCTACAGTCTCCTACAGTTGAATCAATTCATGCAGTAATCGATCAATTGGCACAATTGAATCTGAGCTGCTTATCAATATCAGTAAGAACCTTATTACAAATTGAGCACCAATAATGATGGAGCATATTCAAATGATTTCTGAAGGATAATGTTACACTGAAGATTGGAGTAATGATGCTGAAAATTCAGCTTTGTAGTCACGGGAATAAATTGCATTAATAATTTTAAAAAATGTAGAAAACAGTTCTGTATTAATATTTCTGAATTGTACTGTTTTGCCTTGGTGAGCCTAAGGAAAATCTTTCAAAAACATTACAAAAACTCAATTACTCCCAACTTTTGACCAGCCATGTAGTTTTAATCTGTTCCGTAAGAACTTTATTAAAAATCATAAAGTTTGTTGGTATCTGAATAGACATTGGTGTGTCTTTCTCTCTTCCTGTCGCTCTCACTCTGTGTCACTCATGTGCGCACGTTTCTCTAGCGGCTCATGGCGGCTTAGGATCAGGAGGTTTTAGTATGATTACCTCACTTAAGGACACGCCTGGGCCGCACCATTCTTTCTTTCAGGCGGGGGAGACAACGCACACATTAGTTCACTGGCTTTAATGTTTGGAATGCATCAAGGAAAATGGGAAAATTGTCTAAAAGAATTTGTTTTATTGTAATGTTATAACGAAACTTTGCAAAGCTTCCCAAAAAAAATTATGATGCATGATATCCAGATCAACCACCAATGTGTTTGCTGCATATAAATGTTACAGGTGTGTTTGTGTGTACTCTTTGGTGTTGCAGATCCCAGACCATGTGGAGAAAATGAGGTCAGAATCTTTGTTGCCCTCTTCCCATATGAACCTGCAGTCATGTCACCCAATCCTGATGCTGTTGAAGAGGAACTTCCCTTTAAAGAGGGACAGATTATCAAGGTTTGACTTAGTTGCATTTCATTTTGTGATTTTCACACATGTATTAGTCTTTAATAGTAGACCATACTAGCTTAAAGACGGCATGAAGCATAAGTTGCGATAGTCTTTTCTTTCCTACTGTGACATACAGTCCTGCTCAGAGTTATTGGCACCCTTGCATTAATAAACACCCTTGCAATAAGTCTGCATCGTTAATCCTCACAAATTCTAACCTTTCATACACATTTGCCACAATTATTGGCACCCTTGGTAAATATGAACAAAGAAAACTGTGAAACTAAATCTGCATTGTTAATCCTATTGACCTTTTAATTGAAAAGCTCACAAATTCTAACCTTCCATTGACGTAAAACAATGAAAATACTAGGGGGAAATCTCATTATGAAATATGTTTTTCTCTAATACACATTGGCCACAAGTAATGGCACCCTTTTATTCAATACTTTTTTCCTGATGAGTTTGGAGATCAGAGACAATTCCTCTATAGAGAATCGCTCCAAATCTCTCCTCGTTCAAAGTTCATTGCAGTGTTTTTTCTCTTCAGGTTTATGGGGACAAAGATGCAGATGGTTTCTACCGAGGCGAGTCGGGTGGTCGTCGTGGCTTTGTCCCATGTAATATGGTTTCAGAGATCCAGGTTGATGATGAGGAGACCAGAGACCAGCTCCTGATGCAGGGCTTCCTCACCACAGAGGCATCTATGGAAAAGATAGGTGTGTTTATCATTGCATGTGTCAGACTCGTACATCTACACCTCGATCTGTGTTTTCACTCCAACATATCATGTTACCAGTCAGATTTGAGCCCAGCAAACTGTTCTTTCATGATAGCTTTGTACTCCAGTGAGCGGCTTACCTAGACAGCATTGAAGGCATCACAGGTACAAAGGCTTGAACTGTTTGAAATGATACTTTTGAAATAGATACTTTTATACTTAGATAGGAAATTGATACATACAGTGCTGGTCAGAATTATTTGCCCCCTTGGTAAATATGATCAATGATGGCTGTAAAAAAATTAATCTGCATTGTTAATCCTTTTGATATTTTATCAAAAAAATTTGTGCAAAAATCTTACCTTTCATTGAAGTAAAACAATTGAAAGTGGGGGGAAAGTCACGTTATGAAATAAATGTTTTTCTCCAAAACACGTTGGGAACAATTATTTGCCCCCTTTTATTAAATACTTATTTGTTTTAATACACTATTGAAACGTATTCATTAAACATGTTTATATCATAAAAAAAATTGACTATTTCACCCAATATTTGTGTGTTCAATGAGCTTATTTGATTACTGAGCATATGCTAACTTCAAACTCTCTTGAAATCAGTTGTAAGCATTAAAAAGCACTCTAGATTCTGCTTCTGTCTTCACGACGGGATCTTAAAGTGCTGTCTAGGTAGACAACTGACTAGGTTTTGGAGCAGAGCTGTAGTCTGACTGACATTTATTGAAGGTCATATTTTGAGCATGGTTCTAAAATAAAAATAAATCTCTTAACTTATCGTCCAAAGAAAAAGCCACAATCCAGCTACAGGGGACATTTTAGCATAGCTAGAATTACATTTTTAGACACAAGCTTTAAAATAGGTTTCAAGCTAACAACTTTGAGGAACTTGGGTTTGTAACTTAAGTTCTTAAAGTGTTAGCAGTGGAAAAGTGCTACTTTTATGTACTTCATAAGGGTGCATGCAGTATTTTTTCTCTCATTTAAGGCAAGACGCTACAGGTAAAACCATGTTTTTTCATGCACTGGTCAATTTTGTGATTAGTGGAAAGAAAACATCCAAAATAAAATACACATTTAAGTGTTTGTTTTATTGCACTTTATCTATTTGAGTCTGTAGGGTTTCAAAGGGTTGTCTTTAAAGGATGAGGGTTTTTTTTCCACTTCAATCCTCACTAAAGCATTTTCCGATTTATGGAGTGATAAAAAGAGAAATCCAAAATCCACTCTTTAATAACCTTTAACTCTAATATGTAAACAAAATGAAACAAGAATTCTGAACCTGACTTTATCCAATGTTCTGGAAATGTATGCAAATGCATGCATATTTAATTAGATAATGCATCATTTGCATATTTACACATTTCAGAAATCTTATAAAACAAAACAATTGTAATGTTCTGTCATTAATCAACTTGGAGAAATATGGTGATATCTAATAGTTAAACATTTTTACTCTATTCACCTGTAGTGTCTTGCCTTAAATAGTTGCACATGAAGGAATGAATTGTACTTTTTAAAAATGATGTAAAAAATGTACATGAAAAAGTGGCCACCGTGTTGATGTCACATGATCAGCCGAATACTCCTCACTTTATCTCAATCTGTTCTTAATTTTATTTGGTTCATGTTTCAGTGTCAGTTTCATTTCAGATCACAAAGCTTTGCCATTTTTACAAAAGTGCCAAAGTACTGTCATTGTAATGTGTGTGTTTTTGTGGTCACTGTATGAGCAGTTCAAAGAGCAACAACGTGGATTGTGTCTGCCAGAATACTTTGCTACAGTTCCGGTTCAGCCCTTTCTTTCTCACTGTGGTGGATCATTGCTGAAGCTAATGCTTATTCTGTTGTTTAAAGAGATAGTTCACTCAAAAATGAAAATTCTGTCATCATTTACTCACCCTCAACGTTTGAGCTTCAAGAGCCAATGAGGTTCATTCTGGTGTTACGCAGAACGTTTGAACTTCAAGAGCCAATGAGGGCCATTCTCGTGTTACGCAGAACGTTTGAGCTTCAAGAACCAATGAGGTTCATTCTCGTGTTACGCAGAACGTTTGAGCTTCAAGAGCCAATGAGGTTCATTCTGGTGTTACGCAGAACATTTGAGCTTCAAGAGCCAATGAGGTTCATTCTGGTGTTACGCAGAACGTTCGAGCTTCAAGAACCAATGAGGTTCATTCTGGTGTTACGCAGAACATTTGAGCTTCAAGAACCAATGAGGTTCATTCTCGTGTTACGCAGAACATTTGAGCTTCAAGAACCAATGAGGTTCATTCTCGTGTTACGCAGAACGTTTGAGCTTCAAGAGCCAATGAGGTTCATTCTGGTGTTACGCAGAACGTTTGAGCTTCAAGAGCCAATGAGATTCATTCTGGTGTTACGCAGAACGTTTGAACTTCAAGAGCCAATGAGGGCCATTCTTGTGTTACGCAGAACGTTTGAGCTTCAAGAACCAATGAGGTTCATTCTCGTGTTACGCAGAACGTTTGAGCTTCAAGAGCCAATGAGGTTCATTCTGGTGTTACGCAGAACGTTCGAGCTTCAAGAACCAATGAGGTTCATTCTGGTGTTACGCAGAACATTTGAGCTTCAAGAACCAATGAGGTTTATTCTCGTGTTACGCAGAACATTTGAGCTTCAAGAACCAATGAGGTTCATTCTCGTGTTACGCAGAACGTTTGAGCTTCAAGAGCCAATGAGGTTCATTCTGGTGTTACGCAGAACGTTTGAGCTTCAAGAACCAATGAGATTCATTCTGGTGTTACGCAGAACGTTTGAACTTCAAGAGCCAATGAGGGCCATTCTCGTGTTACGCAGAACGTTTGAGCTTCAAGAACCAATGAGGTTCATTCTCGTGTTGCGCAGAACGTTTGAGCTTCAAGAGCCAATGAGGTTCATTCTCGTGTTACGCAGAACGTTTGAGCTTCAAGAGCCAATGAGGTTCATTCTGGTGTTACGCAGAACATTTGAGCTTCAAGAGCCAATGAGGTTCATTCTGGTGTTACGCAGAACGTTCGAGCTTCAAGAACCAATGAGGTTCATTCTGGTGTTACGCAGAACATTTGAGCTTCAAGAACCAATGAGGTTCATTCTCGTGTTACGCAGAACATTTGAGCTTCAAGAACCAATGAGGTTCATTCTCGTGTTACGCAGAACGTTTGAGCTTCAAGAGCCAATGAGGTTCATTCTGGTGTTACGCAGAACGTTTGAGCTTCAAGAGCCAATGAGGTTCATTCTGGTGTTACGCAGAACGTTTGAGCTTCAAGAGCCAATGAGGTTCATTCTGGTGTTACGCAGAACGTTTGAGCTTCAAGAGCCAATGAGGTTCATTCTGGTGTTACGCAGAACGTTTGAGCTTCAAGAGCCAATGAGGTTCATTCTGGTGTTACGCAGAACGTTTGAGCTTCAAGAACCAATGAGATTCATTCTGGTGTTACGCAGAACGTTTGAACTTCAAGAGCCAATGAGGGCCATTCTCGTGTTACACAGAACGTTTGAGCTTCAAGAACCAATGAGGTTCATTCTGGTGTTACGCAGAACGTTTGAGCTTCAAGAGCCAATGAGGTTCATTCTGGTGTTACGCAGAACGTTTGAGCTTCAAGAGCCAATGAGGTTCATTCTGGTGTTACGCAGAACGTTTGAGCTTCAAGAGCCAATGAGGTTCATTCTGGTGTTACGCAGAACATTTGAGCTTCAAGAGCCAATGAGGTTCATTCTGGTGTTACGCAGAACGTTCGAGCTTCAAGAACCAATGAGGTTCATTCTGGTGTTACGCAGCACGTTTGAGCTTCAATAACCAATGAGGTTCATTCTGGTGTTACGCAGAACGTTTGAGCTTCAATAACCAATGAGGTTCATTCTGGTGTTACGCAGAACGTTTGAGCTTCAATAACCAATGAGGTTCATTCTCGTGTTACGCAGAACGTTTGAGCTTCAATAACCAATGAGGTTCATTCTCGTGTTACGCAGAACGTTTGAGCTTCAATAACCAATGAGGTTCATTCTCGTGTTACGCAGAATGTTTGAGCTTCAAGAACCAATGAGGCTCATTCTGGTGTTACGCAGAACGTTTGAGCTTCAATAACCAATGAGGTTCATTCTGGTGTTACGCAGAACGTTTGAGCTTCAATAACCAATGAGGTTCATTCTGGTGTTACGCAGAACGTTTGAGCTTCAAGAACCAATGAGGTTCATTCTCATGTTACGCAGAACGTTTGAGCTTCAATAACCAATGAGGTTCATTCTCGTGTTACGCAGAACGTTTGAGCTTCAATAACCAATGAGGTTCATTCTGGTGTTACGCAGCACGTTTGAGCTTCAATAACCAATGAGGTTCATTCTCGTGTTACGCAGAACGTTTGAGCTTCAATAACCAATGAGGTTCATTCTCGTGTTACGCAGAACGTTTGAGCTTCAATAACCAATGAGGTTCATTCTCGTGTTACGCAGAATGTTTGAGCTTCAAGAACCAATGAGGCTCATTCTGGTGTTACGCAGAACGTTTGAGCTTCAATAACCAATGAGGTTCATTCTGGTGTTACGCAGAACATTTGAGCTTCAATAACCAATGAGGTTCATTCTCGTGTTACGCAGAACGTTTGAGCTTCAATAACCAATGAGGTTCATTCTCGTGTTACGCAGAACGTTTGAGCTTCAATAACCAATGAGGTTCATTCTCGTGTTACGCAGAACGTTTGAGCTTCAATAACCAATGAGGTTCATTCTCGTGTTACGCAGAACGTTTGAGCTTCAATAACCAATGAGGTTCATTCTCGTGTTACGCAGAACGTTTGAGCTTCAATAACCAATGAGGTTCATTCTCGTGTTACGCAGAACGTTTGAGCTTCAATAACCAATGAGGTTCATTCTCGTGTTACGCAGAACGTTTGAGCTTCAATAACCAATGAGGTTCATTCTCGTGTTACGCAGAACGTTTGAGCTTCAATAACCAATGAGGTTCATTCTCGTGTTACGCAGAACGTTTGAGCTTCAATAACCAATGAGGTTCATTCTCGTGTTACGCAGAACGTTTGAGCTTCAAGAACCAATGAGGTTCATTCTGGTGTTACGCAGAACGTTTGAGCTTCAATAACCAATGAGGTTCATTCTCGTGTTACGCAGAACGTTTGAGCTTCAATAACCAATGAGGTTCATTCTCGTGTTACGCAGAACGTTTGAGCTTCAATAACCAATGAGGTTCATTCTCGTGTTACGCAGAACGTTTGAGCTTCAATAACCAATGAGGTTCATTCTCGTGTTACGCAGAACGTTTGAGCTTCAATAACCAATGAGGTTCATTCTCGTGTTACGCAGAACGTTTGAGCTTCAATAACCAATGAGGTTCATTCTCGTGTTACGCAGAACGTTTGAGCTTCAAGAACCAATGAGGGTCATTCTGGTGTTACGCAGAACGTTTGAGCTTCAATAACCAATGAGGTTCATTCTGGTGTTACGCAGAACGTTTGAGCTTCAATAACCAATGAGGTTCATTCTGGTGTTACGCAGAACGTTTGAGCTTCAAGAACCAATGAGGTTCATTCTCATGTTACGCAGCACGTTTGAGCTTCAATAACCAATGAGGTTCATTCTGGTGTTACGCAGCACGTTTGAGCTTCAATAACCAATGAAGTTCATTCTCGTGTTACGCAGAACGTTTGAGCTTCAATAACCAATGAGGCTCATTCTGGTGTTACGCAGCACGTTTGAGCTTCAATAACTAATGAGGTTCATTCTCGTGTTACGCAGAACGTTTGAGCTTCAATAACCAATGAGGTTCATTCTCGTGTTACGCAGAACGTTTGAGCTTCAAGAACCAATGAGGTTCATTCTCGTGTTACGCAGAACGTTTGAGCTTCAATAACCAATGAGGTTCATTCTGGTGTTACGCAGCACGTTTGAGCTTCAATAACCAATGAGGTTCATTCTCGTGTTACGCAGAACGTTTGAGCTTCAATAACCAATGAGGTTCATTCTGGTGTTACGCAGAACATTTGAGCTTCAATAACCAATGAGGTTCATTCTCGTGTTACGCAGAATGTTTGAGCTTCAAGAACCAATGAGGTTCATTCTGGTGTTACGCAGAACGTTCGAGCCTCCACAAGAGGTTTGTTCTCACGCGTCAAACTGGTTGGTTGAGGTTCTGTTTATGTTCGCTGATCAATGTCTACATGTGAATAAAAGCCTAAATTCAATCTTTTCATCATATAAAGTGATCGAAGTCTCTTCAGAAAATTTGGACTAAACCGCTCAATTCATATGGATTATTTTTTTCGATCTCTTCATGGACTTTTTGAAGAGTCAAAGTGGTAGTTGCGATGGAGGGACATTTTTCGAAGATGAACGAAAGACTCGCGTGTTCAGAACGACATGAGGGCGAATAAAAGATGACAGATTCTTTCATTTTTGGGTGAAGTAAGCCTTTACTCTCTCATTTTCAGCTTGGTTCTGGTTTTGCTTTTCCTTTGGCTTCTCATTCATTCTTGTCTGCCTACTTGTCTTTTTTTCCCTCGTATCCTGTTTAAATTTCATAAAGACGCCCGCTTACATGCACCGCTTCCACGCCGCACCGCTGCACCGCCGAAACCTAGACGCTCCAAGAAAGGTGTGTGTCAGCGCTCGTGTCTCCTCCTTCACCTCCTCCCAGATTTCACCTGCGTTTGGTTTGCTGAATTCCCAGCTTTCTGCTTCTGCATCAGGAACTCTGACCAAAGGGGGATACGAGCATTAGATATTCTTAGTGTTTTATTTTTCAACCACAGTCTGCATGAAATCAAAACTAACCTTTTAGTTATTTAAATAAATATTCCAAATAAATATTCCTGGTTTTACTCTGCATGATTCAATGCATGTTATTGTAATGAAAACAATGCGTCAAAATGCAATAACAAGGCCTTTCAGACAGAGAAAAACAATATTAACCAATATGGCATTCCATTATAAATGCATTAATTGGACCTGCTATTTTTCTTCTTCTTTTTTTTTTTTGTTGAAAAAATAAGCTTAAAAATATTATAATAATAAAATGTATAAAAAAAAAGTCAATTGACATTCTTTTTGTAGAAAAATTATGCAAAAAAAGAAAGTAAAATATAATAATAATAATAATAATAATAATATAAAAAATATTTGTCGTAATTGACATTTTTGTTTAAAAAAAATCAAGCTGCAAATTGAAAATATAAAATAATAACAATATATAAATTAATAATATATAATAAAATATGTGTTGTGGTAATTGACATTTTTTTTTACAAATGCTGTCTTTTTATAGAAAAAAAAGAAGCTAAAAAAAACCCACATAATAACAATGCATATTATAAACAAAATGATCATATATAATATAAAATATAACTATTATTTTTTGTGGTAATTGACATAATACCATCAATGTTTTCAAACTTAACTTGTATTGCACCAGGGATAATTCCTTTAAACTTGTACTTTCTAATGCTTGGACTCTCAACCCCCTTTGGTCAGCTCACCATCTCTCACTGAAGTGTGTGTGTGTGTGTGTGTGTGTGTGTGTGTGTGTGTGTGTGTGTGTGTGTGTGTGTGTGTGTGTGTGTGTGTGTGTGTGTGTGTGTGTGTGTGTGTGTGTGTGTGTGTGTGTTTGTGGCTCATGAATGCTGCACTCATAAGCTCAATCATTTTATTTGGTTTTGTTTAGTTTGATTAGTCATGTTCCCCATAATTCCAAGTGTCAATCAAGGTCAGGCAGCCAATCAGATGGTGTCTAACCCTTCCCCCCTCCCTCACTTCTGTCCTTCTCCAGTGGAGTCTTCTGCGGTGTGGGAGGACACGTCTGCTATAGACTCCTCCAGTCAAGGTTTGAAATCCTCAGTCCCGTCCTGTTTCTCTCTCTCGTCATGTTTTCCTCCTCGGATGTTTTCCAGCCGCATGTGTGTGACAGTTTAATTGCATATTAACGTGCTCTCGGATGATGCAGCGCTGCATGCTTTTACCATGAAGACGTGTCCTCATCTCTGTTCTAACCACTAATTATCTTTCAGTCTCTCGTTTGACAGTTGTGCATCTTTGCATCATGGGTGATTTTTGTTGACCTGCATGTGTTTTCTGTCATAAGTGCCTTTTTCTTCTGTTCTGTCTTTTTATCAAGCAGTAGATATCAGAAGTTTTGCAAAGCCAGAAATATATTTATTAGTGCTGGGCAAAGATGAATCGCATCCAAAATAGAAGTTTGTGTTTACATAATACATGTGTGTGTGTACTGTGTATAATTATATAAATACACACACATGCATGTATATATTTAAGAAAAATGTGTTATTTATATATAAAATATTTATATTTATATATAATATAAATTATGTATAAATATACATACATTATATGCATGCAAATATTTCTTAAATGTATACATGCATGTGTGCGTATTTATATATACAAAATGATTATACACGGTACACACACATATATTATGTAAACACAAACTTCTATTTTGGATGCGATTAATCGCGAAGTTTTCATATCAGTTAAAAGTTTATGGCATTATCAGAAATGCACTTTTTAAATAATGGGCCATTTGGGCAGATTTTTCTACCCGTGCAATTACAATGTAACTAATATTTCAATTAAATCAGTTCATTGAAATTCTCAATTCGAGCAAATATGGCTATTAATAATAAAACCGAAGTTACTATTTCAATAATGCCCCCCAAAAAATAGCATAAACTGTAAGAATATATCTGAAAAATAACATTTAATGCACATAAACATACAAGTTCGCCAGAGACCACTGTGATTGATTCACTTATTGACTTGGGCTGTATTTCCCAGAAGTGAATCAAAGAGGGTCCTGCTCAATCTCCCGATCTTTGCAAACGCTCATTGAGATGTGGTTTGATTGACTTGCAAACGCTCATTGAGATGTGGTTTGATTGACTTGCAGACTTGAGCCGCTCAGCCGCCCCGATGGGAAGCTCGAGACCCCGCAGGATGGTGGCCATCTTTGATTACGACCCGAGAGAGAGTTCCCCGAATGCAGACATAGAGGTGATGTCATTACTATTTATAATATTAGTAAAAAGAGTCTGCGCTGACTGTGTGAGTCTAACGTTTAATCTCGTCTCAACAACTCCAGGCTGAGCTGATCTTCAGTGCGGGCGACGTCATCTATGTGCTCGGTGACATGGACGATGATGGCTTCTACTATGTGAGTTTCTTCTTTTAAGTATATCCATAGCATTGCCCTGCATCACATTTGCTGAACGAAATCCAATACTTGTTTCTTGCTAATTTTGGGGTGCTGATTCCAAAAATAGTGCCTTACTCTCAAAATATGAGCATTTTTGCTTTCGACTACTATTTGTAAGGTGAAGAAGTCTTGTATTATCCCTTAATCACCAGAAAAACTGCAACAAAGACTTTATCTTCCTCTGAGCCAGCTTACGGTTATCTGTTCAATTCCTTGGCCTGTTTTTGCATGTATGACCTTATTTTCACATGTGTGGCCTGATTTCAAGGTTAGAATAATGGCCAGTGACACAAAAAAAATGCAAACATGATCAGATGTTTTACTGCATCCAAACAGCAACACATTTTGTGAAAAATAGCTGGTTACACTTTATTTCGATGTTCCCCTTTAGACATTGTGTTGACTATAAGTGATGTTGCATCTGCATGTCTATTAACTGAAAGAAAGCAGACAACAGAGCAGACAGGGCACATTGGAGATACCAGAGAAGGATTTCTTTTTAATTAATAGAATAGGATGTTTTAAGTGAACATAAACAGTTGAGAAGTTATTTGTGTGTAACAGTAGGCCTATGTTGGATTCGTGCAGCACTTAGGCCGTGTGTCCACCAAAGCGTTTTTAGCCAGCTGAAAACGGCTAGCTATGGGCACTTGAGAGAGTTTTGGCAGCGCTGCATTTTTTTTTTTTTTTCAGTTGAGACGCTTTGCTTGTTATGATACGGAATATCCGCGAAAGTGTTACTAGTATCTCATTTCACTCATATTTTGTTTCTGTGTTGATTCTATATTAAAATGTCGATACAATGTAACGTATTTTCTCTGGCTCTTGTTTTAAATTGTATTATTACGTTATTATGCTTGTTATCGTCATCTGCTAATGTTGTACAAGCAGAATGTGGCGGTTGGTCAGTGTGGTATTAGTCCCGCCCCTCCTCCACTGTGATTGGACGGTTGGGAAAGTGACAGTGATGAGCGCTGCGTTTTACCCAAAGTTGAACATTCTTCAACTCTCAGCGATCGGTAAAAAATGGCGAGCGCTTCAGCGTGAAAAAAAAAACCGCTCATGGCGTTTTAAAAACACAGTGCTCCGCTAATAGGCTTAGTGTGTTTGCTGTGGCACATATTGATAGGGAGTGAATGAATGAATAAAGAATGAATAGTAAAATGTAGTGTTTCTTCCGGTCATGTGGGGTAGATAAAGAGAGAACGTAATCGGGAATGCCATACCAAAATAACTTGTGTTTTTCTCAAGTCTCTGTCTTCAAGTCCAAGTCAAGTCTCGAGTCACTTGTTCACGAGTCCAAGTCAAGTCGTTTTGTTTTTTTGTTTTTTGCGACTTAAGTGCGACTCAAGTCCAAATCGAAGACTCTGGTTTCCATCTCTGGAGAACAGGACCTTTTCAAAAATACTTGGTGCTGGCAATTTACCAGTAAGGGAAGTTATAATATTACTAGTTAAATAACCGGTATGATGCTGTCAAGTTAAGTCACCTTTATTTATATAGCGCTTTTTACAATACAGAGTGTTTCAAAGCAGCTTTACAGAGATGACAGGAAAATAATGCAACAAAGTTTGTTTCTAGAAGAAAATAGCGTCACAGTCCAGCTTAAGTAAGTTCAGTGATGGTTCATTTTTGTTTAGTTCATTTATATATATATAGCTCTGGAGAAAACCGTGATGTCTTCCCTCCCTCATGTCCCCCTGAGACGAGAGATTTCTGTATTGTGTGTCTGGTAAAAAACCTCAGATGACGCAAAAATCGTCATTTATCATCATCTGAGGCTTTTCTGTCCAGAGGCGAGAGACTCCAGCCAGTAGGAGGAGCTCGTTCCGCATGTCTTCAACCCGCCCATAGGGGGATCTCACGATAAAACGCCGTCTTTTCAGTTTCGAGTCGACTAGCTGCCTAGCTGTATCATTTCTCCCGATACTGCCCTCTGTAACCGGTAGGCGTGGCTTGGGAGTGTCCTCGTAGGGCAGCGAAGCAAGTGCATTCTGGGAGTTGTAGTCTTTCATCCACATGAGCCAAAAATACATTTTCTGGCTTTTCTCAGTCTAGAAGGCACCAACTTCTAAAATAATTTCACATTTCTACTACATAAATGACCCAATTTAAATACACATTCATCTTTCCAGCGGCGAAATATCCCTTTAAATGCTGTGTGTGAACCAGGGCTTGACATTAACACCTGTCAAAAGCATGTGTATTTCAGCAGTAACACTGTCACCCCTACTAGCCACTTTGGCGGGTTGAATTATATATAATATATTTTTCAATTGTAGTCTTTTAAAACAAAAATATAGATTTTTCAACACATATCGATACTGAAACGCTTTCAATACTCATTTCCCGGAATAGATCCACGATATCAGCTGCTCTTTCTCTCTCTCTCATCTCTCCGACAGCGAGAGACACACAAACCCGCCTCCACTCACTCACTCATTTCATTTGCTCCGGATTAGGGATGCTCATTTCGATTAATTTTCCCGACCGACAACCGGCACTCTTTAATCGATTATTAACCGTTAACTGATAAGATTTCAAATAAAAATGACGCGTATCTGTATAGTTTTTATAAAAATAAAAATAGTTTTTTTTTTTAAAGGGTTTATTTTAACGTTCAAAGTGCAAACAGCAGCATACAGACCAGATCAACAACAGAACCTGGATTCAGTTTAAATTTTCACGCACCTGCAGCATTTCTGACAGTGAGAGAAAAACAGAACAAAATAATACAAATAAAAAACAAAATAGGCCTACACTAAATATATTTTTTAAACTTAAATAATTAACAAATTAAGATGACAGAAAGAAAACACTGAATCCGTTTGAACAAAGCTTTCAAAAACCGGATATTTTTTTTCCTTTAGACTAAGATTTTTCGTTAAATAAAAATAGCAGCCCTACCTCAACACCTTGTCTAATTTTTATTTTAAAAAAGCAACATATCAATCAACGTGATGTGGGGTCAGTCTGGAGCGCAGCCTGTTGACAGTCAAACGCGAAGTGTATATTCGCATCGCGTTATTTACTCGCTCTAGATTACTCGCGGGATGTTTTTCTTGTTTTTCGCGTCACTCGCGAATAAAAATATACCGCGCAAAGGAGTGTGTCATCATCATCAACAACAACACAATTTCTTTCTGCCATAATTTTTCCGTCATGTCTGAAATAAATGATATTGCTGCTCTGTAGGCCTACTTGTTGTGGAAGTCCCAAATACGGAGGAAAGCCAAACGACGACGTGTCGGTTCACATCACCATCCAGAGGCGCACTCAACTCGGTGAATTTCACCTCTTCACGCAAATTTTCTGCTCGAGTTGAAATTTATCAACTTGTCTTGCGTGGAAGACGCGATTGAGGCCATTATCGAGCTTTTGCGGCAAACGCGTCGCCCAATTCGCGTCATTCGCGTCTTTGCATTGACTTTGTATGTAATCTACTCGCGCAAATAATTAAATTCGCGTTTGGTGTGAACACGCCATTAGACCCGCGGCTGAAAACACCCTCTCCTATGGGACGGATCGATGTCCCGGGAATACACAGGTAACGTCTCGCTAGAAACGTGTGTGGTTGCGCGTGTCTACGCGCTCCGTGAGTTAATAAATATAAGCTATATAGTATTTTATTTTTAAACCATGCAGCAAAAAAATAAAAAAGAAGCTTAAAAAAAAAAACGTTTTAAACCGTTTAACTGATAGTATTAATCGGTCAAAATTTTTACTTTCGGTTAACGGTTAAACGGTCAATATGAGCATCCCTACTCCGGATGAATATTGATGCTGTTACAAGGCTTGATTTTCGGCGTGGGATTGTGCGTATTGTGCATGATTTGACTCATTCCTACAGATTTTGTGCTCAAACACCCAAAGTGCACGAACATAAAGCTGTCTCTCAGAACTAAACTGAGATCTTTTTCGCTGCTTATTGCACTTACACCGTCAAATACACACAAAATGATTACAAAATGCCGTTCTTGGTGAGTGTTCACATAAATACAGTCAGTTATGTTTTAAGTGAATGTAAACAGTTGAGAAAGAAAACGCATGTGTAACAGTATATTGGATCAGTGCGTCAGGTCTTAAAGTGACAGCAGCTTAATGAACCTGCTGCCAAATTATGATGATGTTAAAAATATCTATATGGCAGTTTTTCCCTGTGGTTTATGGTCTAAATTGTGGCCAGTGAAAATGCTGAGTGTCTGGTGGCTGTGGCGCTGCAGTTATTGGGTACTGAAGCAATTGCAGTGTTAGTAATGTTGTTTTTAAGAGCACAACTGTGTTCAGTGTGATCATCCCCTTACGCCTGTTACTCAGAAGGAAAGACAGTTGTAACTAAAATGAAACCGAAGCACTTCTGCTCATCCATGTGGATGAAGAAAACAGCTCAGCATTTAAAGCTCATTTCTGATGATTGACATCACACAGTTTACTGATATTTTGGTACTGATGTGTGAATAATGTCTTACGGGTAAAAAGACTTGTATGAACAACACATTTGTGAATTGACTGGAAGGGTTGTGTTCTGGTAATCTTACAGTAATGCTGATGTGTGAAAGGGGATATCGACTGCTTTTGTTATTATAAAGCGGATATATGTCTTTTGAAGCGCCTTCATTCTTCATTCATTTTGTGAAGAAAATAAACGTACGTCATGGAAAGTATTGATATTTTTGAACTCAGCATAATCGAATTTGCCCATATTAGGCCCTATTTTGGAGGATATTTTTTTTCAATCATGTAGGTGACAATTTTACATAGTAAGCTCTCTTAAGGACATGTTTAATAAGATCCCACCAGAAAAAGTTTTCACATTTTCATCACACAAATATTTAAAACATATTTATTTTTTATTTATTTTTTGTTTATTTATTTAAAATTAAATTTTTTTATTATTTATTTAAATTTTATTTTTCTTTCTATTAATTGTATTCTTTTTTATTTTATTTTATTATTCTATTTTATTTATTATTTTAATTAAATGTTTTATTTAAGTTTTTCTTTCTATTTATTTTATTATTATTTTATTTATATATATATATATATATATATATATATATATAATTTTTTTTTTTTTTTTTTAATAATTCTTTTTTTTTTTTTTTTTTTTTCAAGATGCAGGGCTGCGTCATAAATAGTGTATAAATATTGTGTTAGGATCAAGTATGATTGATGTGCAGCAGTGCATGATGGGTTTTTGTTGATGTTTTCAGGGCGATCTCAACGGACACAAAGGCCTCGTTCCTTCCAACTTCCTGCAAGCATTTCCTGAGCCGGAAGAGGACGGCGTGACCGAGAGCCGTAGAGATTCACAGGTGTGTGTTCACTGCATGCACTACCGTCAGTCATTGCACGTCTCTTCCATTCTGTTCTGTCCATCACAGCGTAATTAACAGCATTAGTTTCTCCAGCTGTCTTTTGTTCTGCATGTCGTCTTATGTGTGTTTTATCTCTTTGTGTTTGTTTTTATTTTTGCATGGTTTTCAGAAGCACAGGAGAGGTGTTCACTTTAAACAGTGACCGTAAGTCTTTCGTAGATCTGAAACCCTCTCTAGTGTCTCCTTTCCTTAAATATAGTGACTCTAAACTTCACACTGTGAACACTGATGAATGATACCAAAGGTTATAATGGGTATGTGTGAAATCACACATCATCTCTTTTAGTGACTTTCTTCTGTGGAGCACAAACGGAGAAGTTTAACAGAGTGTTTCTAAGCTGTCGAGCTCAGAAAAAGACACTAAATCATATTATAATGTTTTATAGATCCAGTTTTGTAGAATCTCAGATTTTGCATTTAGAAAAAACTGCACATTGTACTAAACTTTCTTCATTTTTACATAATTATATACAATTTTACAGTGTTATATCATCCACAAAACAATTCTGTCAGTCAGTGGGGTCCAATAATGTGTGTTTTAGTATTATTTATATACTATTATAGCAATAAATCAAATGTTGAATAGGTGTTTTAATTTTTTTGTCTTGCTTTTGTCTTTTTTATACTTTTTTATTTTTTTTACCATTTAGGGTTGATTTATTTTTATTTCAGTATTAGTTTTTGTTCAGTTTTAGTTTAGTTTTGATTGATTTCCAGTTAGCAACATTTCTAATTTAGTTTTTCCTTCTATTTATTTAATATTTTATTATAGCTTTATTTTTAGTTAACAAAAATGATTCCGTAATATAACGATAATAACCCTGATATGAACCCCAACATTCTTCAAAATGGCTTTTGTGTTCTACAGAAGAAAGTGGCTGAAAAATGATGATATTTGTAATGTTTTAGCTGTACTAGCCCTTTAAACTTAAATGAGTATTTCATGTTCATGTATTGTCTCTTCATGTCATGGTTTCTCTCTCTTCTCGTCATGAGCTTGTTTTTTTAAGATCATGTCAGATATCTGTCAGATCTGGCACTGTGTTTTTCTGTTGCTACTTTGGATTCCCACAATATCTCATGTAGGCGACAGTTTTACACAGTGAGCTCTCTTAAAGACATGTTTAATAAGATCCCACCAGAAAAAGGTTTCACTTTTTCATCATACATATATTTAAAACACATTTTATTTATTTATTTTTTTTATTTTTTTTATACAACTCTCATGTAATTAGTAGAAAGTTAACTCTCTCTCAGCTCTTTTTTTGTTGTTTTTATATTTATTCTATTATTATTATTATTTTAATTTGATGTCCTTTTATTTATTTAATTAAATGTATATATATATAAAATAAAAAAAATTATTACATTTTTCACATTTTCATCATACATCTAAAACAAATTTTATTTATTCATTTTATTTTATTTTTTATTTATTTTATATTTATTTAATTTTATTTATTTTATACAACTCTCATGTAATTAGTAGAAAGTTAACTCTCTCTCAGCTCTTTTTTTATTTTTTATATTTATTTTATTATTATTATAATTTTATGTCCTTTTATTTATTTTATTTTCTTTAATTACATTTGTTTATATATATATATATATATATATATATATATATATATATATAACATTCAAATTTTCATCATACATACATTTAAAACATATTTTTTTTATTTCATTTATTATAATTTTTTTTCTATTTTTTTATTTATTTATTATTTATTTGATTAAAATATATATATACATTTTACTCTTATGTAATTCTGTTTTGTCTTGCGTCTGCCAGGTGAGCCAGACAGAATCTTCTGAGCATCTCGATCCCGTGAGCTCCTCTCAGCCAGAACCGACCCCTGACGCGACCCCTGATGCGACCCCTGACCCGAAGCCGGCCCTGAGCTGCTCTCCTCCGTTCCCCGACGCCTCTCTGCCCGAGAAAAAGAAGAAAGGTTTCTTCTCCAAGGGCAGAAAGCTCTTCAGAAAGCTGGGCTCCAGCAAGAAGGAGTAGCGCATCAGGCTGTGAGCGGGACGGATCTGCAGATTGCACTTTTCCTCGTGTGTGTGTGTGTGTGTGTGTGTGTGTGTGTGACTGAACAATAGGAGAATCGTTCTCATTCTCTGACTTTTTGCCATAATGACGCAAATGTACCAGCGCTTTCGTGTGTCGGACTGTTTCTTCTTTTTGCAAAGCAAATAATCGCAATAGGAGTTTCACCAAAGCTGTGAATAGAGCTCATGCTAACTTTAATAACAGCATCTAGACATGAAATAACAATCAAGCATCATCCACTGGAAGGCAAAGCACACTTACGAGGAGAATTCTGGAAAGTAAAACGGGGAGTGACAAAATAAAAGTCACTACAGAAATCTTTTGCACTACAAGTAGGGTCCAAGACTGCAGAACTGTGTCCCTTTATCCGTTCACGTTGATCATGTTTAGCGCTCAAGACTAGAAGATGTGGCGTTGAGACAAACCAGTGAGTGATTCGACTCAAAACTCAAATCTTTGCATATTATTCCAGTTATTTTTACTGGAGAGAATATGAATGATCACAGACGAGGCTGAAAGCTTCTCCTATGTTTGATAGTGCATCCCAGTTACAGTTCAATCCATATTTTCTGCAGTTTCACATTATTATTATTATTATTCTACTGAGAATAGCATTTTATTATAATTCTACACACTTGTGTGCTTTTTTCATTGAGAGTAATCGATGAGAATTTCATTGTGTTCGAATTTAAAACTTTCATTGGCTCAAACTATGAAAAATAATTTGCATAAAAATAATTTGCATGCTGAAATGTCCTTTTGAAGCACATTATTTCGATCCGTCTGTGAACGCAATATCGAGCGTCTGGTTCTGTACAGGTTTTATTGATCATAATGAACTCTGTGTTTTAGTTCAGCTTCGCCTTTTCTCAAACTCACCGTCATGGAACTCTAATAACAGTAATAATTCATTCACTTATGTCTGATACGGTATAAACGTACATCGTTGTGTGTGTGTGTGTGTGTGTGTGTGTGAGACATCGGCTTCTTTCTGCATGAGCTCTGTCTGAACTTTTTCTCTATGTAATTGTTTTGATCCTCTTTTCTTTTCCTCCGTTTTAGGAGTGTTGTAAAGTCACAGCATGTGAGCATAACACCACACATACACACACACACACACACACACACACACGCTCTCTTGACTTCATATTGCAACATGTAACTCCCTGGTAAAGTTAGTGTGAAATGCTAGCATGTGTTTTTTGGTCTTACAGGGCTCATGTCAAATGATTTCTCAGGTTTGCTCATCAGTTTTGCGTCTTAAGTCAGCTCGTGCTCATCTTAGGCGAGACTGTCCAGAACACACGGTTGATCTTCTTGCCAAAAAACTACAGCGACTAACAACCAATCACAGAGCGCCAGCCGTTTAGAGGGGCGGAGCTAGGGCCGAAACGACCTCACAGACAGGAAGTAGGTGAAGGTTTCAGACATTCTCAAAACTCCTACCGAATACACTGCAAAAAAATAAATAAACATTGTTAACTCAAGACATTTACTGGAGTAGCTAAATGACTTTAGTCCTGTTTTCTGAAAAAATGTGTGAGGATGATTGAATTAAGCGTATTTTTCTCACTACATTGGCAGATATTTAAACTTTCACACATTCTTTGGAAAACCAGTCATTTTGCTTTGCTTGGAAAACAAAAATCCGTTGTTTTTTTTTGCAGTGTAGGCAGAAAGCATTGTTTTTAGCATTCCTTCATGCTACTTTGATTGCACTGAATTATTCTAATGCATTAAACGAGCTTATTTTGCATTATGTTCTGGGTAGTGATCCCTGGATCCAAACGCTCCCCTCGCTGCACTATAATCCAGACGCATGCTGTGATTCCCACGAGGAACGCACAGATCTGACCGTAATCGTTGCTACTGCAAGTAGGCGTATCCTAGGCCATAATAAAACTAGCCTTATAAGACCTTGCTTAGTCTTAACTTCAAGTTTACTACAGCTGTGTTTGTAATGACTGCATGCATGATGGTTTTCCATCTATACTCGGCCTTATTTATTCTATTTATGTGTCGTAGTAGTTGCACGTACCTTGCGTTTGTGTGTTTTGCGAAACTGATGTTCTCCCTCAGTATTGTGTCCAGTACGAGTATCCAAACATTCTCAAATCACGATGCAATTACTCGAGAAGCGAAACTGAAGATATTAAGTTCAGTGAAAGTTAACCGACCAGTAAGGGCAGAAAAAATGTAACTAATTTTTCTGACCCCATTGTTTGTTTATATGTATATTTGTTCTTGTTTCAAGCATTTTTCAAGTCATTCACAAGTACATGCATCTTGATTTAAGTGTGTTTATTTGCACTGGAACACGAAACAGGAAGAAAATCTTTTTTTTTCTGCAGTGCGGTGTTGAGGTCAGTGTATTTTTGTGATTTGAGGTATGATATTTTCATACATTGAGAAAGAAACTCTATTCTTGTGTCTGTTGCAGAAGGTGGATGTTTTTTGTACATTTTTCTAATGCGTTTTTTTGTGTGTGTGTGTGTGTGTGTGTGTGTGTGGAAACTCACCTGTAAATAATGCTTCTTTTTGGTAAAGTATTTTTTGTGCATGCCGAAACAATGTTTTTGGATAGTCACACGGGCATCATGCTTTGTGAGGGACGTCGTAGTGATTTACTTGAATGACTTGTTGCAATATGGACTTTTTACAGAAATAAAGTATATTTTCACATAAAATGAGTTTGTGTCGTGAATGATGAGAGACGAAACCAAGTTTTATTTCTTTCTGTTTTATTGAAGTTTTAAAACATCACATTGCATTTCAGAAGACACGTGTTTTTGATGATTTAGCAGAGAAAGCTGGCTTTAGTTTCTGTAAGCGCACCACCGCCTCACGTGGACGTGTTTTGACACTATGAGACGTGTGCGGCTTTACGAAACAAAGCGACTTCCTCTTTTCTCTTTCCCGTCGTTCTGCGTCGAGCGCCGTGAAGTTTCCCAGCAGCCAACAGTACACTCATCCATAAAGTAGGAAACACTACACTGTGGCGAGGGGTTTAGTAGTGCTTTCTACTTTATGGATGACTGCACTGTACATCCCAGTGTCCAGGTGTCCACGTCTCCTCTGGAGAAACGCTTGCGATCTCAAGCTCCTCCTTCACACACACACAGACACACACACACATTTCCACTTGTGCACAACATGTGAACCCCGCCCAAACTTTACACCGGCTTTAGACATGCACAATCAAACAGTTTTCGCAATTCACTGAACCAAATGATTTGGTGCACAATGTTCAAACTTACAACAAATATACCACAACAGACATTTCGTTGAATTGCATTAAAGTCTATACACAATTACATCAACTTTTGAAAACGGGTGGAGTGAAATAAAAATGTTAGAAATGCCCAATGCGTCACAAAACCAACGTCTTCCCTTTTCATCACATGGCAGCCATTTTGATCATCATGAGTAAGCTTTTTCCTTCAAACGAAGACGTTTTCAGTTAAAATGCTCATTAGTATTAAAAAAAGAAACTGCAATGATTGAAAAAAATGCACGTTGTGGACTTTTAACATTTTAGATGAACAGAAACAGAAAAGGAAACATTTTTTTTAAATAATTCAACATGATTAGTTATTAATCAGTATTAAACTACAACACTATTTGTTGCATTCCAAAAATGGTGGACTTTTAACATTTTAGCTTAACAGAAACAATTCTTAAAAATAATTTGACTATTATCGAACAGATTTTGTACATGCGTCAATGGATAATCCAACATGACCCAACGTTAAAGTGAAAAATGTGAAAATATGAATGCAGAAGATTAACACATAAAGTTACACA
Source organism: Rutilus rutilus (assembly GCF_951802725.1). Taxonomy (NCBI): domain Eukaryota; kingdom Metazoa; phylum Chordata; class Actinopteri; order Cypriniformes; family Leuciscidae; genus Rutilus; species Rutilus rutilus. Next base: position 46,314,237 of record NC_140221.1, on the reverse strand, counting down.
TCATGTGATACAGTAATAAAGACACAAAAATTTTTTAAAAAAAAGGAAAAATCGTACTATTATAACCATAGGCATACATTACCCATCCACACTTCTCTAGCTGGGTTACATCCGCACCTGTGGATCGAGCCCAGTACTGATATATTTGCCCAGTTCTTCTCCAGTTCTTCTCCAGTGCTGTGTTAGCGTCTTCCTCTCCAGCCCAAGTAGAAATGGGCCTAAAAGAGGAGAAGAGCTTGTATTTAACCTCGCTGCCAACCACGTGTTCCTCAACCACACCGGAAGAGGCATAACAGTCAGATCCTCAGGCTCTGCTGTCATTCGCTGCTTCTGCCCACCGCTCACGCATATTCACGTATGAAGATTAGTCTGTGTTTAACAGGTGCACGTTCAGGGAGACTGAAGTTTAATCGAGAAACCCATTTAGGGGTCTCAGTTCAGGTTAATGCCAATTAGTACGATTAAATAGTGCGAATAATAAAAACTTATTTTGTTGCACCAATATGCAATTTCTTTTCTCTATTGAAAAAGGATGCAAATTCATTTTAAAATTAGGGGGTCATATGTTTAAGAAGGTTTAGATGAACACACACACATGTCATATATAAGGGTTTCTCAGCCTTATCTTGCTTTCTGTTCTCCTGAGCTCTTTCGGTTTGTTGCCTAACAGTTGCAACACGAGAGGAAATGCCAAAGTGTGTCTCTCAAATCCCCATCAGAGGGAAGTGAGTGATCAGCCGCTGGGAGAAACCATGCCAGGACTTTATCAAACTGAGCCAGGTTGAACTACAGACCAAGAAATGCACAGTTCACTGAATTCATGTCTAAAATTAAGTAGATGATGCCTAGTAGAGAGCAGACGTAGAGATATGATCTGTTCAGGCACAGGAAGGAGCAGTGTGTGTGTGTGTGTGTGTGTGTTATTTCCTGTGTGCAACACCTGCAAAAAGACATGCATACACAGTACACACTGACAGAACAAATTGCTGGTGCTTAAAGAATATTATTTATTTCACAAAGCATTTCTGATTGCATGATGCAAGGAACGTCCTCCAGCTGTGGTTTAGTTTGACGTTTCTGCTGGAGATCAGTCGATTAATGAGAAAGTCATGATGTGTGTGTGAATGTGATTTTTAACCCAGATCTCTGGAGCGCGGTGGTTTGAAGAGGGTCTGGTCTGTCTCTTTAGCGGTTATTGACGTGCACACGAGGTTTAAAGTGGCATGAAACCACAGCGTTCTTCTCTTTCTTCTTTATATCTGAACAAGGACAACAGAAGCTTCCTTCTCTCATTTAGAGCGGCTTCGGTTTGAAGGCCTGAGCGTTTGTTCATACAGGGAACACCGGCCCGGGTTTCAATTCCCCAGCTCTCTTTATCAGACCAGCCTTTCAAAGTCTGTTTGCAACCATGACAACCTGACGAGACGATGTGTGTGAGAGCTGAGCCGGGGGATTTTTTTAAGTGTGTGTGTGTGTGTGTGTGTGTGTGTGTGTGTGTGTGTGTGTGTGTGTGTTAGTGTGTTGAGGTCAGAGCTGCATGCGTTTTGAACAATTATAAAAAGCCGAGTGGAAAAAGGTGTGGTGAGAGAGATGTGATCTGAAGTTGACTCTCGTCTCGTTTGGTTTCACTATGACACATTTACCCGCCCGTTTCAATGCCTTTGTCCTTCAAAAAGGGAAAAAGCCTTGAGAACGTTTTGCATTAAAAATAACACTATGCTAAACTGAGACATTATGTAATATGTTAAAAATATTGAGATATTTCCATGTAAAAAGTAAAATAATTTGAAGTCAATTAAAGGCCTAAGTGTGTTTTAATACATTTAACCCATTTTTGTATGTTTTTCTGAATATTAGAGACATTAGAAAACAGACCACATGCTTTGAGCTGAACTTTTGTGTTCTGTAAAGCTGTTTTAACTGAGTTTGCTTCATAACACTGAGCTGAATAACAGTGTCGTCTCTTCAGAGCTGCTTTACTGCATTCATTTCATAATAGAAGAACTTTGCAAACATCAATAATGCTGTTTTTAAGCTGCTTTGAAATGATCTGTGTCGTATAGAGCACTATAGAAATGAATGTGAATTGTCTTTACTTGACTAGTTTGAGGTTTCTACAAACAAGCTTGGGCGTAACAATAATAAAAAAAGATAATTAGAAAGCTTTTTTTTTTTTTGTGGTGGCAAGTTTCCGAGTGCTTCATAATGAATGTATTGTTGGTGTTTGCTAAGTTGTTGCTTCCAAATTGAGTGCATCCAAATTCTGTAGTGTAAATAGTGCGAGTCAAAAAGAAATAGTGCACTTTAAATGAACTGAAAAAACAAGTGTGAAATGTTAGACACTTCATGCACTCGATTAGCACAGACTTGAGTATGTAGAGGAGAGGAGGAGCAACTAAAATATCCTTATAAAAGTACACTATAGTGAGTGTATAGGCCGTCATTTGGGACACAACTGTGAGATTTGTGAGATTGTTCCTCCTGTATTATGGGAGAAAATGTTGCATGTGATCACAAACACTGAATTACTCAAATTAACACTCAGGATGATCAGTGCTGATGCTTGACTTGGCAAACGTCTCTAATTAACGCTTTGGAAATGGAAATTTACCTCGTAACCAGAAATGAGTTTATCCATGTGATTTGTCCAATGTGTTTGATTTGACAAACTGTCAATCAAAACAAAACATAAAACACAATGTGAGTTGAGATTAGTGTAATATCAAATGTACAAAGGTTTATATGCAATCTAAAATCTGAATAGAATTAAGTTTCAGAGAATCCTCAACATGTTTGCTGTATTTTGCTGAGTAGATTCATGAAAGTAATGGTGTAAGAAGCAACTATTTTTCTCTTTCTCGTGCGCTCTGTGTCTCAGACGGTGTGTTTCAGGCACTCTGCTGCATTGTGTGTGTGTGTGACGAGACCTGTTATGTGTTTAGGTGTTTAAAAGTGAAATCAATATTAAATCAAAACTATAGTTATTTAATTCATTAGTGCCAATTATTACAAAGAAAACCTATGAAACTGTGTGTCGACGGATCCAATGGATCAAATAATGTTTTCTTCGTGAACATGTTTTCACTCTGAAATGCATCACTTTATGGGAGAAAAAGGTTAAATGAACACAGCAGCCTCAAAATATATTTGGACACTGTGTGTGTGTGTGTGTGTGTGTGTGTGTGTGTGTGTGTGTGTGTGTGTGTGTGTGTGTGTGTGTGTGTGTGTGTGTGTGTGTGTGTGTGTGTGTGTGTGTGCGTGTGTGCATATAATACATACACACACACACACACACACATTGACAAAGTGAGTATTGTAAAGAAACCAAGAAACACTTGGTTTGAAATATGAACACAGTAGATCTCCAGTATGGTGTTGTTGATGGGTAATGTGATTAACTCATGTAACGGGTTAACGTGTCATCGATGAGCAGGAAGTGACCTGTTCTTGTCCTGAAAGCTGATTGGCTGACGGCGAGCCTGCTCTGTCCCGACTGATAGACATTATCTGGTTTGGCAACAGCTTCCCTCCTCTTCTTTCTGCCTGTTCTAAATGTCCCTCAAGATCCTCTGCTGACCAGTGTTTTGCAAATGATGTCGTCACCGTGTGTTACTTCCTCTAGTTTTAAAATACGACCCTGAGTGTGTGTGTGTGTGTGTGCGTGAGAGAGAGAGAAAGAGAAAGAGAGAGAGTGTTGGTTCGATAAAGCAAGTTGTTCTTTAAATGCATAACACTTTTTTAGTTGTTTCACAACAGCTCTACAGAAATATAATTTGCTAAATATTTGGGTAACACTTTATTTTACAGTGTCCTTGTTACATACATTACATGTACTTACCGTAGTAATAACAGTAAATTATGCATAAATAGAAGTTGCTAACCCTAAACCAAACCCTAATCCTACCCTAACTCTATAGTAAGTATAGTTAATTAATATTACTCAGTACTAAAAATGAACTGCCAAAACGCACTGGAAGATGAATTCTTCAAACAGTGGTAAAGACGATGTGGAGCTGGTGCTAACACACTTCAGCTTGTGATTGTTATTAAGAGCGGATCGTTTTTTAGGACTCTTTACCTGATCTAAGTCTCTGAGATCCTGACATCTTGCTCTTCTGGAGACTCCAGGTTGCAGTTCTGGGAAATGGTGGCGCTGGAGACTAAAGGGTTCCTGGTGGTTTCACACTTGTTAGACCTATCACTTCTGCCACTAAAGATTGCTTTATTAATAATCTTCCTAATCAGTTTCATCATCTCAGCATCCCAGATAGCTTAGAAGAACTCGATATTGCGACAGAAACTTTTAACTCTCTCTTTTCCAGCACTTTAGACACAGTTGCTCCGTTGCGCTTAAAGAAGATTAAAGAAAATAGTCCAACGCCGTGGTACAACGAGCACACTCAGGCCCTTAAGAGAGCAGCCAGAAAAATGGAGCACAACTGGAAGAAGCAAAACTAGAGTTTTTTTTTCGCATTTCATGGAAAGAGAGCACGATTGCATACAGAGAGGCCTTAAAAGCTGCTAGATCTGCTTATTTTTCAACCCTATTAGAAGAAAATAAACAAAACCCTAGGTATTTATTTGAAACAGTGGCTAAACTAACTGAAACTGTGAAGTTAAACTAACTTCAAGCCCAGAAATTTCCAAGCAACACAGCAGTAATGACTTTATGAACTTCTTCATTTATAAGATTGATAATATCAGGGACAAATGTATAACTATGCAACCGTCTACTACAGTATCGCATCAGGGAGTGCACTGTAGTCTCCCTAAGGAAAATTCGATTAATTTATTGCTATAGAAGAGGAAGAATTCGCTAAACTCATTAAATCATCTAAACCGACAACATGTTCGTCCCTATACCGACTAAGCTACTGAAAGAGATGCTTCCAGAGGTCATAGATCCTCTTCTTACTATCATTAATCATCTTTGTCTCTAGGATACGTACCAAAAACTTTTAAGCCGGCTATGATTAAACCGCTTGTCAAAAAAACACAACTTGATCCTACAAAATTAGTCAATTACAGACCGATCTCGAATCTACCCTTTCTGTCAAAGATACTAGAAAAGGCAGTATCTTCACAACTATGTTCCTTTTTAGAAAGAAATGATATATGCGAGGATTTTCAGTCAGGATTTAGACCGTACCATAGTACAGAGACAGCTCTCATTAGAGTCACAAATGATTTGCTCTTATCATCCGATCATGGTTGTATCTCGATTCTCTCTATTGGTGTTAGATTAGATTAGATGATTAGATTCAACTTTATTGTCATTACACAAGTACAGGTACAAGGCAACGAAATGCAGTTTAGGTCTAACCAGAAGTGCAATAGCAGCAAGTGCAGGATATACAGTGGTTCCATAAGTGCAGAACATGGATATGTACTGAATAAATATAGAGTTGAATACTATTATAAACAAAAATTTACAGATAGATTGTCCTATGAATATAATATACAGATAACTATTACTGTGAACAGAGTTTACAGCTAGATATGTACTGAATATAATAATATACAGATGGCTATTACTATAAACAGAATGTTTACAGATAGATATGTACTGAATATAATATACAGATGGCTGTTACTATAAACAGAATTTTACAGATAGATATGTACTATGAATATATATACAGATGGCTGTTACTATAAACAGAATGTGAGCATAATATACAAGTTACTCGATCTTAGTGCTACATTTGACACTATTGACCACAACATTCTTTTAAATAGATTCGAAAATGATGTTGGCATTAGTGGAATTGCATTAGCATGGTTTAAATCATACTTATCTGACCGTTATCAGTTTGTAGCAGTAAATGAAGAGATGTCTTATCGATCACAAGTTCAATATGGCGTACCACAAGGCTCAGTACTAGGACCACTGCTGTTCACTCTGTACATGGTACCATTAGGAGATATCATTAGGAAACATGGAATTAGCTTTCATTGTTATGCCGATGATACTCAGCTCTATATTTCTTCACGTCCAGACGAAAACTACCAATTCACAAAATTAACGGATTGCATAGCTGATATAAAAAACTGGATGACTAGTAATTTCCTACTACTAAATTCTGAAAAAACTGAGATTCTAATTATTGGACAAAAAACGTCCTCACGTAATAACCTAGAATACTGTCTAACACTTGATGGTTGCTCTGTTAAGTCTTCGTCGTCGGTTAGGAACCTGGGTGTGCTCTTTGATACCAATCTTTCATTTGAAAGTCATGTGTCTAGTATCTGTAAAACCGCATTTTTCCATCTTAAAAATATATATAAATTACGCCATATGTTCTCATTGACAAATGCGGAACAATTAGTTCATGCGTTCATGACCTCAAGGCTAGATTATTGTAATGCTCTACTGGGTGGTTGCCCTGCACGCTTAACAAACAAACTACAGCTGGTCCAAAACGCAGCAGCTCGAGTTCTTACCAGAACCAAGAAGTATGACCATATTAGCCCAGCTCTGTCAACACTGCATTGGCTCCCTATTAAACATCATATACATTTTTAAATATTGCTGATTCCTTACAAAGCACTAAATGGTTTAGCTCCGCAGTACTTGAGCGAGCTCTTAACGCATTATAGTCCTTCACGTCTATTGCGATCTCAAACTTCCGGCCAGTTGATAATACCTAGAATATCAAAATCGACTGCTGGCGGTAGATCCTTTTCCTATTTAGCACCAAAACTTTGGAACAGTCTTCCTACCATTGTCCGGGAAGCAGACACACTCTGTCAGTTCAAAGCTAGACTATAAACACATCTCTTTGACCTAGCATACACATAACACATTATAGACTTCTATAATTCAATGTTAGGCTGCATAGATCAGGTCAGCCGGAACCAGGAACACCTCCCATAAATCCTGATGTACTCGTTACATCATAAGAAGAATGGTGTCTACGCTAATATTGGTCTCTCTGTTTATCCCGAGGTTTACCGCAGTCCGCTGGATCCAGGCCATATCCAGATCTGATGAAGGACCTGTGCCTGGACACGACGGCAACTAGTCCCTCTCCTGTGAAGGCCTCCTTCCCCTCCCTTTACCTCTCTTCAGATAAAGCGTTGTCGGGATAATTCCGGTTCGTGTGGCTACGCAGAAGCGATAAACATTCTGTATTATAAATTTTAAGGCCAGACAAGTAGTTTGTTGGGGGTCGGTTTGTAGGGAAGGACTACACGCCTGCGCACATATATTCAAACGCGCATACCTATAGACTGAACTCATAATCCGCATGTGCACGCCATCAGCGTTCTCACTGGTTCGCATTTCTAAAGTTTCCGTAGAGAGAACTTAAGAGTATTCTGTTAAAACGGTGTTGTGTTAGCGCCCCCTAAGTTAATAACTAATGATCGTTGCGACGGAAGTGAATCAATCAAATTAACTTTAGCTGGACAATATCTTTATCCTAGAGCTGCTGTAAAGCCAGATAATCTCTGTTACTTGAATTTACTATTATCACTGTAAAGCCGCTTTGGAACAATCTACATTGTTAAAAGAACTATATATGACTTGACTTGACACTTAATTCTTCACCGTAATTCGTAATAATTTTGCAGTTAACGTGTCTTTTCTTCTCCAGCTGTTTCTGCTGACCCAATGAGCATTTCACTGTCCAATGGCCATGCCTTAACTGCAGTTTCTAGTATTGCATTAGTATTGCATCCTTCTCATGGGCATTTAATAACTTTTGACTTTTCAAAAGTCTGAGTTATCTCTTTTTTGGCTTATTTTATCTGTAAAAGAAAATGTGCCTAATAATTTTGCACACCTGAATATAAGGCGTTTTTCATTTCCAGCCTTCATGAATATATCACTTAAAAATTATTCAGTACAAAATTAATAGTAGTTATAAAGATTAATGTGGTTTGGAATAGGTCAAATGTGCTTGGAAAAAAATATGATCAGAAAATCAACGTGCCTAATAATTCTGTACGCACTATATCTATATCTATATATATCTCCACTTTGATTTCATGGTGGCTTTATTAATCACAGAGTGTAAAGATGCAGGACTTTTTTTCCACTCAAGAAACCACTAGTACACCCTAGTATTGTGGCGATGTGTTTTGTTCGCCCACACTTATCGAACTGCAGTTTAAATCAATCATCTACACTCAGTAGTGCACACTTCTCCAAATATGGACATCTGAGGAACCGACCAATGGCAGTGTCTCTAACAGACTGATAGAGAAGTGACAGTCCTTCTGAAGGAAGCGGCCCGTGAGCTTCACACAGAGTGTGTGTGTGTGTGTGTGTGTGTGTGTGTGTGTGTGTGTGTGTGTGTGTGTGTGTGTGTGTGTGTGTGTGTGTGTGTGTGTGTGTGTGATCAGTGTGATGATCATCCTGCAATTGAACAACTAAACGTGTTTGTGTTTATGTGCGAGTGTTTGTGTGTGTGTGTGTGTGTGTGTAAAACACTCAAAGATCAGTGTGATCATCCTGCGATTGACCAACTAAACATGTGTTTGTGTTTATGTGCGAGTGTGTGTGTGTGTGTGTGTGTGTGTGTGTGTGTGTGTGTGTGTGTGTGTCTGTTTCTATGTAAAACACTCAGAGATCAGTGTGATCATCATCCTGCGATTGACCAACTAAACATGTGTTTGTGTTTATGTGCGCGTGTGTGTGTGTGTTTCCTCACTCCAGAGGATATGATGTAACATGTTCTAATTAATAACGTTGGCCTGAAAAGTTATATTTCAGTCTGAAGTGATTGTGATGTCAGGAGCTGATTGTGAAGACTCTGTTCATCACAAAACACTCTTGATGTTCAAGCTGAGCTGATCATCGCACTAAAAAACTACACTTTTTTAAAAAGTTGCTCGTTCAGTCTTTCTACTTTCTAAGTCAATGTTCGTCAAATGTACACGGTTTATCCTCCAGCTCCGTGTTCTCCGTGTAGAGAGACTTCATCCTCTCTAAGGTGAGCTGTGAGTTTGAGTCGCTCAAGCCGAGTGTGACGAGGCACGAGTGTGAAACAGGAAGAAGCTGATGTGGATCTGAGCTTCAATTCTTTCTCATTTGATTATCAATCAAGCTCAGAAACTGAGCATTTTTTTTATTAGTATTATTATTTTAGGTGTCTGATTGTATTATGAGGATTTTCATGCTTGAAAAATTTTCAGTTAGCTTTCAAATCACAAAAATATTTTCTAAAACTACTTTGTATAGCTCGAATTTATGTGCAATTATTATTTAAAGCATAATAAATAGCCTAAAGATGTGACCAAGAAGACATAGGGGTAAATTGTTACTTTTTTAAATTAGATGTTTTAAGACAATAAAATGCACATTTATGAAACGCTTAAGCCAGCATAATATTTTCTTTCTATAATATTTGTCATATGCATGCGCTCTGTGCGGATGGTTTTTGGTCGTGTGCTGACGGACTGGTTTTTGAATGTTAACTGGTTCTGAGTGGGTGTTTTTTGCACCATGTTTTAGGGTGTAAACTCGGGTGCAAAACTGAAAGACTTTGAAGTGCACACATTCAGCCTACATCGCGAGCTGCTGTTATGAATCTGTGGTTAAACCCAGCACAGCTCACACTGAGGAGAGAACGGCGTTCACCTGCTTTCCCGCCCAAATGCGTTTGAATCTAAACAAGATGCTAATAAAGAACCTTCGTGAATTCCATAAAGAACCTTCGGTGCTCGAGTTCTTTGGAACAATATCTGCTTTAGTGCTATTCAAAAAATTGCAGTAAACAAAAGTAGGCTACGTAATGAAAGATTTCTTTGACATTGTTTCAGTCCGACGTTCCTCTCGAGAGTTATTTCTGTCAGTGTTTTAATGAGAAGTTCTACTTTCACTCTTGAGTTTCTTTTACTACATTTAACTTTCTCTTCTTCATTTGTATGGATGATGAAGGCCATCATAACTCACTGACCTGAGATCAGTTAAACATGCACATCCAGGGCTTGTTTTCTATTGTTATGCTTGTTTGGGTGAATGTCATGAAACCTGTCAAGAACATGATATTTTTCATATTATATGCATAATTACCATTCAATAGTTTTAGATCTGTAAGATCTGTCTCTTCACCAAAGCTGCATTTATTTTATAGATAATACAGTAAAAATGTTAAATATTATTACAATTTAAAATAACTGTTTTCTATGTGAATATCTAGTAAAGTGTAATTTATATCCTGTGATCAAAGCTGAATTTTCAGCATCATTACTCCAGTCTTCAGTGTCACATGATCATTCACAAATCACTCTAATATGATGATTTGATGATCAAGAAACATTTATGATTATTATCAGTGTTGAAAAACCGTTGTGTACTTTTTTTTCAGGATTCTTTTATGAATAGAAAGTTCAAAAGAACATCATTTATCTGAAATATTTCGTAACATTATAAACTAACATTCAAAAGTTTGGGGTCAGTAAAAATGTATTTTGGAAAGAAATTAAACAAACTAATACTTTTATTTAGCAAGGATGCATTAAATTGATCAAAAGTGACAGTAAAGACATTTATAATGTTACAAAAGCTTTCTCTTTCATTTACACTTACATTTAATCATTCACACACTTTTATCCAAAGCGACTTACAAATGAGGAGAAACAATAGAAGAAATCAAACCAACAATATCTATTAAGTGCTTTGACTAGTCCCAGTTAGACTAGCACAGTACACATGCACATTTTTTTTATTGATATATAGAATACAAGTTTTAGTAGTATTGTGTTAATGTTGATGGAAAAGATGTTCAGTCATTTCTATAGACTCAGCAGCTCGAGATAAATGATAAATGATTTCTGATAAATGCTGTTGTTTTTTAAACTGTCTATTCATCAAAGAATCCTGGAAAAATGTACACGCTGTTTTCAACACTGATAATAATCAGAAACGTTTCTTTAACAACTCATCATATTACAATGATTTCTGAAGGATCATGTGACACTGAAGACTGGAGTAATGATGCTGAAAATTCAGCTTTAATCACAGGATATAAATTACACTTTACTAGATATTCATATAGAAAACAGATGTTTTAAATAGTAATAATATTTCACAATTTTACTGGATTTTTTATCAAATAAATGCAGCCTTGGTGAGCAGACGAGATTTATTTCAAAAACATTAAAAAATCTTACAGATCTAAGACCTTTGAACAGCAGTGGTCTATATGATTTTTTCTACAGTCGGACCTGTTAGTTATTGGCCTAGTTATTTATTTTGACCCATAAATAAGGTTATGAAACCAAAAACTACTAGCCTAACTCATACAAATTTCAAATATTGTTAAAGACAAGTAAACTGTTAGTAATAAAATAAGAACAAATGATCAAATTAAGAGCAATAGCGCAAATAAATACAATAGAACAAAGATACAAATGAAATAAACAGTGCTTTTCATGTTTTTCGGGGTTGGTCTGACAGTAGTTTTCAGGTAGAAAAATGTAATAATCAAATGTTAAATGTAAAATACAGTCTTCTTCACTGTATAAATTAAATATAGATTAATCCTTATTAAAGTTATTCAGTCAAGAGTAGTGTGATTTTTTTTCCCTCTGTTTGATTAAGCAGGTTTGCAGCAGGTTTATTAGGCTGCTGTCACTTTAAGAGCTGCAAGCATCCAAAATACTGTTACAGTGTGTTTTATTTCTCAACTGTAGCATAAGAAGCAGTTTAATCACGCACATCCCAGTCAAGTACGGGTGCTGGATCTCATATATAATGCAAGTAACAAAGATCCGCACACACCGGAGAGCTCCCAGTTAGAAAATGTTTTAATGTGTAACGTTTCGGGCCTTTCGCGGCCCTTCCTCAGACTCAGAGCCGTCGCAGACTGTGCGAACTGTGCAACCGCACAGGGCCTCGCGCCACTAGGGGGCCTCGCAATCCTGCTGTTTTTTTGTTTTTTGTTTACATATTTTTTTGTTGTTGTCCCCACCACTTTTTAAAACATCTCGCGGCACGAATATAACAATTCTACAAATAAAACATCTCCAGTTAACTGGCAGAGCATTCATTTCGTTCGTTTTTTAAATAAGAGATGATCTAGCGCTGAAATGTTTTTTTTAAATCAAGTGCTCAAAGTGCTCGTTGCCGCTGCGATCAGTGGGCGGATACAGTGTTTTCTCGTGTGGCTCGCGCACACACCGCACCAACTTCACTCGGACGCGCGCTTCAATCCGTTGCGAATACTGTCTTCGTTCTGGTGAAATCACCAAACATAATGCACACAAATGTGTCCCTGCTTGATATACAATCACTGATGAACATAATCGGTTTTGATGAGGGAAAAAACTATACGATAAAAAAATACTATCCGAGGGCGGGCTAGAATCGAAAACCTCTGACACGATAGGCGAAAGTTCTTCCACTGGACCATTAAGATACACGTTTTAACATAGGCGGATCTATGTATATATTCACATGAAAATTCTCGAGCTGACTTGATGTAAAGCCGCTCGTTGCACATTTGATTTTTTTCCCTCTGAAATAAATAGCAAAAAGTCATAGCTGACTCTGAGACTATGTGCATGATTATGCTGTATTATTTTACTTGATAAAAACGTATTGCAGCGAGGTTATGCGTGCAATAGAACTAGAACAGCTACGTCCGTGTGTCATGCGCAATTGAGCATCCACATCAAAGAGCAGGGCCTCGCATTTCAAGTTCGCACAGGGCCTCGCACCCCACCTGCGACGGCACTGCTCAGACTGTACAAATATCTACATCATTTTTGACAGGTTTCTTCATCTAGACTCAAACGTCCTTCGATGTAAATGACCTGTGTAATCATAAAGCACATTAAAGGGTTAGTTCACCCAAACATGAAGATTCTGTCAGTAATTAGGCTACTCTCCCTCATGTTGTTCAACCCCGTAAGACTTTCGTTCATCTTCAGAACACAAATGAAGATATTTCTGATTAAATCTGAGGGCTGTCTCACTCCTTCAGGCTTCTCTGTTATTGAAACTGGCCGGTCCAGAAAAGTTAGTAAAGACAATATTTACAGTAGTCCGAGTGACTACAGTGGTTGTATGTCTCAGAACGGAGGCTCACTATTGGCCGACGCTGGTCATGTGTGTGATGCTGGCCAATCGTGAGCCTCCGTTCTGACGTACACCCCAGAAGCGCTGCTGTTACACTACGCGAACTCACTCAGAGACACACAGAAGAAAATAAAGAGTTGAATAAAGTCGTTATTTTAGTTTGTTTTTGCGCACAAAAAGTATTCTCGTCGCTTGATAAACTTAAGGTTGAGCCGCTGTAGACACTCGACTATTCTAAACATTGTCTTTACTAACTTTCTGGGCCGGCAAGTTTCAATAACAGAGAAGCCTATGGAGGAGTGAGACAGCTCTCAGATTTAATCAGAAATATCTTCATTATTTGTGTCCTGAAGATGAACGAAGGTCTTACCGGGGATGACCAACATGAGGGAGAGTCATTACTGACGAATCTTCATGTTTGGCTGAACTAAACCTTTAATAAGATGACTCAAAGGAAAAAAGCATTTCTGAATCAGCTTTAGTTTTAGTTGGTAAAAACCTCGATCAAGCATCATGATAAATGCGGTGACGCAGGACTTTGGTTTCTGATCACACGATTCATTCAGAACTCAATCACACTCACCGATGGTCATCATCTTCATCATCACACAGACGGGCAATGTTCAAAATGACATTTAGACCTTTATCAATCTGATGTCACCATGTAACACTCTTTTAAAAAAAGAGAAGATTTATGTAGTTTAAGCACAGGCCACTTCCTGTCTGCCGCACGTGTTACGTGTGTGTGTGTGTGTGTGTGTGTGTGTGTTCACTCGAGTCATACTTCAAAATATTGTTTCATTAGATAAAAAGCATAACTCAAATGCTGCAGGACTTTCTTTATTGTTTTACCATTTCAAACCATGCAAACTTTTTTTTTTGTTAGTGTTTTGTGTGAACATTGATTGTGCTTTCTTTTAATATATAATTTTATATATATATATATATATATATATATATATATATATATAGTGTACTATATACTAAATTATATATTAAAATAAAGCACAATCAATAAGATGACTCAAAGGAAAAAGCGTTTCTGAATCAGCTTTAGTTTTAGTTGGTAAAAACCTCGATCAAGCATCATGATAAATGCGGTGACGCAGGACTTTGGTTTCTATATTATGTATATAATTACTTACTAATATGGTTGTAATTTAGACATTTTGAAGTGTGACATTGTGAAGTATGCCACACCACACACTCTAAAAAAAATACTGGGTTGTTTCAACACATATTTGGGTCAAATACGGACAAACCTAAAAATGTACTCAAAAATTTAAACCAACGGTTGGGTTTGTCTTTATTTGACCAGGTTGAAACAACCCAGCATTTTTAGATTGCATTTTGTTCTGGTATTAACAAGAAAGCAATCCTCAAAGAGACAGGGATGGTAAAAGAGCTGTTGTTGATCAGAGGTCTGTTTGCTGCTGCAGTGAATGACTGATATGACTATAAGTCTCATTTATGAGTCACTCGGCAACTGTTGTTCACTCATGTGAAGTGATGCTTCCCCATCGCGGTGAAAGGTGACGACTCGAGACTAGAGGGCCACAATAACGCAATTTCTGAATTACAGAGTTTATGATGTGAATGCACAAAGACTCTTAATAGTCCAGTAATTTTAAGCCAAAATGGGGGTCAACCTTGAACAAATTGCAACAGAAGCAAACTCAACTGATTTTGTATCCTCAATATGTCGTGAGTAAGGGAAAAAAAAGCCCAGAAGAATCCCATTTGGGGAAAGTTTTGAAAAAGACCCAAATATAGTCTATTCATACGCCTATTCATTCTTTTTCTTACGTGAATAGGCTCAAAGTTTTATCCTTTAGATATCACCATGAAAATTACTGAGTTGATTACTTACATCAAGACAAACAAAAAATGTATTACAAGTTTTTTTTAATGGTTTGTAAACATGGACAAACGGTGCATAATCTAATGACGTATGTGCTAATTTGCATAAATACCACAAGAGATCTAAACATTGGGTATAGCCTGGCGAAAATGTCTTGTTGTTACAGAGTTTATGATGTGAATGCACAAAGACTCTTAAGTGATTGACAGCTGTGCATCAGTAGCCGCGTTTCCATTATAGATTTGCATCAAACTTTTGCGATTTTTTTCAAAATGTCGATAAAAAAAAACTTTCCATTAACCGATGTTATGCGATAAGTCATTTAAAAAATCATGGCAACGGACGATAGGTTTATGTATATCCCAGCCATTGCACTGGCCATTATTATTAATGGAAGGAGACGTATGTGTGTTATCCAAGCATTAATGGCAAGGAAAGACCCTTATACTTGTGAGCGGCACATATGAGGTGTTTCTGGGTGTTTCTCCCTCATATCTGCTTCGAGGTCTTGGTTGTGGCATTTCTTTGAGGTTTAGAATCCAGTATTCCTGTAATTCTTTTGTCTTTTATGAATTTAATAAAGAATTTGGTCTCGTATTCTGTCCAAACACACCGCGTCATCTACGTCGGGTGACCTGGAAATGCGTAAAAACTTTTTGTTTGCGATAAATGGGAGTTTTTGCGAAATTGACGTCCATTGGGCGTATTTTCAATTCGCAATTTCACTTTGCACAATTTGAAGGCTAATGGAAACGCGGCTAGTGTTGCATGTTACGTGACAATTTCCTTATTGCCCCTTATGTTGTGTTCGGGTAATTTTGACCTGGAGAGGATTTTCCCGGATCTGAAAGTGCTAGTAAATGTTATTTCATTGGAATAAATACTTTACTCACCCCACGTCTAACAACTTCCCAAAAAATTGTTGATACTTTTTGTAGGTGTTTTCCACATTGTAATACTGGTGTTCCCGGTCAAAAAATGACCAGCCTACAAAACATGCTTATAAATCTCGAATTATGCTGCATCATCACCAAATATTGGATTCAATTGTCAGCATTTAGTCTTCCAATTAGGACAGGCTTTACATTTCTTTTTGGAACTGATCAATCGTAGGCCTCATTTATCTGAGCTTACGGATCTCAGGAAAAAAAGGGTTATTTGTGGATTATTTTGTCAATTGTACATAAAATATGAAAACAATGTGCACTGCTTATCACACTGGTGTGCTTACATGTTTAAACAGGAAATTTGTTTTGAAATGCTTTTATTTTGTACAAAATGGCAATATCACACTTGTGGTGTTCACGGTCAAAAATGATCAGCCAACAAAATAATAGCTTATAAATCTCGTTATGCTATTTTATCACCAAATATTGGATTAGTTTAAACTTATTTTCTTTAAATTAGGACAGATTTTGTATTTATTTTTGAAACTGATTGATCATAAGCCTTAATTTTTGCCCATCGTCTTTAAATGATGTATTAATGCTTACATAGTTAAAGTTTTCACTCTAGTGTGATCAAAGATTTACAGTATTTATTTTTTTTTTTTTTGCATATTATCATATTGTTGTAGGCCTTCAAGAGCAGCTACATACTGGGTCAAGAATGATATAGTAGTAATGCAAAAAAATTGTGTAAACGGCCCCTAAATATGGCCTGGGTTCCTCCAACTGAAGAGTTTTATCATCCTCCAAGTCCAGTCGATTATGAAAGTAACAGCACTCCTTTCCTGATAAACAAGGTGGACCATTAAAGCTACCATGTCCATTGCATAAATGGATTTAGATGTTTCGTGCAGGTCAGATCACTAACCGTAATATTACCAAACCTGAGCTTTTAATTCTGTTTCTACAGCTGCGTCTGCAATTGCAAGTGGATCAAAACCTTTCATCAAAGTTGTACATGAATTTTGAACAATACCCATTTCTTGTCATAGGACAACTTTGATGAACTTTTTTGATCCACTTCAAATGTTGACTACTGTACTTCACGACTGCTAAAAAGCACGTTCTTTATAGTATGAATGTCTTCTGGACGTACTACATTCGCCATGTTGTCTCCCGTGGCCTCATGGGAAAGTAAACGGTCCATAATTTGCAGAGTGACAGCGCCCTCTCGTGGTTGTCTTTTAAAATGACAAAACTGGCCATATTAAAAACACAAAATGCTGTTTATAAAACTTTAATTAATTTTTAAATCCTTTACATGGAATAATCAAATCATTTATCCATCATCAAATGCACTCCAAATACTAATGTAATGCAAGTAGAAAAGAAAATTACAAAACAATAAATGAAATAACAGACAATGGCAGAGCAGCAGTCACTGAAACAGCTGATTGTGTGTGTGTGTGTGTGTCATTATAAACATGTGATCATAAACAGTGTTCATGTTTTAACAGCCGTGTCTCTGGAGCGGTAGATGACGCCTCTGCTCTTCAGCTCTCGTACCACACCTGACAGAACAAAAATCACACTCACGTGAGTCATTTCAAACAGATTTTATTCTTTACATGCCAATGTTTTGATTGAAAACACACACTATCCTTTATTGCAGTCATGAGAGAGCCATAAGATCAAAACCTGACACTCACCTGGAGGTAACCGACCCGTTACTGTCACGGCATACACACCTGGCTTGAAGTTACCTGAGAAAGACATTGACATTATTGAACTGAAGTCAGTCTGATTCAGGCTGAATAACAACACTGGTGTCTTCTGAACTGAACTCATTTCATATTAACTGATGAACATTATTGAACTGAATCAACAGCTGAATAATAATGACTATAATAACTATTATCATATAGAGCTTATTTTTCATAATTGATTAACTTTGCAACATTCACACTGTTATTGAGCTGAATAATGAGCTGAATAATGATACGGTTGTTGTTTTATTAGAGCTGCTTTACAGCTGGAACTGTATTTGTTTCATAATTGAAGAACTTTGCAACATTGAAGGGTTAATTCACCCAAAATAGAAAATTATCCCATAATTTACTCACCATCAAGCCATCCTAGGTGTATACGACTTTATTCTTTCAGTCAAACACAATCAGTTATATTAAATAATATAATGGCAGTGAATAGAGAAGCCCAAAAAAAGCACATCCATCCATCATAAAAGTTATCCATACGACTCCACGGGGTTATTAAATAACTTCTGAATAGGGCTGGGTATTGACACAAATTTCACGATTCGATTCGGTTCAGTATTGATTTTGGATATCAGCTGTAATACATGGCAAATTTCCTCAAGGAAAACAAATCTCTTCACTAATGCTTTAAACTATGGGAGTCAGTGGTAGCCTATAGGCTTCATTAGCCTACTGTAATATTGAAGTTACAAATTAACTGATTTGTATACAAACACTTAAATTACAATTATTTATTTTTATAATAATAAAGTTATATGAAATATAAACATTTAAATGGTGGCTGTCATAAAAACCTGCCAGATTTATTCAAACATGCATTACAAATTGAAGAACATTAAAAATTATAATAAATATGTAATATGGTGCATATATTTAGCAGAATGCTCCTCTCTAGAGTTAATTTTTCTCGCTGACTGACGAGTTTATGGCCACTGGATATGGTTTTTCTGAGGTAAATGTGACGTTACATGACATTGTTTACAAGCTGTTTTACTGACGTCTTTCCACGGTTGAAACCCTGATTGAGCGACTCCATGTCACATGATACGGACTTCGATAAGTTGTACTCTATCTTTTAACACACTTTCAGAAGCTCATGTTTATCTCGCGCTGTAACTGGTGTTATTAAGGCGGAAGAGAAGATCATGTGCTGCTCTAGAGCTGAGCCAGAGCGATCTCACGCCACAGTGACACAACGCTATTTATGTTTTTGAATTTCATAAGAAAATGCACGTAATTTGAAATCTGAGACTTTGTTTCATATCAATAGTAACAAAGCACAAAGATTATTGCGATTTATTGGATGGGATGCGCTACAATGTTACATTCATTCATCAGCTGAAAACAGGATGACTAATCGATTCTTGGGATTTAAGAATCGATATCGGTTCGTAAAAATGAGAATCGATTAAAATCGAGAAATTGATATTTTTTACCCAGCCCTACTTCTGAAGCGAAGCCATGTGTTTATAAAGTTATAAATATGGATATGTTATATACTTCACTTCAGAAGGCCTTTATTAACCCCGTGGAGTCGTATGGATTAGTTTTATGATGATGGATGGGCTTCAAAATCTCCATTCACTCCCATTATAAAAGCTTGGAAGAGCCAGGACATTTTTTATTTATCTCTGATTATGTTTGGCTGAAAGAAGATATAGTCATATACACCTATGATGGCTTGATGGTGAGTACATTTTGGGTGAATTGATTTGACTGCTCTCTTCATTTGTAAGTCGCTTTGGATAAAAGCGTCTGCTAAATGAATAAATGTAAATGAAAAACTCACCGATTCGTTGCCATTTTGCCACCCAACTGTCCTCTGGACTCATCATAGCAATGACACTGTAATGAAGAAGACATCACACATTAGTGTTTAAATGAAAGCCAACATGTGTGTCAGAGTCCTTTCAAAAACAAAAGTTCATCTCGTAACTTTCCAGACCGGTGTGATTTGATTATTTGATGGTGCTTTTAAAGTGTGAATCACCTCATATTCTATTTATTTATGGTCCTTGGAAGAAAGCAAGCGAGCCATACAGGTTTACAGAGAGTAAAAGACTATTCACCCATCAAAAGAAGAGCTTGTGCATTCATAAACCATCTCCCGGTTGCCCTTCATCTGCAGGTATGATTCACAGTTGTCACATCCGTCATACTCGAACTGATCAATAGTCTGAAACCAGAGAAGATGAGATCAAACATTTTACCCTTAGTATTCCCTTACAAACATTAGCCACAGTCACTGTTAACTACTAGTAGTAATTGTGATGCTACCTATGATTAACAAAGGTTATTATCTATGACTGTATCTAACAGCATACTGTACATTTTATGACTGTAAGAGGCAGAATGATGTTTATATGTAATAAAATAAAAAAAATTCAAATGGTCATGTTTTGGATATGGCAAAACCGTTTTGTTAATGATCTTGTTCTTGTACGTATCTGCTCTATCTAAACATTTAAATATGTAAATATGTCAATGATAAAACCATCTTATTTTTTTTTCTTGTCTCGTTTTACCTTGACAAGAGAGCACAACAGACACGCTCTCAAATGGCGCAGATCTTTCGGGACAGTCTCCAGAGACATTCCTGTTGCTTTAACGCAATATACTGGAAATTAAGCAAAAAATAATCTTAATAGATGCCTCGGAACAACGATTGTTTGTTGTTAGCGCTTGCTAGCCACAACCGCACATTCGGCGACGCTTGATGACGTCACAGATATGCGCCGCGTGATCGTGACGTGAAATATTTGTTATTTATTTATTTTTATTCATTCATATAATTAACATGGAATATTATTCTTATGCATGTATTGTGTTGTATTTTTTTAAAATTCTAATTCTGTCGCGAAGTTGGATTTAGATCTATAATAGTATGTGACCAATGAGCTGCTCCGTTCCAATAAGAACACAAAATAAGAGTCTCACAGAGTTGCTCAGAATTGTTGGAATGGAAATGACAGAATGAATATAAACATAAAGCCAATTAATTCTATAATGTTTTTAAGTATTTCATAATATTGTTTTGACCACAACAGCCGTTAGAGGTCGCTGTTAAGTGACGTTATAGAGGTCGCGCGAGCCTCATTCTGATGCGGTTTAAATGTGTTCTATGTGAATGCGCATAACGGTTCCAGTAACGGTTCTTGGAGGATATGGTAAATATATAAAGAAACGTAAAGACATTAATTGTCATATATATATAGACGTTCATATATTTTGATAATATACATGTGTTGTTGTGTGCTATTACTATGACAACTTTTATATCTATTGAATATTTTGGTCACACTTTAGTAAGGTCTCACTAATTATCATTAGTTAACAATGAGCCATACGTTTGTATTTATTAATCTTTCTTAACATTAATAAACATACAACTGTTACTTCATGTTAACTCTGGTCCATTAAATAATAATAATAATAACAGATAAAACATTTGATTTTATGATTTGATGTGTAGACTAAGTAATATTGTAGAATAGTATTTTTCACTGCTAGTTAACTAGCGTTAGCAAATATTACCCCATTGTAAAGTGTTACCAATATTTCTAATGATTTATTCAATCTATTATGAACTAACGACATAATAATGTGTTAAAGTTGTTATATAGTGCTGTTTATGTAGAATTTTTTGTGATGTTTACGTAGTTTCCATCATCTCCAGGTCATGAAATGAGAGATTTGATTTCTGTTTAACATGGATATGGAGTTTGATCAGTCTCTCCTCAACGTCCACATTAACTACAGTAACTTTCCAGCAAAGTTATGGTGTTTGACAAACGATCCCCGGAACAACTCCGTCTTCTGGAACCCAAATGGAGACGGTTTGATTGTCGACCAGCAGCGTTTCGAGGACGAGCTGCTGTCACCGGTCAAACAAGAGGCTAAACTCTTCAAGACCTCCAACTTCACCAGCTTCATCCGACAGCTCAACCTGTA
>NC_140221.1:46225233-46285233 GCF_951802725.1 Rutilus rutilus | reverse complement strand
TAGTTGAATCATTCTAGTGCTTTTTAGTGTAATTAAATAGTTTAACAATAACAAATAAAAAGATGTAAAAAGATGTCGTTTTAACAACATAAGATCTCGTTATTACGACATAATTGAGGGGAAAAAATAATATGTATGTGGCAGCAATGCGTCACCGTAAAACCTGTCGCTCATATCTCATAACCTGTTGCTCACATATCTTTTAAGTTGTTGCGCTTGTGATAAGGTTGTAGGTCACATGAAAACGTCAACATGGCGGATGATGTCCGGATCGCATTCATACTAATCGAGATCTAGCTATAAAGTACCTACTCTTTTTAGCGCTCGTTAAGTAAGTACTTATTGAAATTAAGTACATAGTCATTGAGTATGCGGTTTCGAACGCAGCCTCAGTGTCAGTGTGAGAGGGGGAGTGGCCAGCTGTGCTCGCTCAGTGTGAGAGGGGGAGTGGCCAGCTGTGCTCGCTCAGTGTCAGTGTGAGAGGGGGAGTGGCCAGCTGTGCTCGCTCAGTGTCAGTGTGAGAGGGTGGCCAGCTGTGCTCACTCAGTGTCAGTGTGAGAGGGGGAGTGGCCAGCTGTGCTCGCTCAGTGTCAGTGTGAGAGGGGGAGTGGCCAGCTGTGCTCGCTCAACTTCAGTGTGAGAGGGGGAGTGGCCAGCTGTGCTCGCTCAGCGTCAGTGTGAGAGGGGGAGTGGCCAGCTGTGCTCGCTCACTGTCAGTGTGAGAGGGGGAGTGGCCAGCTGTGCTCGCTCAGTGTCAGTGTGAGAGGGGGAGTGGCCAGCTGTGCTCGCTCACTGTCAGTGTGAGAGGGGGAGTGGCCAGCTGTGCTCGCTCAGCGTCAGTGTGAGAGGGGGAGTGGCCAGCTGTGCTCGCTCACTGTCAGTGTGAGAGGGGGAGTGGCCAGCTGTGCTCGCTCACTGTCAGTGTGAGAGGGGGAGTGGCCAGCTGTGCTCGCTCACTGTCAGTGTGAGAGGGGGAGTGGCCAGCTGTGCTCGCTCAGTGTCAGTGTGAGAGGGGGAGTGGCCAGCTGTGCTCGCTCAGCTTCAGTGTGAGAGGGGGAGTGGCCAGCTGTGCTCGCTCACTGTCAGTGTGAGAGGGGGAGTGGCCAGCTGTGCTCGCTCAGTGTCAGTGTGAGAGGGGGAGTGGCCAGCTGTGCTCACTCAGTGTCAGTGTGAGAGGGGGAGTGGCCAGCTGTGCTCGCTCAGTGTCAGTGTGAGAGGGGGAGTGCTCGCTCAGTGTCAGTGTGAGAGGGGGAGTGGCCAGCTGTGCTCGCTCAGTGTCAGTGTGAGAGGGGGAGTGGCCAGCTGAGGGGGAGTGGCCAGCTGTGCTCGCTCAGTGTCAGTGTGAGAGGGGGAGTGGCCAGCTGTGCTTGCTCAGTGTCAGTGTGAGAGGGGGAGTGGCCAGCTGTGCTCGCTCAGTGTCAGTGTGAGAGGGGGAGTGACCAGCTGTGCTCGCTCAGCGTCAGTGTGAGAGGGGGAGTGGCCAGCTGTGCTTGCTCAGTGTCAGTGTGAGAGGGGGAGTGGCCAGCTGTGCTCGCTCAGTGTCAGTGTGAGAGGGGGAGTGGCCAGTGGCTAGAGCGGCAAAAGCCAATGTGTGCTTCTTTTACCGATATATTTAACGAAATATTTATTTCTAATCCAAACAACGCCAAATTTGGCACTGCACTTACTCGTGCCCGTAGAAAGACACCGGTCAAGTTTAAAATCCATTGGACAAACGGTTCAAGAGATATGCTAATAACAGACAGACAAGCGTTCCTGTAATTTATAGATTCTGCCTCCATAAAACCTGTCTATAATATAGTCATCTGCTTCCTTACCTTTATTTTATTTCCCTGATTTACATTAATACTCAATATAATTCTTATTTTTCACATTCAGAGAATTAAACCAGCACAACAATGAAAAGGACTATAGCGACTCAATACAGGATCTGTAGAACATTCACATCAATGTTTTATTCACATTAAATGGCCTTAGTTTCCGCAAACAATACAATACAATACAATCTTTGCTGCCCCCTCTTACAAAAAGCATCAGTATTTGGGGAAAAAGTCAATTTGTTATCTAAGACAGTACCCAAATACTTGTACTGTTCAACGCTCTGAATACCCTGCGTTGTCCCTCCCTGCGTTGAGGTGTTCAACTACAAGATCGTCCATAAAAATCTCAACCTTGTCTGTTACATCAACATTTCTTATTTCTGGGTCATCTCCATCCGTTACATTCAAAGCATGCAGATGGTCTTTAATATATACCATTTCTGGGGATTCATCAGAAGAATTCATAATCATTTGTTCTCCATTTCCAATATTTATTACAAGATATTAATGTTGAGTTAGCTGTGTGAAACTATGTAATGAACTGTAAGCTGTAAGTTTTTTTAGGCCCATCCTGGATTAACTAATGAGACACAAATAGATGCAGTGTCTTTATGTAAAGTCAAATCTTTAGTTTGAAGTAAGTCATGTTGTATGTGCAGTCAATTCTTTGTGGAACCATCCTAAGGCCTAGATGATGCAGTCAGCGGAGATGTGCCGAGGAGGACCATTTCCCCTTGGCATGGTGGGGTCTTGACCTGCAAAACACACAAACATGCTGTATGAAACGGTGTATTTGTACACTCGTAAAGTCTGATGTGCTATGTGACATCACTCACTGTTAGAATGTTGTGACATTACAAGGCTATTTCAATGACACACTCCACAAGATAATACATCTCGGACATCTCAGCCCAAAAGTGACTGAAACCTTCCGTTCGTCTCAGTAGATGAGTAGACATAAGGCTGATCTAAACAACAAAAGACTTACAAAAAAGATTTTACTCAACGAGTTAGTAATTCGGTTGCCCGTTCCTGATTTAAATGTACAAAGCAGCAGTCAGTACACTATATTATATACACTAGCTAAGAACTGAACAAAAAAAGCTAAATTTGTCTGGCCCACCTCTGGGCCTCATATCCTTCAATTCTGGCCCAGATCTTGCTGGGTCCTCGGCCCAAAACTGGCCCACACACTGAAAACGGACCCAAACTATTTCCTCCGGCCCAGATGTGGCTTACACCCTGTAAAATGACTCTTACTTAATGATATGTCCCAATAGTATTTACATGATAATCTACAATCTTCTTTAAAACGTTTTGATCAACACTGATGTTTATGTCAGGACTCGACAGACAGAAGGAAACAAGAGGCAAAAGGTTTGGTGTATCCAGAAAGAGCAACATACTTGTGTGCCGTCTGACTTTCGAATTCCTTCATGGACAATGCCATGGGATGCCGATGCCAGTTTCTTTCCCACTTCATAAAGAGAGTCAAAGGATCCTGAAAAACACACAACAGCATGAGACTGAACTGCTTGTGACTAAACACACCTGTGTAGATCAGGCGAGGAACCAACCAGTCTGAAGATTACAAATAAAATCAGTAAACGGGCTGAAATAGACACATATGAATAATTAGCAGGTTTTGCATTTAAGTTCATGTTCCTGCTCAGCCAATTTCCAAGAACACTAGAGAGATTACAAGCACAGTCCTGATATACTGTTACATAGAAGTCACACAGTTATTATCTTCTTTTTAATATCTGTATTTACAAACCCGATTCCAAAAAAGTTGGGACACTGTACAAATTGTGAGTAAAAAAGGAATGGAATAATTTACAAATCTCATAAACTTATATTTTATTCACAATAGAATATAGATAACATATCAAATGTTGAAAGTGAGACATTTTGACCTGTCATGCCAAATATTGGCTAATTGTGGATTTCATGAGAGCTACACATTCCAAAAAAGTTGGGACAGGTAGCAATAAGAGGCCGGAAAAGTTAAATGTACATATAAGGAACAGCTGGAGGACCGATTTGCAACTTATTAGGTCAATTGGCAACATGATTGGGTATAAAAAGAGCCTCTCAGAGTGGCAGTGTCTCTCAGAAGTCAAGATGGGCAGAGGATCACCAATTCCCCCAATGCTGCGGCGAAAAATAGTGGAGCAATATCAGAAAGGAGTTTCTCAGAGAAAAATTGCAAAGTGTTTGAAGTTATCATCATCTACAGTGCATAATATCATCCAAAGATTCAGAGAATCTGGAACAATCTCTGTGCGTAAGGGTCAAGGCCGGAAAACCATACTGGATGCCCGTGATCTTCTGGCCCTTAGACGGCACTGCATCACATACAGGAATGCTACTGTAATGGAAATCACAACATGGGCTCAGGAATACTTCCAGAAAACATTGTCGGTGAACACAATCCACTGTGCCATTCGCCGTTGCCGGCTCAAACTCTATAGGTCAAAAAAGAAGCCATATCTAAACAGGATCCAGAAGCGCAGCAGTTTTCTCTGGGCCAAGGCTCATTAAAGTGGACTGTGGCAAAGTGGAAAACTGTTCTGTGGTCAGACGAATCAAAATTTGAAGTTCTTTTTGGAAAACTGGGACGCCATGTCATCCGGACTAAAGAGGACAAGGACAACCCAAGATGTTATCAGCGCTCAGTTCAGAAGCCTGCATCTCTGATGGTATGGGGTTGCATGAGTGCGTGTGGCATGGGCAGCTTACACATCTGGAAAGGCACCATCAATGCTGAAAGGTATATCCAAGTTCTAGAACAGGGATGGGCAACTTCGGTCCTGGAGGGCCACTGTCCTACAGAGTTTAGCTCCAACTCTGAAAAAATCACCTGCCTGTAATTTTCTAGTAATCCTGAGGACCTTGATTAGCTTGTTCAGGTGTGTTTGATTAGGGTTGAAGCTAAACTCTGTAGGACAGTGGCCTATCCTATCCTACTCCCATCCAGACGTCGTCTTTTTCAGGGAAGACCTTGCATTTTACAACATGACAATGCCAGACCACATACTGCATCAATTACAATATCATGGCTGCGTAGAAGAAGGATCCGGGTACTGAAATGGCCAGCCTGCAGTCCAGATCTTTCACCCATAGAAAACATTTGGCGCATCATAAAGAGGAAGATGCAACAAAGAAGACCTAAGACAGTTGAGCAACTAGAAGCCTGTATTAGACAAGAATGGGACAACATTCCTATTCCTAAACTTGAGCAACTTGTCTCCTCAGTCCCCAGACGTTTGCAGACTGTTATAAAAAGAAGAGGGGATGCCACACAGTGGTAAACATGACCTTGTCCCAACTTTTTTGAGATGTGTTGATGCCATGAAATTTAAAATCAACTTATTTTTCTCTTAAAATGATACATTTTCTCAGTTTAAACATTTGATATGTCATCTATGTTGTATTCTGAATAAAATATTGAAATTTGAAACTTCCACATCATTGCATTCTGTTTTTATTCACAATTTGTACAGTGTCCCAACTTTTTTGGAATTGGGTTTGTATGTCCATTTATATTCTTCCTTTTTTAGCTTTTTCTAAAATGAAGAAAAATGAATAGCAAATTATTACAAACATCTCTGTGAATGACTATTAGACCAGCACCAACCAATCAATACAATTAAAGATCAAAATAGTACAACAAATATCATGTTCAGATTTTTAAGCAGTTAATGTCAAATCATATTTATAACCGAAGTTATAACAAAAAGAATAGAACATAGAAAATAACAGATGGTAGAGATAACATGAACCAATGTAATAATGACTCACTGTCATCTAAACTGGAGAGATCTGGCACAGGCGGCAACTCTTGATCCTGGAGGAACTGGGACACAGAGACTCCAGGTCTTCTAGACCTGGCCTGGCACACACAGCAACTCAGGATCTGCGTCCGGTGTTTGCTTGATCCTGGAGGGACCTGGAACACACAGAGACTCCCGCCGGGCCGGGCCCTTGATCAAGCATTTGTGTTTTTCTAATCATTACTTTATTAGCCTAATTGGCTGGAGAGAAAGCTATGCCATAATCAGAAATATTATATATATATATTAGGGGTGGAACGGTACATGTATTCGTATTGAACCGAAACGGTACGGGCGTCACGGTTCGGTGCATATTTACACGGAGAATACACGGTATAAAAATAAATAAAACTCGCGTGCAAATTAATAAATGTAATGCGGAGCTACTGTTAGATATGCGGGTTCTTTAGGGACACCTAATCTGTAGCCCCACCTTAGCTCTGAAGCTCTGTGGCTATAATGAACAGGCTGCGATGTAAAGATTGCAATGCTGGAACATGTCGAAAAGTCGCAAAGTGTTTACTTATATTTGTGTGTGTGTGTGTGTGTGTGTGTGTGTGTGTGTGTGAGGTGCGGGCGCGATCGAACAGTGGAAACATAAAAACATACACCGTCATTTTGTTTATACAGGACATCATTCAAACTGCAAAGTGTTTAAGTTACTGTTAATTAAAATTAAGGAAAACAAATATATTAATCTGAAATGTAGCAAATTAATTTTCAATTCATTCAGGTACAATTACCAAACATATCTCAAGGTCTTTTTGTCTTTTTATTAATTTAATTAATAAACTAATTGTATAAAACTATTGTCAGTGCACTACAAATAAACTGGTTATATGCCTTTACTTTATTAATACAACAAAAATAAAAGGCTTAAGTAATTAAAAAAAGGCTCCTGTCAATTGCTTGATTGCTCCTGTCTGCCTCGTTGTGCGTCTGAAAGCTTCGTATATCTTTCTGTTTTGAATCATTATTTACTATCATTCCTTGTTGTTTATACTGCTAAATAAAACTTACTCAACATCACACATTAACCTGACATAGCTAGCTTCAATCTGAATTGTTATTGCTAGCACAACACGCTAGTAATTCGCTAGCCTGTTAGCGTGCCATCCGCGCGCTCTTTATTTATTTATTTATTGTTCTCGCGCCTTTTACGAGTCCATCAAACAACTTAGGTGAGTAAGATCAGTCAACAAACACGGTAAGTCATGTCATCTTCTCCTCTTATTAAGTTGGCTTGAGAAAGCCAACTTACTGATATTGTATTTAAACTTATTATTATTCTTCGTCTTCTTCTTCTGACCCAAAATTTTTCAACTCTAACTCCTCCTAGACCGTTCAAGCTACATACTCCAAACTCGGGTCAGACCTTCATACTGTTCTGACTTGGTGTGCTATATCTTTTCAGACTGGTTGGAGTTACGGTTTTCTTAAAAATTAATATTAAAAATCATAAAAATCCCATAGACTTTCATTGACCAAAAGTCCATGGGCCCTATCTTGCACCCAGCGCAATTGACTTTGTACACGGACGCATGTATCATTCCTATTTTGCACCCGCGCAAAGCGGACTTTTCCCTCCACAGACGCTCGTCGGTTAACTAAGAAATACACTTGCGCTCCCCGGGGCGGTTCAGCGCAAAGAGGAGGCGTGTTCCGGCGCAAACGTTCCCTCATGCTATTTTACAGGTTTAGAAAACAATTGCGCCACTAACCGAAAAAAAAACAGTTTAAAGTCAGTGGCGCGTTGCGCATGTTATTCATATGCTATTTTAAGGGCGCATGCTTGGCCTTAATCAATGTAGCGTGTGCACAACGCGCATACACTTTGATTCTCTCATCTACACACAGACGCAGCAGTTATTTTTGCAAATCATACATTATTACGATAGATAGATAGATAGATAGATAGATAGATAGACAGTTTATTATAAAAGCATACATCTAGCTTACACATTTACCCACATTATCATACGCCTGTTTAACTGAAGTTAATTTGGGTGTGTTTCTCCATCCCCAACGTCCCTGACGGCAACGTCGGTCTCCTCGGCTGTGAAGCGCTCCTCGCGTGCGCCTGGCAAATCCGCCGTTATAATAGGAATCCGCTTTAGAACAAGCGCGCCTGCTCTTAAAGGGAATGTGAGATGTCGCTCTGATTGGTTTATTTCACGTTACGCCCAAACCACACCTATGAATAATGAAGCTACTTCAGACCAACCCCTTTTAGATTTGCGCCAGGCGCAAGAGTCATTTATCCCGCCGGGAAAATAGCAACAGTGCCAAGACCCGCCCACAAAGTTACTTGCGCTTTGCGCTTTGACACTTGCGTTTCAGATCGTTAAAATAGGGCCCCATGTCTGTTTGAACTATGCTTAATGTAAACTGCTAGAAGCCATTGATACTCAATTAAGCTTTAAGCTATTTCAACTAATAACTAATCTATCTATCTATCTATCTATCTATCTATCTATCTATCTATCTATCTATCTTCAAACCTTATCTATCCTTCAAACCTTATCTATCTATCTATCTTCAAACCTTATCTATCCATCTATCTATCTATCTATCTATCTATCTATCTATCTATATATCTATCTATCTTCAAACCTTATCTATCTATCTATCTATCTATCTATCTATCTATCTATCTATCTATCTATCTATCTATCTATCTATCCTTTATAACTAACAAATCTTTCTAACTAATCCATCCATCTTTCTTTCTAAATAATCCATCTTTTTTCTTTCTTTCTTTCTTTCTAACTAATCCATCTTTCTTTCTAACTAATCCATCTTTCTTTATTTCTAATTAATCCATCTTTTATTATTTCTAACTAATCTATCTTTCTTTCTAACTAATCCATCTTTCTTTCTAACTAATCCATCTTTCATTCTTTCTAACGAACCAATCCATCTTTCTTTCTTTCTAACTAATACATCTTTCTTTCTAACTAATCCATCTTTCATTCTTTCTAACTAACCAATCCATCTTTCTTTCTTTCTAACTAATCCATCTTTCTTTCTTTCTAACTAATCTTTTCTTTCTTTCTTTCTTTCTTTCTTTCTAATCCATCTTTCTTTCTAACTAATCCATCTTTCTTTCTTTCTAACTAATCCATCTTTCTTTCTTTCTAACTAATCCATCTTTCATTCTTTCTAACTAACCAATCCATCTTTCATTCTTTCTAACTAATCCATCTTTCTTTCTTTCTAACTAATCCATCTTTCTTTCTTTCTAACTAATTCATCTTATCTTTCTTTCTTTCTAACTAATTCATCTTTCTTTCTAACTAATCTATCTTTCTTTCTAACTAATCTATATTTCTTTCTTTCTTTCTAACTAATCAATCTTTTTTCTTTCTCTCTTACTAATCTATCTTTCTTTCTAACTGTCTTTCTTTCTTTCATTCTAACTAATCAGTCTTTCTTTCTTACTTTTTTATCTTTCTTTCTAACTAACTTATCTATCTTTCTATCTTTCTTTTTAACTAATCCATCTTTCTTTCTTTCTAACTAATCTATCTTTCTTTCTTTCATTCTAACTAATCTATCTTTCTTTCTTTCTAACTAATCTATCTTTCTATCTAATCTATCTTTCTTTCTTTCTAACTAATATATATTTCTATCTAATCCATCTTTCTTTCTAACTAATATATCTTTCTTTCTTTCTTTCATTCTAACTAATCTATCTTTCTTTCTTTCTTTCCATCCATCCATCCATCCATCTTCTACCGCTTATCCAGGGCCGGGTCGCGGGGGCAGCAGTCTAAGCAGGGATGCCCAGACTTCCCTCTCCCTAGACACTTCCTCCAGCTCTTCCGGGGGGACACCGAGGCGTTCCCAGGCCAGCCGGGAGACATAGTCTCTCCAGCGTGTCCTAGGTCTTCCCCGGGGTCTCCTCCCGGTGGGACATGCCCGGAACACCTTCCCGGGAAGGCGTCCAGGAGGCATCCGGAAAAGATGCCCGAGCCACCTCAACTGACCCCTCTCGATGTGGAGGAGCAGCGGCTCTACTCTGAGCTCTTCCCGAGTGACCGAGCTTCTCACCCTATCTCTAAGGGATCGCCCAGCCACCCTGCGGAGAAAGCTCATTTCGGCCGCTTGTATCCGGGATCTTGTCCTTTCGGTCATGACCCACAGCTCATGACCATAGGTGAGAGTAGGAACGTAGATTGACTGGTAAATCGAGAGCTTCGCCTTGCGGCTCAGCTCCTTCTTCACCACGACAGACCGGTACAGGGACCGCATTACTGCAGAAGCTGCACCGATCCGCCTGTCAATCTCCCGTTCCATCCTTCCCTCACTCGTGAACAAGACCCCAAGATACTTGAACTCCTCCACTTGAGGCAGGAGCTCTCCACCAACCTGAAGCGGGCAAACCACCCTTTTCCGACTGAGAACCATGGCCTCGGACTTGGAGGTGCTGATTTTCATCCCAGCCGCTTCACACTCGGCTGCAAACCGTCCCAGTGCATGCTGGAGGTCAACACGACAACTCTGATGAGGCCAACACGACAACATCATCCGCAAAGAGCAGAGATGAAATCGTGTGGTCCCCAAACCCGACCCCCTCCGGCCCCTGGCTGCGCCTAGAAATTCTGTCCATAAAAATTATGAACAGAACCGGCGACAAAGGGCAGCCCTGCCGGAGTCCAACACGCACCGGGAACAAGTCTGACTTACTGCTGGCAATACGAACCAAGCTCCTGCTCCGGTCGTACAGGGACCGGATAGCCCTTAACAAAGGGCCCCGGACCCCATACTCCCGGAGCACCCTCCACAGGCCGCCGCGAGGGACACAGTCGAATGCCTTCTCCAAATCCACAAAGCACATGTAGATTGGTTGGGCAAACTCCCATGAACCCTCCAGCACCCTGTAGAGGGTATAGAGCTGGTCCAGTGTTCCACGACCGGGACGAAAACCACACTGTTCCTCCTGAATCCGAGGTTCTACTATCGGCCGGATTCTCCTCTCCAGTACCCTGGCATAGACTTTCCCAGGGAGGCTGAGAAGTGTGATCCCCCTATAGTTGGAGCACACCCTCCGATCCCCCTTCTTGAAAAGAGGGACCACCACCCCGGTCTGCCAGTCCAAAGGCACTGTCCCCAACCGCCACGCGATGTTGCAGAGGCGTGTCAGCCAAGACAGCCCCACAACATCCAGAGACTTGAGGTACTCAGGGCGGATCTCATCCACCCCCGGTGCCTTGCCACCGAGGAGTTTCTTGACTACCTCGGTGACTTCAGCTTGGGTGATGGACGAGTCCGCCTCCGAGCCCTCAGCCTCTGCTTCCTCAATGGAAGACGTGACGGCGGGATTGAGGAGATCCTCGAAGTATTCCTTCCACCGTCCGGTGATATCCCCAGTCGAGGTCAACAGCTGCCCACCTCCACTGTAAACAGCGTTGGTAGGGCACTGCTTCCCCCTCCTGAGGCGCCGGACGGTTTGCCAGAATCTCTTCGAGGCCGACCGATAGTCCTTCTCCATGGCCTCACCGAACTCCTCCCAGGCCCGAGTTTTTGCCTCCACAACCACCCGGGCTGCAGTCCGTTTGGCCCGTCGGTACCCATCAGCTGCCTCAGGAGTCCCACAAGCCAGCCAGGCCCGATAGGACTCCTTCTTCAGCTTGACGGCATCCCTTACTTCCGGTGTCCACCACAGGGTTCGGGGATTGCCGCCTCGACAGGCACCGGAGACCTTACAGCCACAGCTCCGAGTGGCCGCGTTGACAATGGAGGTGGAGAACATGGTCCACTCGGACTCAATATCTCCAGACTCCCTCGGGATCTGGTCGAAGCTCTGCCGGAGGTGGGAGTTGAAGATCTCTCTGACAATCTTTCTTTCTTTCGTTCTAACTAATCTATCTTTCTATCTAATATATCTTTCTTTCTAAATAATCTATCTTCTTTTTAACTAATCTATCTTTCTTTCTAACTAATCCATCTTTCATTCTTTCTAACTAATCCATCTTTCTTTCTTACTAACTAATCTATCTTTCTAACTAATCTATCTATTTATCCTTCTATCTAATCTATCTTTCTAACTAATCTATCTTTCTTTCTTTCTAACTAATCCATCTTTCTTTCTTTCTAACTAATCAATATTTTTTCTTTCTCTCTTACTAATCTAGCTTTCTTTCTAACTAATCAGTCTTTCTTTCTTTCATTCTAACTAATCAGTCTTTCTTTCTTTCATTCTAACTAATCAGTCTTTCTTTCTTTCTTTTTCTTTCTTTCTTTCTTTCTTTCTTTCTTTCTTTCTTTCTTTTTAACTAATCCATCTATCTTTCTTGCTAACTAATCTATCTTTCTTTTTAACTAATCTATCTTTCTTTCTAACTCATATTTTTCTTTTTAACTAATCCATCTTTCTTTCTTTCTTTCTTTCTCTTTCTATCTAATCCATCTTTCTCTTACTAATCTATCTTTGTTTCTAACTAATCAGTCTTTCTTTCTTTCTTTTTAACAAATCCATCTCTTTCTTGCTAACTAGTCTATATTTCTTTCTTTTTAACTAATCCATCTTTCTTTCTAACTAATATATCTTTCTTTTGAACTAATCCATCTTTCTTTCTTTCTTTCTTTCTTTCTATCTAATCCATCTTTCTCTTACTAATCTATCTTTCTTTCTTTCTTTCTATCTAATCCATCTTTCTCTTACTAATCTATCTTTCTTTCTTTCTATCTATCTAATCCATCTTTCTCTTACTAATCCATCTTTCTTTCTTTTTCTTTCTTTCTATCTAATCCATCTTTCTCTTACTAATCTATCTTTCTTTCTAACTAATCAGTCTTTCTTTCTTTCTTTCATTCTAACTAATCAGTCTTTCTTTCTTTTTAACTATTCCATCTATCTTTCTTGCTAACTAGTCTTTCTTTCTTTTTAACTAATCCATCTTTCTTTCTAACTAATATATCTTTCTTTTTAACTAATCCATCTTTCTTTCTTTCTTACTAATCCATCTTTCTTTATTTTTAACTAATTCATCTTTCTTTCTTTCTTTCTTTCTAACTAATCAATCTTTCTTTCTTTCTAACTAATCCATCTTTCTTTCTAACTAATCCATCTTTCTTTCTTTCTAACTAACTAATACATCTTTCTTTCTTTTTCTTTCTTTCTAACTAATCCATCTTTCTTTCTTACTAATCCATCTTTCTTTCTTTCTAACTAACTAATCCACCGTTCGTTCATTCTTTCTTTCATTCTAGCTAATCTATCTTTCTTTCTAACTAATCCACCTTTTTTTCTTTCTTTCTTACTAATCTATCTTTCTTTCTAACTAATCTTTCTTTCTTTCTTTCA
The DNA here is from genome assembly GCF_951802725.1 of Rutilus rutilus. Lineage (NCBI taxonomy): Eukaryota > Metazoa > Chordata > Actinopteri > Cypriniformes > Leuciscidae > Rutilus > Rutilus rutilus. The sequence continues at coordinate 46,272,268 of NC_140221.1, read as the reverse complement.
AACTAATCTTTCTTGCTTGCTTTCTTTCTTTCTTTCTAACTAATCTATCTTTCTTTTTCTTTCTAACTAATCTTTTTTTCTTTTTCTTTCTAACTAATCTTTTTTCTTTCTTTCTAACTATTCTTTCTTTCTAACTCATTTATCAATCAAAATTTAAACTACTTTAAACTTCAAACTACTTTTAACTTCTTCAAACTCTCTGGTCCAGCTTTCTCAAGCCAACTTAAAGTTTGTCTCAACAAACTTTTTTTTCTAGTTGTTACTTGCACCTCATGCAACATGTTTAGCATATCCTTCTCTGTCAGCACAGGATTTACATGTGATAAATGCAGGGAGATAGTAAAGCTGACGGGGAAGATTTCAGAACTAGAGACACGCATCCAAACTTTAATCAAGGATAGTAAGCGTGCAAGGGCTTTAGATACTGCTTTGGATGCGACTAGCTTAGTGAACTCTGTACATTGTTCAGTTCTGGCTGAAGTAGAGCCCGTGCAGCAGGGCAGTTGGGTGACGTTGAGACGCTGTAGTCGCGGGACAAAACACCGCTCTGCCGTTCTGATAACAACATTAAACAGGTTCTCCCCACTCAGTGAAACACCCACTGAGAATCCTGTTGATTGTGCCCGAGTTATTGGCGATTCTATTACACGGAACGTGAAAATAGAGACACCAGCCACCATAGTCACGTTTGCCGGGAGCCAGAGCGTCTGACATCAAAGCAAATTTAAAAGTGCTGGCTAATCATAAATTCTCTAAGATTATTATTCACGTCGGCACAAATGATGTTCGACTCAACCAGTCAGAGATCACCAAAATTAATATTAAAGAGGTGTGTGAACTTGCAAGTACGATGTCAGGCACTGTAATTTGCTCTAGCCCCCTTCCTGTTCGCAGGAGTGATGAGCAGCCAGAAAAATGGAGCGCAACTGGAAGAAAACAAAACTAGAGGTATTTCGCATTTCATGGAAAGAGAGCAAGATTGCATACAGAGAGGCCTTAAAAGCTGCTAGATCTGCTTATTTTTCAACCCTATTAGAAGAAAATAAACGAAACCCTAGGTATTTATTTGAAACAGTGGCTAAACTAACGAAAAAGAAAGCTTCAAGCCCAGAAATTTCCAAGCAACACAGCAGTAATGACTTTATGAACTTCTTTACTTATAAGATTGATAATATCAGGGACAAAATTATAACTATGCAACCGTCTACTACAGTATCGCATCAGGGAGTGCACTGTAGTCTCCCTAAGGAAAATTCGATTAAGTTATTACTATAGAAGAGGAAGAATTCGCTAAACTCATTAAATCATCTAAACCGACAACATGTTCGTCCCTATACCGACTAAGCTACTGAAAGAGATGCTTCCAGAGGTCATAGATCCTCTTCTTACTATCATTAATCATCTCTGTCTCTAGGATACGTACCTTTAAGCTGGCTATGATTAAACCGTTTGTCACAAAAACGCAACTTGATCCTACAAAATTAGTCAATTACAGACCGTACCATAGTACCGAGACAGCTCTCATTAGAGTCACAAATGATTTGCTCTTATCATCCGATCATGGTTGTATCTCGATTCTCTCTATTGGTGTTACTCGATCTTAGTGCTGCATTTGACACTATTGACCACAACATTCTTTTAAATAGACTCGAAAATGATGTTGGCATTAGTGGAATTGCATTAGCATGGTTTAAATCATACTTATCTGACCGTTATCAGTTTGTAGCAGTAAATGAAGAGATGTCTTATCGATCACAAGTTCAATATGGCGTACCACAAGGCTCAGTACTAGGACCACTGCTGTTCACTCTGTACATGGTACCATTAGGAGATATCATTAGGAAACATGGAATTAGCTTTCATTGTTATGCCGATGATACTCAGCTCTATATTTCTTCACAACTTAACGAAAACTACCAATTCACAAAATTAACGGAATGCATAGCTGATATAAAAAATTGGATGACTAGTAATTTCCTACTACTAAATTCTGAAAACAGGGATTCTAACTATTGGACAAAAAAAACGTCCTCACGTAATAACCTAGAATACTGTCTAACACTTGTTGGTTGCTCTGTTAAGTCTTCGTCGTCGGTTAGGAACCTGAGTGTGCTCTTTGATACCAATCTTTCATTTGAAAGTCATGTGTCTAGTATCTGTAAAACCGCATTTTTTCATTTAAAAAAATATATATAAATTACGCCATATGCTCTCATTGACAAATGCGGAACAATTAGTTCATGCGTTCATGACCTCAAGGCTAGATTATTGTAATGCTCTACTGGGTGGTTGCCCTGCACGCTTAACAAACAAACTACAGCTGGTCCAAAACGCAGCAGCTCGAGTTCTTACCAGAACCAAGAAGTATGACCATATTAGCCCAGCTCTGTCAACACTGCATTGGCTCCCTATTAAACATTGTCTACATTTTTAAATATTGCTGATTACTTACAAAGCACTAAATGGTTTAGCTCCGCAGTACTTGAGCGAGCTCTTAACGCACTATAGTCCTTCACGTCTATTGCGATCTCAAACTTCCGGCCAGTTGATAATACCTAGAATATCAAAATCGACTGCTGGCGGTAGATCCTTTTCCTATTTAGCACCAAAACTTTGGAACAGTCTTCCTACCATTGTCCGGGAAGCAGACACACTCTGTCAGTTCAAAGCTAGACTATAAACACATCTCTTTGACCTAGCATACACATAACACATTATAGACTTCTATAATTCAATGTTAGGCTGCATAGATCAGGTCAGCCGGAACCAGGAACACCTCCCATAAATCCTGATGTACTTGTTACATCATAAGAAGAATGGCATCTACGCTAATTTTAGTGTTTTTGTTTATCCCAAGGTTTTCCCGCAGCCTGCCGGATCCAGGCTATATCCAGATCTGATGAATGACCTGCGCCTGGACCCAATGTCATAGCGGGGTGCTAAAGTGCCAACTAGTTTCTCCTTATGGAGGATCCCTTTACCACTCTACAGATAAAGCGTTGTAGGGAAAATTCGGTTTGCGTATCTACCCCGAAGTGATAAATTTCAGTATCAAAAATGTTAAGGCCAGACAAGTCGTTTTTTAAGGCTTGGTTTGTAGTGAATTACAAACCTGCGCACATATATTCAAACGCGCATACCAATAGACTGAACTCGTAATATGCATGTGCACGCCATCAGCGTTCTCACAGGTTTCGCGTTTAAAGTCTGTGTAGAGTTTCCTGTTAAAACGGTGTTGTGTTAGCGGCCCCTAAGTTAATAACTAATGATCGTTGCGACGGATGTGTATCAATCAAATTAACTTTAGCTGGAAAATAACTTTATTCAAGAACTGCTATAAAGCCAAAACAATCTCTGTTACTTTAAACTATCCTTGTATCTCTGGAACAATCTACATTGTTAAAAGTGCTATATAAATGAAGATGCAAGTCATCTTCATTTATATAGCGCTTTTAACAATGTAGATTGTTCCATTGACTTGACTTAATTTATTTTCCTTTGGTGGTACAGCCTGAGACATGCACAAGCCTTCTGCATTTTTGTTTTGCTTTTCCCTCCATTGTACCGAACTCGTACCGAACCGTGATGTGATGTGTTGTATTACAAATTCATTAAATGTTTCATTTAGGTTCCAATACAATAGTATATAAACTGAGAAAGTTTAGTAGACTGAATTTAGCATTTGAGGTATAAATGATGATTACCGAGTTTCCAGCAAGAGATTCCTGCCAGACCTGTTTTCTCTATTGTAAGTATGAGTCAGATTACTGAGACTCTCACCTTTTGTCTTTAATGGCTCTTGGAGCCCGAGCCCCAGCCCCAGTCGTTGAATAGTTAGGCTGATTGGATTATCATCTATGCATTTGAATAGTTATGCTGATTGGATTAGGATTGGTAACACTCTAGAGTCTAGGGCGGGTTCCTAAACCTGTATACTTCATTTACATGCTTTGTTCCGAGTGTATCCACCTCTATATAAATCCCTCCCCCTTGAAATGTATATAAACTACAATGTCTACTGCCCTAGTTGGACTTGATGACTGCAGCTACCGACAGCTCGTGTTCTAAATAAAGAATCCTGCTGAAGAAACAACCAAGTCTCCTGTGCCCGGTTGCATAAAGCACCTTAAGTGTAATTTTCCCTTAAGTTCTCCCTTATGTTTCCCTTAAACCTAAGGGTGTTGCAGAAAAAAACCCTTAAGTGTTACTTAAGGGTTTCTTAAAGTGAAACGTCATAAACACTTAGAATTTCCCTTAAACGCTGTTTTTTCACTTAAGTAATCCCTTAAAAAGCGTCAAGTGTTGCATAAAACCCCTTAATGGTCATTTCCCTAAGTATAACTTAAGGTTTGGAAATCGTAACCTTAAGAGTAACGCGGACAAAAATAAGACGACATGGCTGAATTTATGGAACCAGCTGAAGATCATTATGTGGCAAGAATATTTTTTAGGGATAGGGAGAACCCTTTGGACCATCTTAGCGATAAAAAATTGTTGCAGGAATACCGATTTGATCGACGCGCAATATTAGCGGGAGATGTTTTCCACGTGCATAAATCGTCTGTCAGCAGAGAGGTTCACCGGGTTGCGGGGGCTTTCCCGTCATTTAAACGCAATGGTCAAAAAATGTTTCTTTTACCATATTCGTCAAGAAGAATGCATTTCTCCTCCTCTGTCCAATTAGGCTTTCTTTTTTTGTTTTCTTTATCCATTCCGATATCCTAGCCTACTTTATTTGATGAAACTGCGAAAGTGTTAGTGTTAGTGTTTTGCGTATCTATGGCAACAACAGACTTTTATAACGTGAATCCAGGATCGCTGTCGTGAAACACTTAAATGTTTCCCTTACCTAAGAGAACCGTTTAAGAGATTATATGCAACACCCTTAAGTTATTCTCTTAGGCAAGGGGAAATCGCCCCTTAAGTATCATACTTAAGGGAAAAACTTAAGGTGCTTTATGCAACCGGGCACTGGTCTCTGCTTTGACGAAGGAAAAGTTTCCAACAGATGTCTGAACCGAGGTATGAACCGAACCATAACTTCTGTGTACCGTTCCACCCCTAATATATATATATATACACTGCTCAAAAAAATTAAGGGAACACTTAAACAACACAATGTAACTCCAAGTCAATCACACTTCTGTGAAATCAAACTGTCCACTTAGGAAGCAACACTGATTGACAATCAATTTCACATGCTGTTGTGCGAATGGAATAGACGACCGGTGGAAATTATAGGCAATTAGCAAGACACCCCCAATAGAGGAGTGGTTCTGCAGGTGGTGACCACAGACCACTTCTCTGTTCCTATGCTTTCTGGCTGATGTTTTGGTCACTTTTGAATGCTGGCGGTGCTTTCACTCTAGTGGTAGCATGAGATGGAGTCTACAACCCACACAAGTGGCTCAGGTAGTGCAGCTCATCCAGAATGGCACATCAATGCGAGCTGTGGCAAGAAGGTTTGCTGTGTCTGTCAGCATAGTGTCCAGAGCATGGAGGCGCTACCAGGAGACAGGCCAGTACATCAGGAGACGTGGAGGAAGCCGTAGGAGGGCAACAACCCAGCAGCAGGACCGCTACCTCCGCCTTTGTGCAAGGAGGAGCAGGAGGAACACTGCCAGAGCCCTGCAAAATGACCTCCAGTAGGCCACAAATGTGCATGTGTCTGCTCAAACGGTCAGAAACAGACTCCATGAGGGTGGTATGAGGGCCCGACGTCCACAGGTGGGGGTTGTGCTTACAGCCCAACACCGTGCAGGACGTTTGGCATTTGCCAGAGAACACCAAGATTGGCAAATTCGCCACTGGCGCCCTGTGCTCTTCACAGATGAAAGCAGGTTCACACTGAGCACATGTGACAGACGTGACAGAGTCTGGAGACGCCATGGACAACGTTCTGCTGCCTGCTTTCATCTGTGAAGAGCACAGGGCGCCAGTGGCGAATTTGCCAATCTTGGTGTTCTCTGGCAAATGCCAAACGTCCTGCACAGTATTGGGCTGTAAGCACAACCCCCACCTGTGGACGTTGGGCCCTCATACCACCCTCATGGAGTCTGTTTCTGACCGTTTGAGCAGACACATGCACATTTGTGGCCTACTGGAGGTCATTTTGCAGGGCTCTGGCAGTGTTCCTCCTGCTCCTCCTTGCACAAAGGCGGAGGTAGCGGTCCTGCTGCTGGGTTGTTGCCCTCCTACGGCTTCCTCCACGTCTCCTGATGTACTGGCCTGTCTCCTGGTAGCGCCTCCATGCTCTGGACACTATGCTGACAGACACAGCAAACCTTCTTGCCACAGCTCGCATTGATGTGCCATCCTGGATGAGCTGCACTACCTGAGCCACTTGTGTGGGTTGTAGACTCCATCTCATGCTACCACTAGAGTGAAAGCACCGCCAGCATTCAAAAGTGACCAAAACATCAGCCAGAAAGCATAGGAACTGAGAAGTGGTCTGTGGTCACCACCTGCAGAACCACTCCTTTATTGGGGGTGTCTTGCTAATTGCCTATAATTTCCACCGGTCGTCTATTCCATTCGCACAACAGCATGTGAAATTGATTGTCAATCAGTGTTGCTTCCTAAGTGGACAGTTTAATTTCACAGAAGTGTGATTGACTTGGAGTTACATTGTGTTGTTTAAGTGTTCCCTTAATTTTTTTGAGCAGTGTATATATATATATATATATATATATATATATATATCTTAAGCAAAGTAGGCCTAAGTAACAAATGTGTACAAAGTTGCACAAGTTAGGCTACAAAGATACAAAATGCAATATGTCATGTGTCATGTGCAGCGTCTCCTCCACTCGCACGCATCACTCCGGGCCGGCTGTGCTGTATTGTGTAGCTTAAGTGCAACATGGAGCTTGAAGATGTAAAGAAAAAAAGAAAAACAGGAGAATTAACTTTGATCAAGTTTGGAGGAAAGTCGGAGGTATGGAACCATTTTAAACAAGTCGTGGGCAGTGACAACATGTGTGTTAATAATGACTCCCTGTCATCTAAACTGGAGAGATCTGGCACAGGCGGCAACTCTTGATCCTGGAGGGACCTGGGACACAGAGACTCCAGATCTTCTAGACCTGGCCTGGCACACACACCAACTCAGCATCATATTGCATCCCAAACAATAAGTGTAGGCTATTGTGATTGTCAGAACATTTGGTAGCCTAACTAAACACTATTTTATTGAGTTTAGTGACAGCATAGTGCAATAAGTGGTATAGGATTCTGCTTTTACTATTGTTTGATACAAATTTTACACTTTCAGTTTCATTTTTGTGGTTTTATTCTGATCTTGATTCAGTTTGGATACGTATTGGGTACAGTAGATACATGTTAATTTCTCTCAAGAAAGAAAATCACACCTAATGCTGTAAACATAGGCTACAGAGATCCCCGTCATCTGGTATAATTAAAGGTTAAAAATAACTACTCAAATTAAACATAGGCCTAATGCGGATTTTATTACAAAAACAACTTTATAATATTTTAAAAAACTGTTCATAAGAAGACGAGCATTTAGGACTGCCGCAGCTTAGTGGATAAATATATTTATTTAGCTATTTATCATTCAGAATGCACAGTTGGAATATTTATAGGAACATTTCAGCAGGCTCAAGATAATTAATACAGAGATCATTATTCACAGTTTTAATCAATTGGCAGCCATAAAACACAGTGATAATAATCTGCATTCTCATGTGCGGAAATTCCCGATATGTACTAACTAGAACGCGGAAGTAGTTTTGCAAGTAGTCCATTGACGTGCTACATGTAAACGATATTATTTGTATTGTCCTGTAAAAATAATGCAGTTCATTTAAATTATTGAGCCTTTATGAGCAAGAAACTAATGTGCAAACGGCAATCTCATCTTTTTGATTTCAGCACCAGTCCTAATTTCATAATCTACGAAGTTTGAGTTGAGTGACAAGTCACCCAGTAATCGTGTCCCACTGTTATTTCTGCATACATGTGAGTTTTGGTTTGTATTAATGTCCTCAGACAGTTACCTGTTGGCTTGTTCTCAGATAACGCAGCGCCGCTGGTCGATGGTTCAGGTGTTATATTGCTATATTTTTTTTAATGTACTCTTCTGTTTTATTTTGCAACTTACACAACAAGACACTATATTAAAGTTTTCTTGATTTCAAAGTCTGTGAATGTCTTAACATTTAGATTTATTTTTGCACTTTTACTTTTATTAATATAGCATTTTGAATACTGAATAAAACAGCTTTATAATAAACTATTAGTGTAATGCTAATACATTTTTAATAAGCTGAAATGCTTTTAAATGTTCTTGAGGAACATTAAAATTAAGGCTTGGAGCCAGAGGGGCGTAAGTGGCATTTTGGGCGAATATGAGTTCTTAATATCAAAATAAAGGTCTCGATGACCTCTATCCAATGGTGCCAAAAAGACCTATCTGAGATCAAACTGTATTGAATAAAGCAACAAAACAATAAAGACCTAACACAAAAGTGTGAGTAATGTTTGGAGGCAGAAGTCCACTTACGCCCTTCTGGCTCTGAAAAATACATGTAGGACATGTAAGACCCACATTTTTGTTCAGAGCCAGAAGGGCGTAAGTGTAGTTGGTGTCCTAAAACAGCATTCAAAATGGCTGACACAACTGCAGACATGGAACTGTCTGAGGCAGAAAAGATTTTGATGAATATTATGAAACAAACTGATGAATCCTATATTGAAGAAGTTGAAGATGAGTCAGAGTTGTTTTTGAATGCATTTCCTCACAAGATACGCAGAGTTCTACAATGCTCTAACAGTGGACAGTGAGTAGAACTAAACAAACTAGTGAACAGAAAAGCAAATAAGACGCCACATGATTCTTTGGATGTGGTCAATGAATAGACTCACAGAATTGAAATGGTTGAACAAAAAAGAAAAATGAAATCAGTAAAAAGAACACCAGAGAACTGTCAATTGTATAGAGTATTTGAAAAAAAATGAATGAATGTAATGAAATAAATTGAACAACTCATGAATTGCCAATCAGAAGTGTGTTTAGCAAGTTCAGTGACTTTTATTACAGTCTGTACTGTTCAGCAGATGCCCAGAATGGAAAAGTGAAATGAGAAAAAATAAAAATAAAATTAATTAATTGTTCAAGTGTTATTCAAGTGTTAATTATTCAATCACTTCCCCTTTTGACCAATTATTTTCTGCATTGTTCAGCAGATACGCCCAATATGTCCATAGAAGACTTGGAAATGTTTGGTGCCAAAAAGGCGTATCTGACGCTATTGCCATATTTTTTTTTATTTTAAAATGTTTTAGAACATGTTCATTGTGTTAATATGCCATAAGTTTATTACTTAAATACTCATTCATGTAAGTATGCCTGTGGTTGCAATGTTTGTGGTTTAAGGTTAATAATACAGGTGATTGAAGTGTGGTCAAAATTTAGTTTTGTCTCTCCTGTAAAGTTTGTCAAAAGCCACTTACGCCCCTCTGGCTCCAAGCCCTCGAAAGTATATTTTACATGAACTGTAAAGAAATACACTTAAATGTACTAAATGTACTTGAAGTGGTTCCATTTTAGCACAATTTAACATATTAAAATAGTGCAAATAGCTTCAAATTGATCTTAAGCGTATCTTGAAATACACTTAATATACTTGAACTTGTTTCAAAATAATACATTTAAAACATACAAATCTTTGCAGATTTAATACACACTTAGTATAGTGCAATTTAAAGGGGTATAATGCCCTTTTCAAAAGTCTTTGAAGCCCCAAGAGTGTGTATGTGAAGTTTTAGCTCAAAATACCCCAAAAATAATAGATTTTGTTTATGCACAAACAGCAACATAACACACTAACTAAAGTTAAAATAGTGAAATCATAATCAACCACCCCTTTAAATATATTTCTTTTTCACCTGGGTATATTTCTTGCATGTTTCGAAGACACTCATAATGAATTTGTAATGTACTTGTAACACATATAAAGTACACTTTAATATCACTAATCAAGCATGTAATTAGTCCCCCTACATAGGCATATACCTAAAGTATAGTATATAAGTTAACTAATCATTAACACACTTGCAGTATACTGGTAATTAGTCTGGCTGCAAGTATACTTAGCATATTTTTTTCACCAGGGCAACCTGTAAGTAGGAGTAATTCTAATGATGTATATATTTTCTACCGGTGTTCAAAATACTTCGTTTTGAGTTTTATATAGTGTAGGTCTCCTGCTAACTGGCTAACTCACGTTGTTATTCTTACTGAAATATTTCTGCTAATCAGCTGTGGGCGACTATTACCTAAAGCTGTGTCTATTAATCCTGTTGTAGGAGACTCCGAACAACATGGTCCATATCAAATATTGTGATATCGCACACCCCCATGTGTCCCACTGTTATTTCCTACATGCGAGTATTGATTTGTATTAATGTTACCTGTCGGGTTGTTCTGCGCAGACGCATCTGTTGGGCTGCTGCTGGGGTTTCTCTCAGATAACACCTCAGCGCTGGTCGATGGTTGAGCACTGCTGCGATCCATTCCTTCGGGGAAAGTTGCATGTATGATGTTTACTTTCTGCATGTTGCCTAACATCAGAAACATCAGGCTGAAGCGGACATGATTCAGAGTGGAAATAACTAGAGACTCACCGTCTGACTCGATTGCATCTGTGTCTGGTGTTTTTTTAAACCAGTCCTGATCTAAAATGTTCTCTAAGGTGATCGCTGACTCTCTGTCACGAAGTTTCCGAAGTAGATCCCGGCATTCTGTAAAAGTTTTCAGAAGAAAGCTGATTAGTCCTGTTTGATTTTGAGATATGTGGTTTATTTAAGGTAATGTTGCTGTTACTATGGCATTCTCTGGATGCCCATGTACATTTATTCATTGCTAAACATTCACTGTCAATCCGCTGTGTTTTACACTTTGCTTTATTTGTCATCAAGGTAATTTTACTGTCACTTGTGTAAGAGCTTTACATGTTTTCAAAGCAATGCTATTTCCATTTCGTTCTTGTTTTTGGTCTCACCTTTGGACAAGCGTGTATTTTTCCAATGAAACCAAAGTTTCGAATCCAGAAGACATTCTCCTTCAACCATCCCCTTCAGCAATCTGTGTAAGCCTTTATTTATTTTCCTTACAGTGTGAATTATCCACTCTTCTCTTGGTATAGGATTGGCTATTCCTGTAAGCAGTAAGTTTTCAGTTTTTAGTAAAATGCCCTTATTTCCATATCCTGTGCATAAGAAATCAGTGACTTGTGCTCAAAAAGCAAGCTCACGTAGTTCTGTGATGGTCACTGCTCTGTAAAAGCCGGTTAACTTTATCTGCCTGGTGTATGGGTTGATGAGTACTTTTTTCAGGCTTATGTTTTTATAATGAACATCCTGTTCCCTGCAGTACTGTAACACAGCGATGAGTTGCTGCATGATGTCTTTTGCCTCTGCTTCAGTCAGACGACCTCCGTTTTCTTTGATGAAATCATACAAGGTTGTGTTGATACCTGGATGTTCCATAATTAAGATGTCGCGATATTTCATGGCAAACCATTCGTGTAACTTTACGACATGGTCGCTATGTTGTTGTAACAACGACATCATAGCTGCCTCTCGACACCAAAGTTTGTAACCATCCATCTGAAAGAAGAGATTGACAAAAGGTTATTGACTCCTAACCTCAAACCTCCTTACTAAATTCAAGAAGAAATCAATGAACTTCACATGTACTTTACAACTGATGCGTCAAGGCTTTGATTGTCTGTTTCAGTTTTATCTTATGCTGTCTACATACAGAATTATCAATTACAGAATAAGAATTTAATAAATAATTCTCAATGATAATTTTCACGAAGAATAAAATCATGTCAACTTACGCGGAAATCAAACCAGTCCTTGTAAACAAATTTGATGATCACCTAAGAAATAAGGAAAATATTTGCAAACGTAAGTGAACTGACTCATTTATGTTGTTTACATGATAATCTATAATCTATTTTAAAACATGTTTTGATCAAAACTGTAATCACTGATGTTTATGTCAGGACTCGACAGACAGAAGGAAACAAGAGGCGAAAGGTTTGGTATATCCAGAAAGAGCAACATACTTGTTTGCCGTCTGATTTTCGAATTCCTTCATGGACAATGCCATGGGGTTTCGATGCCAGTTTCTTTCCCACTTCATAAAGAGAGTCAAAGGATTCTGAAAAACACACAACAGCATGAGACTGAACTGCTTGTGACTAAACACACCTGTGTAGATCAGTAATCGTGTCCCACTGTTATTTCTGCATACATGTGAGTTTTGGTTTGTATTAATGTCCTCAGACAGTTACCTGTTGGCTTGTTCTCAGATAACGCAGCGCCGCTGGTCGATGGTTCAGGTGTTATATTGCTATATTTTTTTTAATGTACTCTTCTGTTTTATTTTGCAACTTACACAACAAGACACTATATTAAAGTTTTCTTGATTTCAAAGTCTGTGAATGTCTTAACATTTAGATTTATTTTTGCACTTTTACTTTTAATATAGCATTTTGAATACTGAATAAAACAGCTTTATAATAAACTATTAGTGTAATGCTAATACATTTTTAATAAGCTGAAATGCTTTTAAATGTTCTTGAGGAACATTAAAATTAAGGCTTGGAGCCAGAGGGGCGTAAGTGGCATTTTGGGCGAATATGAGTTCTTAATATCAAAATAAAGGTCTCGATGAGCTCTATCCAATGGTGCCAAAAAGACCTATCTGAGATCAAACTGTATTGAATAAAGCAACAAAACAATAAAGACCTAACACAAAAGTGTGAGTAATGTTTGGAGGCAGAAGTCCACTTACGCCCTTCTGGCTCTGAAAAATACATGTAGGACATGTAAGACCCACATTTTTGTTCAGAGCCAGAAGGGCGTAAGTGTAGTTGGTGTCCTAAAACAGCATTCAAAATGGCTGACACAACTGCAGACATGGAACTGTCTGAGGCAGAAAAGATTTTGATGAATATTATGAAACAAACTGATGAATCCTATATTGAAGAAGTTGAAGATGAGTCAGAGTTGTTTTTGAATGCATTTCCTCACAAGATACGCAGAGTTCTACAATGCTCTAACAGTGGACAGTGAGTAGAACTAAACAAACTAGTGAACAGAAAAGCAAATAAGACGCCACATGATTCTTTGGATGTGGTCAATGAATAGACTCACAGAATTGAAATGGTTGAACAAAAAAGAAAAATGAAATCAGTAAAAAGAACACGAGAGAACTGTCAATTGTATAGAGTATTTGAAAAAAAATGAATGAATGTAATGAAATAAATTGAACAACTCATGAATTGCCAATCAGAAGTGTGTTTAGCAAGTTCAGTGACTTTTATTACAGTCTGTACTGTTCAGCAGATGCCCAGAATGGAAAAGTGATATGAGAAAAAAAAAATAATAATAATAATTAATTGTTCAAGTGTTATTCAAGTGTTAATTATTCAATCACTTCCCCTTTTGACCAATTATTTTCTGCATTGTTCAGCAGATACGCCCAATATGTCCATAGAAGACTTGGAAATGTTTGGTGCCAAAAAGGCGTATCTGACGCTATTGCCATATTTTTTTTATTTTAAAATGTTTTAGAACATGTTCATTGTGTTAATATGCCATAAGTTTATTACTTAAATACTCATTCATGTAAGTATGCCTGTGGTTGCAATGTTTGTGGTTTAAGGTTAATAATACAGGTGATTGAAGTGTGGTCAAAATTTAGTTTTGTCTCTCCTGTAAAGTTTGTCAAAAGCCACTTACGCCCCTCTGGCTCCAAGCCCTCGAAAGTATATTTTACATGAACTGTAAAGAAATACACTTAAATGTACTAAATGTACTTGAAGTGGTTCCATTTTAGCACAATTTAACATATTAAAATAGTGCAAATAGCTTCAAATTGATCTTAAGCGTATCTTGAAATACACTTAATATACTTGAACTTGTTTCAAAATAATACATTTAAAACATACAAATCTTTGCAGATTTAATACACACTTAGTATAGTGCAATTTAAAGGGGTATAATGCCCTTTTCAAAAGTCCCCAAGAGTGTGTATGTGAAGTTTTAGCTCAAAATACCCCAAAAATAATAGATTTTGTTTATGCACAAACAGCAACATAACACACTAACTAAAGTTAAAATAGTGAAATCATAATCAACCACCCCTTTAAATATATTTCTTTTTCACCTGGGTATATTTCTTGCATGTTTCGAAGACACTCATAATGAATTTGTAATGTACTTGTAACACATATAAAGTACACTTTAATATCACTAATCAAGCATGTAATTAGTCCCCCTACATAGGCATATACCTAAAGTATAGTATATAAGTTAACTAATCATTAACACACTTGCAGTATACTGGTAATTAGTCTGGCTGCAAGTATACTTAGTATATTTTTTTCACCAGGGCAACCTGTAAGTAGGAGTAATTCTAATGATGTATATATTTTCTACCAGTGTTCAAAATACTTCGTTTTGAGTTTTATATAGTGTAGGTCTCCTGCTAACTGGCTAATGTCACGGTTCATGAATTCACTGCTTTCTTCAGGTCTCGTGTATTTGTTGTTTTGTGTGTGTGGGTGTGTGTGAGTGGGCGTGGCTGCTCATTTCTGCTGATCAGCGCGCCAGCTGATCTTATTCCCCTCACCAGCTGCTGCCAATTCATTTGCCTATATAGACTCATCGCACTCTCCTTTCCTTTGTCAGATCGTTGTTTTGGTGTGTTCAGTGTGTCGTCGTGTACCATTCCAGTCCTGTCCTGATCCTGTTCCTGATCCTGTTCCTGTTTGGTGTTTTCGTGGAGTTCGTCGTGTTGGATGTTCACTTCACTTCACTGGATTCACCGTCACCTGTCTTCACCTTCACGCTGACCATCTAGTCCCTGCGCCACCAGCCCACCCGTGAATTGTGCCTTGAGTCTTTTGTGACCCTCAATAAAGGAGTACTTGCATATTTGCTTCCGCTTCGTGAATTATGACAGAACGATCTGACCAAGCGATGGAAGCAGCAAGTGGATCCTCTTCTCCTCTGGATGATTTCATCAGATCCACCGTTGCTCGGATAGAGGCTCAGGAGAGGAGTTCTAGTGAGTCGGGTCGGGCTATTCAAGCACTCGTGGCGCAGGTGTCCGAGCTCACCCAGCAGTTACAACATCTACGAGCTCCCACTGCGCCACCCACACCGGCCGCTCCCCCAGTACCACCACAGAGCGTCTCCCAGTCAGAACCCCGTTTACCGGTTCCTGAACCATATAATGGTGAGCCTAATTTCTGCAGAGCATTTCTTACACGCTGTTCAATGCATTTTTCTCTGCAGCCCAGAACATTTGCCACCGAAGGAAGCAAAGTGGCGTTCGTACTCACCCTACTGACTGGGAGGGCAGCTCTATGGGGGACGGCGGTGTGGGAGAACCAAGATCCATGCTGTGCCTCGTTCCAGACACTCGCCGCCGAAATGAAGATGGTGTTCGACCGCGCGGTCGCGGGAAGAGAAGCTGCACGAACCCTAGCGGACCTGAAGCAGGGTGGTAAATCTGTATCTGATTATGCCATTGAATTTCGGACTTTGGCGGCTGAGTGTCAGTGGAACGAGGCGGCGCAGTGGGACATGTTCCTGCATGGGCTGGCTGACCGCGTCCTGAAGGAAATCTACGCCTTGGATTTACCCACTACACTCAATGGACTTATTGATCTGGCGCTTCGCGTAGATTCTCGACTTTCCCGGGTGGAACGTATGAAGATACCAGCTCGGGCTTCTGCAGCAGTTGAAACCACGCGAGCCAGCGGCGGGGACGCGGTCAGCCCCGTTTACGATCACGAGCCCATGCAGGTCGGGCGAGCTCGGCTTTCCCGGGAGGAGAAGGAAAGGCGGAGATCCCAGGGCCTTTGCCTTTACTGTGGAACTGCTGGACATTTCGCTTACAACTGCCCGGTAAAAGGGCCAGCCCGGCAGTAAATCTGAGGCTACTGTCGGGTGGGATCTCCGCTGAGAAGACCTCATCAACATCTACGCTCCTCCCGGTAAGACTTAGATGGTCAGCCAACACTCACGACTGTCAAGCACTTTTGGACTCCGGGGCAGAAGGTAACTTTATGGACTACACATTCGCTCACAAGATTCAGATTCCCCTGTTACCCCTCACCCGCACCATTGCAGTCCACGCTCTCAACGGTCAAGCTCTTCCTACCATTTCTTTCACCACTGGACCCATTACACTTACAGTTTCCGGAAACCACACAGAGACTACTTCATTTTACATTCTGGACTCCCCCCTTGCACCTATTGTTCTCGGTCACCCCTGGCTCATCAAACATAACCCTAAGATTGACTGGCAGCAGAGATCAGTGTTGGAGTGGAGCAGTTTATGTCATGAGTCCTGTCTTGTGTCTGCTTGTTCGTCTGTTGTTGTTTCTGCGTTGCAGGAGGAGGCAGTGGATTTGTCTAACGTGCCCACGGAGTATCAGGACCTGAAGGAAGTGTTCAGTAAGTCTCGGGCTGCTTCTCTCCCTCCGCATCGTCCCTATGACTGTGCTATAGATCTACTGCCAGGTACGTCTCCGCCTAAGGGCAAGCTTTACTCTCTGTCTGTTCCCGAGAGGGAGGCCATGGAGAAATATATTTCTGATTCTCTGGCATCCAAATTCATCCGACCTTCCTCTTCTCCAGCGGGGGCGGGGTTCTTTTTCGTGGGGAAGAAGGACGGTTCTCTGCGACCTTGCATTGACTACCGAGGGTTGAATAACATCACGGTAAAGAATACTTATCCTTTACCGTTGATGTCTTCAGCCTTCGAGAGGTTGCAGGGAGCGTCGATCTTCACAAAACTGGACTTACGTAATGCTTATCATTTGGTCCGCATCAGGAAGGGGGATGAATGGAAGACCGCTTTTAACACCCCCAGGGGGCACTTTGAATATTTGGTTATGCCTTTTGGGCTCTCCAATAGCCCAGCGGTCTTCCAGGCACTCGTCAATGATGTGCTGAGAGACATGGTCGATCAGTTCATTTATGTCTACCTGGATGACATATTGATTTTTTCTTCGTCTCTCCAGGAACACGTTCAGCACGTCAGACGAGTGCTTCAGAGGTTGCTAGAGAATGGGCTTTTTGTCAAGGCGGAGAAATGCGCTTTTCATGCACAGTATGTTCCTTTCTTAGGGTACATTGTGTCGTCTGAGGGTATGCGTATGGATCCTGAGAAGGTTAAGGCTGTGGTGGATTGGCCAAGTCCAGATTCCCGTAAGGCCCTACAGAGGTTTCTGGGGTTCGCCAATTTCTACCGGCGGTTCATTCGCAACTTCAGCCAACTAGCCTCACCTCTGACCGCCTTGACCTCCCCCAGAACTACGTTCAGGTGGTCAGACGCAGCTGAGGCTGCGTTTGCCAAACTGAAAGGCCGCTTTGTTTCAGCCCCCATCTTAGTTACCCCTGATCCATCACGTCAGTTCGTGGTGGAGGTCGATGCGTCAGAGGTGGGGGTAGGTGCAGTGTTATCCCAACGTTCTTCTTCAGACGACAGAATGCATCCTTGCGCGTTTTGCCGAACGTAATTATGATATTGGTAACAGAGAGTTGTTGGCAGTCAAGTTAGCATTGGAAGAGTGGCGTCACTGGTTAGAAGGGTCGGGGGTACCTTTTATTGTTTGGACCGATCATAAGAATCTGGAATACATTAGAACCGCTAAAAGATTGAACTCTAGGCAGGCTCGGTGGGCACTTTTTTTCGGACGTTTTGACTTTACTCTCTCGTACCGCCCCGGCTCCAAGAACATCAAGCCCGATTCTTTGTCACGTATTTTTGACCATTCCGATCGCCCGTCTACTCCCGAGTGCATTTTTCCGGAGACCCTAATTATCTCCACACTCTCATGGGAGGTCGAATCGAAGGTCAGGACGGCCTTACAAGGGGTAACGCCTCCGCCCGGTTGTCCACCGAACCGTTTATTTGTGCCAGAGGAATTACGGTCCAACGTTATTCAGTGGGGGCATTGTTCCAATGTGGCTTGTCATCCAGGAGTCAGTCGCACTACATCTTTAATTAAGCAACGATTTTGGTGGCCACGTATGGCTCGTGACGTTCACAGTTTTGTTTTGGCTTGCTCAGTTTGCGCCACTTGTAAGACTTCCAATCGACCCCCAGATGGGCTCCTTCAACCGCTGCCGATCCCTTCGAGACCCTGGTCCCATATCGCACTAGATTTTGTCACCGCCCTCCCACCCTCTCAGGGTAACACGGTAGTTTTGACCGTGGTGGACCGGTTCTCGAAGGCGGTCCATTTCATTCCCTTGCCCAAATTACCCTCAGCCAAGGAGACAGCGTTGACAGTCGTTAACCACGTCTTTCGGTTACATGGCCTCCCGACGGACGTGGTTTCCGACAGAGGACCCCAATTTGTGTCCAAATTTTGGCAAGAGTTTTGTAGATTACTGGGTGCGACGGTTAGTCTGTCCTCAGGGTTTCATCCCCAGAGCAATGGCCAAACTGAGAGAGCCAACCAGGATTTGGAGAGAACGTTGCGATGTCTGGTCTCCAAGAATCCTTCCTCATGGAGCCAACAACTGTCAATGGTGGAGTACGCCCACAATTCGTTACCAGTATCATCTACGGGCCTATCTCCGTTTGAGTGTAGTCTAGGTTACCAGCCACCAATTTTTCCTAGTCTGGAATCTGAAGTCGCGGTTCCCTCCGCTCACGCCTTTGTCCAGAGGTGCCGTCGCACTTGGACTAGAGCCCGCGAGACTCTACTCCAAGCGGGAGCGCGCACCAAGGCTAAAGCCGATCGCCACCGGTCTAGGCCTCCCGTATACGTCGTTGGTCAAAAAGTGTGGCTTTCTACCAAGAACATTCCTCTCCGTTCCGTCTCTAATAAACTAGCTCCCAAATTTATTGGCCCGTTCACTGTCACCAAGATCATTAGCCCGGTGGCAGTCCGCCTCAAACTCCCTCCAGTGTACAGGAGGATTCATTCCGCCTTCCCTGTTTCCAAAATAAAGCCCGTGTTTCGTTCTCATTTTAACCCGCCTGTCCCGGTTCCCCCCCCGCCGCGTCTCGTAGAAGGGGAACCCACGTATTCGGTTAATCGTATTCTGGACTCAAGGCGGAGGGGACGTGGATTCCAGTACTTGGTGGACTGGGAGGGTTACGGTCCAGAGGAGAGAAGTTGGGTTCCTGCTAGAGACATCCTGGATCACTCCCTTATCGATGATTACAATCGACAGGTAAGGGAGTCTGGGGACGCCAGGAGGCGTTCCTAGGAGAGGGGGTACTGTCACGGTTCATGAATTCACTGCTTTCTTCAGGTCTCGTGTATTTGTTGTTTTGTGTGTGTGGGTGTGTGTGAGTGGGCGTGGCTGCTCATTTCTGCTGATCAGCGCGCCAGCTGATCTTATTCCCCTCACCAGCTGCTGCCAATTCATTTGCCTATATAGACTCATCGCACTCTCCTTTCCTTTGTCAGATCGTTGTTTTGGTGTGTTCAGTGTGTCGTCGTGTACCATTCCAGTCCTGTCCTGATCCTGTTCCTGATCCTGTTCCTGTTCGGTGTTTTCGTGGAGTTCGTCGTGTTGGATGTTCACTTCACTTCACTGGATTCACCGTCACCTGTCTTCACCTTCACGCTGACCATCTAGTCCCTGCGCCACCAGCCCACCCGTGAATTGTGCCTTGAGTCTTTTGTGACCCTCAATAAAGGAGTACTTGCATATTTGCTTCCGCTTCGTGAATTATGACAGCTAACTCACGTTGTTATTCTTACTGAAATATTTCTGCTAATCAGCTGTGGCCCACTATTACCTAAAGCTGTGTTTATTAATCCTGTTGTAGGAGACTCCGAACAACATGGTCCATATCAAATATTGTGATATCGCACACCCCCATGTGTCCCACTGTTATTTCCTACATGCGAGTATTGATTTGTATTAATGTTACCTGTCGGGTTGTTCTGCGCAGACGCATCTGTTGGGCTGCTGCTGGGGTTTCTCTCAGATAACACCTCAGCGCTGGTCGATGGTTGAGCACTGCTGCGATCCATTCCTTCGGGGAAAGTTGCATGTATGATGTTTACTTTCTGCATGTTGCCTAACATCAGAAACATCAGGCTGAAGCGGACATGA
This sequence comes from Rutilus rutilus, assembly GCF_951802725.1. Classification (NCBI taxonomy): domain Eukaryota; kingdom Metazoa; phylum Chordata; class Actinopteri; order Cypriniformes; family Leuciscidae; genus Rutilus; species Rutilus rutilus. The sequence goes on along the minus strand of NC_140221.1, from coordinate 46,252,132 downwards.
TTCAGAGTGGAAATAACTAGAGACTCACCGTCTGACTCGATTGCATCTGTGTCTGGTGTTTTTTTAAACCAGTCCTGATCTAAAATGTTCTGTAAGGTGATCCTTGACTCTCTGTCATTTAGTGTCCGAAGTAGATCCCGGCATTCTGTAAAAGTTTTCAGAAGAAAGCTGATTAGTCCTGTTTGATTTTGAGATATGTGGTTTATTTAAGGTAATGTTGCTGTTACTATGGCATTCTCTGGATGCCCATGTACATTTATTCATTGCTAAACATTCACTGTCAATCCGCTGTGTTTTACACTTTGCTTTATTTGTCATCAAGGTAATTTTACTGTCACTTGTGTAAGAGCTTTACATGTTTTCAAAGCAATGCCATTTCCATTTCGTTCTTGTTTTTTGTCTCACCTTTGGACAATGAAACCAAAGTTTTCTTTTTCCAATGAAACCAAAGTTTCGAATCCTGAAGACATTCTCCTTTAACCATCCCATTCAGCAATCTGTGAAAGCCTTTATTTGTTTCGATTACAGTGTAAATTATCCACATTGGTATTGGATAATGATCGGCCATTTCTGTAAGCAGAAAGTTTTCAGTTTTTAGTAAAACGCCCTTATTTCCATATCCTGTGCATAATAGATCAGTGACTTGTGCTCAAAAAGCAAGCTCACGTAGTTCTCTGATGGTCACTGCACTGTAAAAGCCGGTTAACTTTATCTGCCTGGTGTATGGGTTGATGAGTACTTTTTTCAGGCTTATGTTTTTATAATGAACATCCTGTTCCCTGCAGTACTGTAACACAGCGATGAGTTGCTGCATGATGTCTTTTGCCTCTGCTTCAGTCAGACGACCTCTGTTTTTTTTTATGAAATCACACAAGGTTGTGTTGGTACCTGGATGTTCCATAATTAAGATGGCGTGATCTTTCATGGCAAACCATTCGTGTAACTTTACGACATGGTCGCTATGTTGTTGTAACAACAACATTATAACTGCCTCTCGACAGAAAGGTTTGGACTCATCCATCTGAAAGAAGAGATTGACAAAAGGTTAACCTCAAACCTCCTTACTAAATTCAAGAAGAAATCAATGAACTTCACATGTACTTTACAACTGATGCGTCAAGGCTTTGATTGTCTGTTTCAGTTTTTATCTTATGCTGTCTACATACAGAATTATCAATTACAGAATAAGAATTTAATAAATAATTCTCAATGATAATTTTCATGAAGAATAAAATCATGTCAACTTACGTCGAAATCAAACCAGTCCTTATTAACAAATTTGATGATCACCTAAGAAATAAGGAAAATATTTGCAAACGTAAGTGAACTGACTCATTTATGTTGTTTACATGATAATCTATAATCTATTTTAAAACATGTTTTGATCAAAACTGTAATCACTGATGTTTATGTCAGGACTCGACAGACAGAAGAAAACAAGAGGCAAAAGGTTTGGTATATCCAGAAAGAGCAACATACTTGTTTGCCGTCTGATTTTCGAATTCCTTCATGGACAATGCCATGGGGTTTCGATGCCAGTTTCTTTCCCACTTCATAAAGAGAGTCAAAGGTTTCTGAAAAACACACAACAGCATGAGACTGAACTGCTTATGACTAAACACACCTGTGTAGATCAGTAATCGTGTCCCACTGTTATTTCTGCATACATGTGAGTTTTGGTTTGTATTAATGTCCTCAGACAGTTACCTGTTGGCTTGTTCTCAGATAACGCAGCGCCGCTTGTCGATGGTTCAGGTGTTTTTGGTTTTTGTGGATTAGCGCTGGTCGATGGTTCAGGTGTTTTTGGTTTTTGTGGATTAGCGCTGGTCGATGGTTCAGGCGTTTGTGGATTAGCGCTGGTCGATGGTTCAGGTGTTTGTGGATTAGCGCTGGTCAATGGTTCAGGCGTTTGTGGATTAGTCTCAGCCTCAAGCGCATCTGAGGCTGAAGTCACCTCCTGTCCGGGTGTTTTAAGAGACTCCGTCAATAACGCAGCATAATAACACTGCAAAATGCTGGTCGATGGTTGAGCACTGCTGCTATTCATTCCTTCAGACTGCATGTAGCCTAAGGAAAAATTAGGAAAAATTAAAACTAACATCAGAAACATCAGGCTGAAACAGACATGAATCAGAGTGGTAATAACCAGACTCACAAACAATAAGTGTAGGCTATTGTGATTGTCAGAACATTTGGTAGCCTAACTAAACACTATTTTATTTAGTTTATAGTGTTTAGTGACAGCATAACGTTAGTGCAATAATTGGTATAGGCTACTGCTTTTACTACTGCTAGATACAAATTGTACAATTTCAGTTTAATTCTTGTGGTTTTATTCCGATCTTGATTCAGTTTGGATTAAAATCTCAAACCTATGATATTCTCTGATTTAGATATCTGCACCTGATCATTACAATTATTCAAATTCTCTGTGTTAAGCATGATGGTATAGCATATCACACTGAAGTAGGCTGCTTTAAAATTAAAAAGTATTTAAAAGAAACGTTTTTCTTTTGGCAAAATCACATTTCCTTAATACACTTTTATCAGAATAAAAGGGCAGAAAAGTAATTTTATTAAATGTATGCTTCATCTTTCATTTCAAATTCTTAAAGTCCGCGTGAACCGGAAGTTGCAAACGACTTTTCTCCAGTGCTGTGACGTATTTCCCAATGAAAAGGAATATTGAACAGAGGGCAGGGTTTTACTCTAGCGCTCCTCCTCTCCATCTCTCGCTCATTACAGACTAACGATTTGAGGGGAGTGGTTAAGCGTTTCCCAAACCAAGCCGTCAAACCTACGTCATCAGAGAAGGTCCTCCAAGGCAGAGGGGAGGGGCATTTTCAGATTTTGATTAAAGATTACTAAGTCAAAAAAAAAATTTCTGTGTTTTAACTTGCACGGATTAATTGTTCACCACAAGACTAGTAATATGCGCTAACAAAGTAAATAGGGTCCATTTTGATTTCATGCCGACTTTAAATCTGATCAATAAATTCAATTAGAATAATAGGACACTATTTGGCTGTATCATTAAATTGTAAATTGTCTTTCTGTTGTTATTTTGTTACAACTAGGCTTAAACAGTGGCGTGCACAGACCTCCTCCTCCAGGGCAGGGGCGGAAGGACCAAAAAGAGCCCTTTTTTAAAAACGTTAAAAACTGTATTTAAAGCAGTACCCGTCTGTCTGTTGTGTTTTTATATATTTTAATGATTTCCTCACAATTATTTGGAATATCTCGCTCGATGGAGAGCAGCAGTCTGTCAGAGAGCCTCTCTTCATTACCAATGAAAAGACGTTGATACAATTAGAATGCATAACACATCAAACAAAAATAGGGAAATGATGATAATATTACTAAATATTATTTACTTTACCAAACAAAACAGATAATCAAGTAGCCTAGGTCAATTATGAGGAATTCATGTTTAGTTATGTTGATGTTATAAATTTTATGTAGGCTATGTATTCATTAAAGTGTTAGCTATCATGAAATCAGTAACACTTCACAATAAGGTTTCATTAGTTACATTTGTTAACATGAACTAATGAACTGCACTTCTACACCATTTATTAATCTTAGTTCATATTAATGTCAGAATTTCCTAAAACATTATTAAAATCAAAAGTTGTATGTGTTAACAGTAGTTAATGCACTGACTGTGACATAACATGAACAAACAATTAAAAGTTGTATTATTATACTAGTATTATTACCTGCTGCCCGTGCAGTTTGAAGACTCCCGGCGGCGAACCGCTGCGTACAGAGCGATGCATAGGGAACTCCGCCTGCCACTTCACCTCGGCCCAAAGCCTGTGCACGCCTCTGGGCTTAAATGTAATTCAAGATACGTTAGCAGCTAGTAAAACCATGGTTAAACTATGGTAATGCAACCAAGTTGTGGTAATGTTAACGTTACATGAACCATGGTTTTAAAAAAATCATTAGGAATACACATTTTCATTTGGAACCCAGATTTGGGCCAGATTTTGGACGAAATTCGGCACAACACATGATTTTGGGCCATCGTTGTCCCATCCACACCTTTTTGGCTACCTGGGACTGTTATTTCTGCATACATGTGAGTTTTGGTTTGTATTAATGTTAACGTTACCTGTCGTGTTCTGCGCAGGCGCATTTGTTGAGCTGCTGCTGGCGTTTTTCTCAAATATAGCGGTGATACATCGGTTAATTAAATATATCCCATGAAACATGTTGAATATTATTTGTATTTAGATAACGTTAACGTTACTGCGTTTGTATTAGCTGCTAACAATAACGCGTGCCATTTGTCTGTGTTTGTTTGTATTTGTTTGTATGTTGCTTAGCAACCTAGTCGTGACGTAATCACTCTCGATGCTGCTTCCGGGTCCAAAGGCCGGGTGTTCTGTAGGTCTTTCCAACCTTGTCAGATTTTAATACCGTAGCGCAAAATAATAGCCATATCTATCGGTTCATCCTACCACATCGTAAAATCGTTCCTGCTTCGCGTCTGTGACCATATTAAATACTTCAGTGTAACTTTACCGAAGATTCTTATTAGACCATGGCAGTGTGGTTAACGTGACCTCAGATGTCCTATAAACGGGTAGGATGATTTTTAAAAACTGAATCAGAATTCCTCACAATGAATAAAATAAAATCAGTGAAATGCAGAATCAGAATACCATCACGTAAACCTCTAATAATTAAATATCTTAAATAAAACAAATATTTGTATGCATTTAATCTCACTTTATTGACAAATGTACTTGCTGCTGACCTTCAATGATTCAGTTAAACTGAAAGGATCCACTTCAGCCTTATTATTAAAATGTTGGCCAAAATATAGAACTTAAAATACAGAACATTAGTCCAGGGATAGAACATTTTTGTTATAAAACAAAACAAAAACAAGCCCAGCCCAAGTGAGAAGTAACACAAAAGTTATGGAACTCATTACTTTCCTTTAAAAGGAACTAAGTAAAGCAATTAGTTAGTTTTTAAGGGGGTAACGCAATATTGTAATGCATTACTTTTCAAAGTAACTTTCCCCAACACTGTCTTTAAGCGTGTGTTCACTAGAATCACAGGTTGCCCCAGGCTAATAGTATAAAGACTGATGATGTTTTATTTTTGAATGGTGAATAACACTGAAATCCTCTGTAAATCAGGCTGGCACAGATCAGAAAGTGACAGCGGAGCAAGACTCGTGAGAACACTCCCTGCTGCTGCGTTAGGTAGGACCGTTTCAGAGTATATCACTCCTCTACGTTACGCTTTTACATTATCATTCAGATTTTCTTTTAATTGTTACCTTTTATGACTTTATGGTTGTTGTTATATGATCCACAGATGACAGGCAGGATTCATCAGCATATGCACATGATATCATAATATGAACAATATATCCAAAAAACAAAACTCTTATTTATAACATTTTAAAAAATGGTATGAATTATTTAAGAAAGTTTTGCTTTTGTGTGATTTCAAGTAGTTTTAAGTTAATATCGCATGCTGTTCTTTGAATATCTACAGTGAAAGTGATATTTTATTTGTAATTATCTTATTTCAGTATTTATAAGCTTTATATATTTAAGTCAGATTTTAATTGCAGTGAAATTACCTGATTTGGTTTCAGCTTTTTTGAATTTGAATAAATGCAAAGCGAGTGAAAACCCTGATAAAGGCTGAACGAGTGTCATTGCTGTGTTTTGTGTTATTTTGATGGCACAGTGAAATTATGTTATTATAAACCTGCTCAAGTCATGATAAATGATGAATACACTAAATCTTAATTTCCCTTAGGATTTTATTCCTGTTACTCATACAGTACAGACTGTTTAAAAGGAGCTTGACAGTAATAAACAGGAAAATAACTCAAATATGAGCCGAATTCAAATTCTGCTGTAAAGCTCAATTCAGATTATGTAGTTGAATCATTCTAGTGCTTTTTAGTGTAATTAAATTGTTTAGCAATTGTTCAACATGTTTTACTTTTAACATAGCTGTCAGGGATAATTATTCGGTAATAACAAGCCTATTACATTATTCCATGAAGTAATTGTCAAGCTTACAACTGTTGTAGTGATGATTACATTCACTCACGTCAAAATAATGCTCTATTAGTTTCGGGTTTGATATGCAGCAACTGACTGTGATTGTGATGTTTCTCCCCTGATGGGAGCTAGAGGGCGCAGTATGCGTGCGTGTGTGTGTGTGTGTTTAATGGGTCGGATCAGTTCTGCTGTTCCGCTCCACCCTCACTGACAGTCAGCAGGTACACACACACACACACACACGCTCGCACTCTCTCAACTTTAAACTTCTCCAGCGTTCCTGCTGTTCGGATCAACAGCACTGAGACTTTATTTCGGGACAGCGCGTGCGGATTCTACACATGAAGTGACTGGATTTCTCGACATGGATCTGTGGAGATTTAACTCGAGTCGAACAGGTTTGTGAAGTAACAGCAGATTGATCTTAATTCATTTAGGAACATGGAAATGAATGTTCAGAAAGAGCTCTCTCTCCTGACAGTGCTTTCGATCTCTCCTGCAAAGCTAATCATATTTTTTCCCCGTCGCATTTTATATGTTGGTCCTCACGGGAAACATCTCCAGGCGTTCACACTGGGATTATAAACTCTTCCGAATATTTTCTTCGGCTTTATGAGCGGAATAACTGATACATTGTTGCATTGATGGAGACGGTGATTCTGCGACAACCTGTTACATTCTGGAATGTTTGGAATCCTTTGAAGTGGACGCGGCGTTCCGCACAATAACGGAGTCTTCATGACGTCACCTTATCAATCACGACGCGCGGGAATCGGTAAAACTATCGATCTGTAGGAGATCACATCAAACCCTTTAAAGTTTTGTCACTTAAATCAATGCTCACGCCAGGAGTCAGTGTGCTGTCAATCACTGGCTCTCAGTCATATTTCACCACCTGTCAATCATGTTCAGTCAGTGATACAGGCCAGTCAAACAACTAACATTTAACATTTAATAATGTTCAATACGTTCCATTTGATTAGATTTACAAATAGTTGTTAACAATAGTCTTACATTTCACATCACAACACAACAGTCCACTCTAAAAGCCATTGGATTTGATTTTTTGGACAGTTTCAGTGACCCCTGAGGATTCTAGTGTTTGGGTTTTTTTTGCCTCACGGATAGCTTTGTGGACAGTTTTAGTGACCCCTCTGGATTCTAGTGTTTTTTTCTTTCTTTTCTGGACGGATAGGTTTGTGGACAGACAGTGCATAATGTATGGCCGGAGCCGGCCGCTGCAGCCGGGACAATGAGGGTTCCTGTGCGGCGCTGGGCCGGGCTCTGGCCGTGGATGCTCATGGCTGGCCTGGAGGTGGTGTTGGGCCACACGGGCCTGGAACTGGCCGCTGCGGTGGAGACGGAACGAGCCCTGATCAAGGTGACCCTGCTGAAGCAGGAGTCCACCAGCAGGCCCATCATCACCCTGGAAGGGGTGTTCGCCGGGGGCAGCGCAGGCAGTGCCAGAGGGAAACTGATGCAGGTAAGACCTGGGAGATGCTTTCAGAAAACGTACATTGCATATTATGAATATACGCTTTGGTTTCCGCTTTTGGATGAAAGCATCTGCTAAATGCGTAAATGTTCTGTGAGGGAACGCTGATGTGCGTCTTCAGTCTTGAAGGCTTTAACTGGCAGACACTGGCTCTAAAAACTGTCTGAGTGTCATTGCATTAGATATTAGATTAAAGAAAGTGTCATCTATTGTAAAGAAACGGCACACTTCTTGCAAAATAACAGCAGGGTAACACTTTAGTTGACAGATGATGCATGTACTTACCATAGTAATAACAGTAAATTATCCATATTTACATAAAACTAACCCTCAATCAAATCCTAACCCTACCCTAACCTTATAGTAAGTACATGTAGTTAATTAATATTACTCAGTACTTACAGTACTGTAAAATGACACATTCAAATGAAGTGTAACCAAAAGCAGTTACATTTTTATTCTTGGGGCCACTGTAGATATTGTCACACACTCTTAAAAAATAAAGGTTCCAAGAAGTTTGCACAGCGATGACGTAGAAGAACCATATTTGAAGAATCTTTAAGTGAACGTTCTTAAAAGAACCATTTTTCTTTCTTAGTGTGAAGAACCTTTTTCCACTATAAAGTAACGTTCGATCAATGGAAAGGTTCCATGATTTTCCACGGTTTTCAGGGAAAACACTAGTCGAGTTGCCCGGTAATCCTGCCATTGCATATTATGAATCGAATCGAATTGCTTTGGTTCTGCTTTTGGATAAAAGCATCTGCTAAATGCTTCAATGTAAATGACACAAGATCTGTGAGGGAACCCAGCAAGCAACAGGTTAACTTTAGACCCGATACAGTCCGGCTATGAGTAACACACTTCTAGTCAAAATAACCTTGAATTTGGTTACATGTCGTTTTTTGCCAAAAACAACTTGTGAGATGCATGATATTCAATCATGAAAGCAAAGCAAACAGTGATTACAAGGTGTTTGGTTTCATTTCTTTGACATGTTATCTAAATGATGACTGGTCTATTCTTAGGCGATGGTTTTTAGACGTCTATTACATTTTCACTGACAGCCCAAATGTTGCCTTGTTTTAGCCAGACGTCTTTTAAACGCAAAATTGCTTGCTGGGAACACTAATGTGCATCTTCAGTCTTGAAGGCTTTAACTGGCAGACACTGGCCCTGAAACCTGTCTGAATGTCATTGCATTAGATATTAGATCAAAGAAAGTGTCATCTAGTGTAAAGAAACGGCACAGGCACACACTTCGTGCAAAATAAAAGCACTTCCATTCTGTGTATTTTTATTTTTGGGGCCACTTGTAGATATTCATACACTCTTAAAAAATAGTACGTTTTCACAGCGATGACGTAGAATTTGAAGATTCTTTAAGTGAACGTTATTAAAAGAACAATTTTTTTGGTTACACTTTATTTTAAGGTGTCATTGTTACAGTGTGATTATATATTTAAGTACTGAGTAATATTAAGCAACTACATGTACTTACTATAGGGTTAGGGTAGGATTAGGGTTTGGTTGAGGGTTAGTTGCATGTAATTATACATAATTTACTGTTATTACTATGGTAAGTACAGTACATATGTAACAAGGACACTGTAAAATAAAGTATTTCCATTTTTTCTTAATGTGAAGAACCCTTTTTCTCTATAAAGAAAGTTTTGTTCAATGGAAAGTTTCCATGAATGTTAAAGGAACCATCAATGCCAATCAAGAAGCTTTATTCATGAGAGTGTGTAGTATAAGAAACACCAATAATACTGTGTGTGATCAGAGTTTGTTGATGTACACAGGAGTGTACAGTGTCGTTGTTATCGTCCGGCTTCTGGGAAGTCGTCGGATGCGTTTCTGTGGGTTCCAGAACCCGCCCGGGTCTTATTGGAGGTGATAGATTTGTGGTCTTGTAAACTGTTAGGTCTGTTCTCCGAGGCCGTTCTGCCAGATGTGGAGGCTTTGAAGGCTTCGAGAGCGAGACCCATCCAGATCAAGCCAGAGGGGATGCGCTCACTGGAAATGCATCTTGAAAGCCTGTAGGAAAGAGTTATTGCATCATAAAAATAGATTTCTTGTTAGTGGAATGCGTGTTTGTGAGAGACATTTCATGTTGAGTTTGAGTCTTGACTTTGACTTCATGGGTGGAGAAAAGTCAAGTGTTGGCCAAACTTACCTGTTGTCTCTAGCTGCGTTTCCATTAGCCTTCAAACTGCGCAAATTGAAATTGCGAATTGAAAATACGCCCAATGGAAACACATAAATTTCGCAAAAACTCCCATTTATCGCCAAAAGGTTTTTCCGCTCGCATGAGGAGGTTTTTCAGACAATTCGAAAAACAAATATTTCGCAAAACTGCAATGGAAACAGTTTTTGCGCATTTACAGGTCAGCTGACGTAGATGACGAGGTGTGTTTGGACAGAATACGAGATTACTCTTTATTACATTCATAAAAGACAAAAGAATTACAGGAATACTGGATTCTAAGCCTCAAATAAATGCCACAATCAAGAGCTTCAAGCAGAAATGAGGGAGAAACACCCAGAAACTCCTCATATGTGCCGCTCATCATAAGTATAATAAGGGTCGTTCCTCACCATTAATGCTTGGAAAACACACATACGCCAGTGCAGTGGCTGGGATATCGTACATAAACCTACCAACGTCCATTGCCATGGCTTTTGGAATGATTTTACTTATCGCAAGAGGATAGTCGCATGCGAGTTTTAGTCGCATAACATCAGTTAATGGAAACGCCGTCATTTCGCAATTGTTTTTTGTCGACATTTTAGACAAATCGCAAAAGTTTTGTGCAAATCTGTAATGGAAACGCACCTAGTCTGTCGCCTTTGGCTTTTGGCTTGCTTAGTTGGGGACATTTAATTTAATATTCAACAATATTATTGATCTGCCTGCATTGACACCATTACAGTATATGAGAGCTGAACTGAGCTGGACGATGACATCACTGTTTTCTCCAGAGCGGCTAGATATATAAATGAACTAAATTAATAACTTTTTCACAACAGAAATGAACCATCACTGAACTTACCTAAGCTGGACTATGACGAAGAAACAAACTTTGTTGCATTATTTTCCTGTTATCTCTGTAAAGCTGCTTTGAAACAATCTGTATTGTAAAAAGCGCTGTATAAATAAAGCTGACTTGACTTGGCTTACTATGTTCATAGCAAGTTGTAAATAGATTTCTGCATTTTCTGACAAAAGTGTGAGCGGTTCTGTGTTGTAGGTGTTGCTTTGTGGTTGCTAAGGTGTTGTGAGCAGTTGCTAGGTGGTTTCTTGTGAAAAAGAGTCCACCCTCAAGTCTCTGTGATATTCTGATCTCGCTTCGGTGTAAGTCTGAGAGATTGCATTAGTTGAAAATCCCAGGTCCCTGTACGTTTGGAGGTGTTATTCATGCCGCCGGTAACTAGTATCTACATGCAGAATGCACAGTGTGAATCAAGCCCATGCAGAAGAACACTGTGGTTGCAGATCTGGGTTTGTAGCTCAAGGGTTGAAGAACTGAGGAGTTGCTGAAGGCACCGGTTGTACTCGAGCGAGCGCGTTGCATTGGATAATAAACACGCAATTAGCAGGAATCTAATGTTGTGTGCATGTGTGTTTGATTTGCAGAAGTGTATCGCTCTCTTTCAGAGAGTGTGTCGCACACACAGATGCTTTTTTTGTTGCAGTGCCAACCTGTTGCAACAGGCCTGGGTTGCTTCGGCTCATTGTCCTCCTGCATAATGTTCCCTTCCTCTAGGGGACAAAGTGATAGAAGCAGGCGGGGTAGGGGGAAGTTTCTGTCTTCTTTCTTCCCTCACTTTTTACCACATGAATTTAACATTGCGGCTTTTATCTGCTTCTAGGAAGAATGATATTAAATGATCTATAGCATGTTTTTATGCTGCTGACTGGAAAACCTTAAATGATATCTCAGTTTTTTGGCTTTTGATTATTTTATATGTGACCCTGGATCACGTCACCAGTCTCGAGTCGCACGGGTATATCTGTGGCAATAGCCAACAATACATTGTATGGGTCAAAATTATCCATTTTTCTTTTATGCCAAAAATCATTAGGATATTAAGTAAGGATCATGTTCCATGAAGATATTTTGTAGATTTCCAAACGTAAATATATAAAACATGTATTTTTGTGAGTGAATGCAGCACAATCGCCAACATAAATGAACAACTTTAAAGGAGATTTTCTCAATGTTTCGATTTTTTTGCATCCTCAGATTCCAGATTTTCTAATAGTTGTATCTCGGCAAATATTGTCCAAATATAAATAAAGCTTATTTATTCAGCTTTCATATGATGTATAAAATCTCAATTAAAAAAAAATTACCCATGTGACTGGTTTTTGTGGTCCAGGGTTTGGATATGTATTTGCTCTGAGGTTTTTGTACGTTGTTGCCATTTAAATAAAAAATGTTAAGATGTAAAATACATCTAGTTAAAATAATCTAGACACCAAATGAACAAAAGGATGTTTGCTTGTGACGCGACGCTCTCATCCAGTGAAGGCAAATATCAGCCGTCATGCGAGTGAACGTCAGTGGGCGGGGCCTATGATGCGATGATGTATTGGTCGATGTCTTGCTCTGGAGGCGGGCTTATGCAAATGCATTTACCCATGTGACGTCACAGATCCCGCGATATACACCGCGCTGTTTTTGGTGCTTGATTACATAAATGCTTTGTTTACAATGAGGACGTTTTAAGATATGAAACTCGCAGGATGATTTAATGGCACAAAGACCTCTTATATATCTAAAGATCAAGGAAATTTGATCAATCTTGTCATGATCCCTTTTAAGACGTAAGTGACTGTTTATGAGAATATAATTTTGCATGGATGTGACAAGACAAAAAGACGAGAAAGAAAAGCCGCGCCGGCTAAATCTCCAAAAAGTCCAAATTTGTGTATAATTTTTGAGAGCCTGATTACAAAGACAAAAGTCTCACCATTAAAATCCATGTCCCAAACACACAATTATAATTATGTTCTCATGATAATTTCATGTAGCCGATATGTCAGACTTGTGATGCACTCATATTTCAAGCAATTCAAAACCATCATGTTGAAGTTGAACAGTGCACATCTGAAGTGTCTCAGCTGGAGGAAATAATCCATTATTTATCGGCTTTAATTTGTCAGCCCGATTTTCTTATCGAGCCGATAACGATAATAACATTAAAAATGAACATATATCGACCGATACCGATATGGTGGCCGATATATCGTGCATCCCTGCTGATGAATCCATCAGATTTTGAACTGATTCATGGAAATCTTGACATCAAACTTACTAATGTTTCAATCAGAAACATTTTTTTTTTAGAAAATAAAAAGTCACAATGTTGCTTAATTGTATATTGCGAGCAAAATACCTGGTGATGGCTCATATGGCTCATATGGAAAATAACATGCATGTATGGCTCAGCCCCACCATCTCCGTATTAAACTTCAAACTAAACAAAGTGAAGCAACAACAAGTCTTGTTTAGTTAAGTGTGTGGGATTAGTGCGTTCTCAGGCGTGTCTGCCTCGACTGTCCTCGGGCGGCGCTGAATTCACCGCGATGAGGATGACAGCCAGTTTTCATAACCACCAGTAATTACACATCTCCCATCCCATTTGATCTTCCTAAGCGTGTTGTTTCTCCAGGCCACAGGTTGGCAAACGGCGCTACCCAAATTTGACTGGCTTTTCTGGGCCGGTCGGCGGATCACAGGCAGAGAAAAACAAGATCAGACATGATGATGGTGGAAATGTTTTATTTAAGGAGAAAAGGGCTCTCAGCGCAGCCGCTAGTCTTTAATGGAGGCCGATCATACGTTCTCTGTTTATTTTGCATTAGAAATGTGGAATTTTATTTGACACAAGTGGTACCTTTTAACCAATTCTATATCACTTTAATATTACGGTACAGACTTGCTATTTTTATGTCGGTGAGACGCATGACGTGAAGCCTTTTTACCACACAGTCCTTTCCAGATGCATAAAAACTTCTTTTTTTTTTTTTTTTAAAGCCACCACACTTTTCTTTAATGCTTTTCACTCCAATAAAGCAATAGTGCCCCTGAAATGTATTTGGACACACTTACATATATATGAAAGTCATTGCAATAAATAAATAAAAAATCTAAGAATGTGTTATTTATTGAAAAGAAAGATGCACAAGAACACTTTACAAGTGAAAATAAACTAATGCAATGGCACAAGTGTGACTAAAGTGTCCAAATGTGTTTTGTATGGAGGCCATTGTTGAGGGATGAAGTTATTGCCAAATGTTTGACTCCATGTTTTTGAATCTGGCATTGGCTAAGAGTGTCCAGGTTAAGACCTTCTGATGGGCACTTCCCAATTAAAAGACCATTAGAGTCTACAAGTCTCATTAGATTAGTTTTCTCCTGGTTTGTTTGGGGCTGTGTGGCGGAGAGATCAGCTCAGCCTTTGCAAACGCTCACAAAGAGCAGTATCAGGTTCTACTGAAGCTACTGATCTAAGATCAGATCCTCTTACCTATAGTGCTGGGTGGAAGAGTGACTGTAGAAATGGGTTCAGTTGAGATTTTGCTATTTCGTTCAGTAGATATTTCTGCTCTGCTATCAGGACAAACGTTTTAGGGTTTTTTTTTGTGACGGTAAAGACATTTATTAATGTTACAAAAGATTTCTATTTAAAATAGAAGCTGTTCCTTTGAACTTTCTATTAATCAAAAATCCTAAAAAAAGGGCTTCCACCGAAATATGAAGCAGCAAAACTGTTTTCAACATTAATAATAATCATAAATGTTTCTTGAGCATCAAATCATCATATTAGAATGATTTCTGAAGGATCATGTGACACTGAAGACTGGAGTAATGATGCTGAAAATTCAGCTTTGATCACTTGAATAAATCACATTTTACAATATATTTGCACAGAAAACAGTTCATTTAAAATGTAATATAATTTCATAATATTGCTGTTTTTTTATTCAAATGAGTGCAGTCTTGGTGAGCAGAAGAGACTTATATTATATTATATTATATATATATATATATATATATATATATATATATGCATGTATGTGGATATTGAATGTGGTTATGGATACTGAAAAAATTTTCATAACATTTTCAGCAAAAATAACTACTTGTGATTAGGGGTCAGCGATATGACCAAAATCGTATATCACGATATGAGTAATTTTATTTCACGTTGTAACTATACAGATCACGATATAGATATTTTTATATATTTTTTTGCATTGAATAAGGTTTTATTTCATCAAAATTTCAACATCACAAAGAAAATAATCCTAGCCTACGTAACAAAAATTACTCTCAAGCTTCCTGCAGACAAGTAAACAGTCAGTGATAAAATAGGAACAATATATATAGACCTATTTTTTACAGTCTATGATATAGACCCTATATAGACCTTATGTAGCCCCGCCCCTTTTCAGCGCGGCGCTCGTTGTCTTCTGTCTTCCGGTCTGTATTTTCACAGCGATCTTGCGTATTTATGAATGAACGACTCGTTTTAAAATCTTCCCGGTCGACTGACATTTGTTAAGACATCTGCTTTAAACATTACAGTCCTCATGATAACTTTACATTAAGTAAATCCACTTCAAAAGCTAATTACTCCTGGACAGCGATGCCATAGAGATATACAGAGCGACCGCAAAAACGGAAGTTAAAAGACAATATTCTAAAGATGGCGGCGCCCTCGTTTCTCTGGCGCATAAGGGCGGCCAAAAAATCTCTACTGGTTTCTGCTGGTTAATTACGTCAACCGGTTTATCGCCCACCCCTACTTATGATGTATGTTATAATGATATAAACCAGCCATACTCGCCTAACCTTTACTATCATGATCAGACACTTCTAAAGCGATCTCATGTTTGTAGTGCGACCTCTACAGAAATGTCTTATTGGATTAGGAAGAGCATGACAGCAGACGTGCACGCTAGAATTATCCGAGCACACGCCCTCCTCGGATCTGTCGTGTAACTCTCCACTTTTCTCCTATAATAATAATCTCTCAGGAGGACAGATGATAGGGAGGCCGGGATGGATGCGTTAATGGAGCGCCAGATCAAAGAGCGTTAGGTTGAAAACGCGAGTCTAGATGATTAAAAAGCTAGGAGCTTGTTTACTCTGCTCTTCCGATAGGCCTCCCTCCCCTCATTCAGAAGAGTTTCCGGTCTATATTTCCCTCTGGAAACTGATAACAGGCCGTCTCTCCGCTCTGACCTGTTGATGTTTGTCTGCGCTTTTGCTCCAGTCTCCCGGCGTTTCTCTTGTGGAAAACACCCCGGGAATCTCTCGAGTTTCAGAAGAGATCTCTACATAAACTCAAGCGTATCTCATCAGATTTCCCTGCACTGGAAAAAAATAATCACACAGAAATTGCTAGTAAATGAATGGTACAATTTATTGCAAAAAAAAGTAGTTTTTTTTCTTTTCTTTTAGAATGTAATACGATAATCAAAAAGTTATTTTTAACTAAAACCAAAAACTATTAAAAATCGTTTTCATTTATTGAAATAAAACTGAAAACTTTGGGAAATGCTGAAAAATAAAACTAAACTTAATAAAACAAAAAATTATATAAGCACAACAAAACGACTAAAACCTGACAAAATTAAAAGCTATTTCAAAATATATCAATAGTATAAATAAAACAGTGGATCTGTGTTGCTGTCCACAATAATTCGAGCTCTTTCTGTAGATCAACCATTGACTCATTTGTGGCTCAATTGGAGAAACAAATGAGAATTGCAGACCTTCAGTAAACGTGTAAAGAGCGATCGCATTTCCTCTGGCTTGTTTATTAAGAGTTTAGTTCCCGAATGCTGTCATACGGTCCTGTTTAACACCACTATAGTTACTGCCACACGTCTGGATTTTATAACAATTACATGGCTAATGCGAGTGAATGCAAACCACATTCCCCTGAAAGGACAGACTCATGTGCGGTTTCTGCAACATCATTCGCCCTAAAATTAGCCGGCGGTGTTAACGATTTGTAGGATGTTGTACTGGAGACATTACAGCCTGTTGCGGTACATGATGGGGGTCCAGCGAGACCAGGCCAATCAGATTACACGCTTTTATGTCCCACTAAGAGCTTGTTGTTTCCTTTGTGTCGTTGTGGAATGTTTGATGTCTTGAATGAAGACGAGAGGAACGGGAAGAGCAACGGAAGGGACCCTGGATTTGTCATTATGAACTTGATTAAAGTGTGTGTGTGTAGTAGCATGTCCTGTGTTAAACAGTCGAGATTTCACCAAAGATTGGCCTGTGGTGGTTTCAACCTTTGACTACATGTGAAAGCCCAATTAATCTTCTGTTGACTCTTTAATAAATCCATATTAAAACTCTATGAGCACAATAATCCCTCATTCAACTCTCTTTAATAGGCTTTTCATTAGTGAAACTTTGATATATATATATATTTATGTATGTGTGTGTGTGTATACTGCTGCCTGACACTTTGACAAGTCACATGCATGTCAAATAAACACTTCTAAACAGCATATAACTATTGATCAAGCGGTATCTCCAATGCCGATATTTGACATTTTTTGACATTTGTGCACAATAACTGTCAAAAGCAGGACTTTTATTTTGACATCACTGATGTTTTCAGTTTAAAATAAATTTAATTGATTTTTTTACAATTATGTTTTTCAGATTATTTGAGTAAATATCATGTAAAATAATTGAATTTATTCAGAGCATTGTATGTAGAAAATTATGCATGTGTTATTCAATATATTTGAATTAAATAGTGTGCATTTCATATATATATATATATATATATGTATGTACTGTATACATACATACATATACACACACACATATGTATGTATATATATATTCTCTAAGATATCGACATCCAAAAATCCATATTGGTCAACCACTAATGATAACAAGGGGTTAATTGACCATGGGTTAACAGTTTCAACTGTGAGAAGCCCATAATAAGAGTATGATTCATCAAATATTTTATATTGGTTTATATTTAACTAGATATAATCTAGTTTATTTAATAAAGATTTTTTTTTATTTAACCAAATATAACCAGATTCTTCCGTTTAATCAATTAAATGCATGAAATGCTTCTTTCTTGTGTAGACCGTGTGTTTCCATCAGAGCAGGTGTGTCTGTTTTTACTTCCTTTTTACATTTCTATCATGTGCAGCGACTCTTTGAATCGTTTATAAGGGGGATTTCTATCACAAACACTTGCAACTCTGTGACTGTGATCTTCTTTTGAAGATTTTTTTACAGTTTCCAAAGGTCTCTTTTATGTTGTCTTCGTATCAAAGACTTTAAATATAAAAAGACAGTGCACTCATATCACTAATGAATGGGAGAAACGCGCAACATGGCGGAATAAGTCCCGCCTCCTAAATAAAAGAGCCAATCGCTGATCGGTAAGGTCATGGTGTCGCTACAGCTGCCGATAGAAGCGCCGGTTGCTGAAATATAAGCTTTTTAACACTCTTTGAGCGTGAGAAACAACATTTATAGGACCGTTCATGTCAGATTGTGTGGCTGATTTGAAATATGTGATTTAATTGTGAATTCTGTAAGCATTTTTTGAGATTTCAGGATTCCCCCATTCAAGTCTTATTATATTAGAGCTTCTATTGAGGTTGTAGTGTGGCCTGTATTCCCTCGCTTCAGTTTTTTTAATGGTTTGTGATTTAAAGAAGCAGGTTTTATCATGTTAGCGCGTCCTTTGGCTCACTGGCTAAACGTGAGACGTTACACGTCTAAGTTCACGTCCTTCAAAGCACTTCTGTAACACATTCACCGACTTCAGCTGTAAAGTTCAGGACTATTACTGTCAGACTGTCAGTCGTTTTGCTGAGCGATGTCTCCGTTATTATGCGTGTTTGAGGACTGACGCTTTTGTGCATTGAAAGATTATAGTTATTCAGCCTATTTATTTGAAGGGCTGCAGTAAGAAACACGTCTGGTCGTGTCTGATGGACGTGAAAACTCGAAACCGGTCTAATTAGCGCTAATGCACGCTATTATTCAGTTGCTGCGTTTTCTGTGTGTTTGTTCTGTGATGATCTTGTCTCCTGATATGACTCTGGTTCTTTCTTTAATGTGCATCTGTGGGTTTTTCATCTGTTTTATGATCCAGACGGTGGAAATCGACTGAGTAAAGCAACAGCACACCTTTCCTCAACAATACGCTGAAGTTTAATACTTGATGATCCGCCAGAAATCATTCTGATATGATGATTTGCTGCACAGGAAACATTTCTGTTTCATGTTTATTTGAAATCGAAATCTTTTGCAATACTGGAAATGCCTTTACTGTCATTTTTCATCAGTTTAATGCATCTTTGCTCAATAAATTGTACTGACTTCAAACTTTTGAAATGTAGTGTATGTCCCCATTTAGTTAGCTGGTTAAGTGTGTGTGTGTGTGTGTGTGTGTGTTTATGTGAGTGAGTGAGTGAGTGTGTGTGTGAGTGTGTGTGTGAGTGAGTGAGTGAGTGAGTGAGTGAGTGAGTGATTGAGTGTGTGTGTGTGTGTGTGTGTGTGTGTGTGTGTGTGTGTGTGTGTGTGTGTGTGAGTGAGTGAGTGAGTGAGTGAGTGAGTGAGTGTGTGTGTGTGTGTGTGTGTGTGTGTGTGTGTGTGTGTGTGTGTGTGTGTGTGTGTGTGTGTGTGTGAGGAGGTGAGTGTGTCTAGGTGAGCGTGTGCCAGTTTGTGATTGTGTGTGTGTGTGTGTGTGTGTGTGTGTGTGTGAGTGAGGAGGTGAGTGTGTCTAGGTGAGCGTGTGCCAGTTTGTGATTGTGTGTGTGTGTGTGTGTGTGTGTGTGTGAGGAGGTGAGTGTGTCTAGGTGAGCGTGTGCCAGTTTGTGATTGTGTGTGTGTGTGTGTGTGTGTGTGTGTGTGTAATAAAGGGTTGAAGTGGAGATGCATGGCAAAGCTCTTAAAGTCACTGGGCCGCGGTCTCTTGTTTTAGTCATTAGAAGAGAAAGGAATGCTGGGATGTATTTGTGTCTGTCAGTGGCATGTTATACAACACATTCCTCAGGAGTTTTCAGGCAAACAGTCTCTTAGAGGGGCTTCATCGCATTTACAGCACAGCAAACATCAGTGTGTGTGACTGCGGCTAAACACACTAATGGACCGGTGTTTACCTCAGGTCATCTCTAACTCTGGCTCAGTGTAATCTCTGATGATCTGTTGTCTTTCACACTGTTTATACTGTACTTCAGTGTTATTCACACTATATGCTGCAGTTTCAGGTTAGAAACATATGAAATGTTGAGTTAATTGTGGGTTAAATGAATCATTCTGTAATTATTTACAGAATTATTTATCTCGTAGTGATCATGTCTGTGAAACTCCAAAAATGTACGTTATTCTCCTCTTCTTGTCATTTGAAGAGGGCAACAGTGATGGAAGTATTTCTTTTTTCCATTCATTTCTCCCAAAGTCTTCTTTAAAGAGTTTTAAGCCATGAACCAAACCAACCAGCAATGAGGACAATCACAACACTACTAAGGCCCCGTTTACACGAAGGGAAGACGCAGATATTTCCCTGCGGTTTGGCCTCTCATTTACACGAAAACCTTGTTTATATCACAGAAAACGATTATTTCTAAAAACTCCGGCCAAAGTGGAGATTTCTGATAATGCCGGTTCTGTGTTGCTGGTTCAACTGGGAGAAACGGGGTTTTAGGTTCTCAAACGTCACATTACGCGCCAGAAAATGCTTAACGTCATGTGAGCGCCCTAGGAACGTTGTTGTCGATTCTGAGGAATCTGATTGGCTTGCATGGCTTTATCCTTCTCACTGCCGCCCAGGTTTGGCACAGTTATGATGGCGCTCGACGGCGTATTTATGCGTGTTGATGTAAATGACAACTTTTTTGAAAACGATGTTGTGTGCACGATGTTATTATTGAAAACGGAGGGGGGGAAATATTCGTTTCCCATGTGTAAATGTGGCCTAACTTTGAATTGAAACAAAGACGTTTGGGAAAATCAGTCAAAAGTACAAGACTGTGAACTTAAAGGCTTTAGTGAAGGAAAGAACTACAATCCCATGAATCACTGCGAACAGTATTGAGAAATATAAAACTACTCATTTGCAAACGTTGATTATATGCATAAAAACAATACATTTATCACAAAATATGCATATTATTACACACGTTTAAGTATTGTGAGAGCGTAGAGAGATCGACTCGATTATGCATTCGCATTCTTCATGGCAGTGGGCGGAGCTACAAGCTCTTTTGGTGCATTTTGCTTTCTGATTGGTGGATTTTCTGTATAGCATCATGGGTAATGCAGTTTTTCACCAGGAATTCTGTTGTTAACACGATTTTGTTTTATTTTAAATAAGCTGAAATAATGTGTCTGACGGTTCAGCAGACACAATCGATTAACAAGCTCGTAGCTCACAGTCGGGCTGCTTTTAAAAGTTATCATTCAAAATAGTGAAACTGAATTTCACTAACACTGATGAATAAGCAGGATAAGGTAAGGCTATTAAATAGCAGTCCCACAACTAGTTTTTGTTAATACAATGCAGTTAGCAAGCCTGTATGAGCCACCAGTCACCGAAAAATATAGGAAATAACACACACACACACACACAAACAAATGAAGTGGTATTTTGGGTTAATGATACGGAAACTTGAATTGTTAATATAGAAACTGAGTCTGATTAATAAAATGAACTTCAAACCTGCATGCAAATCCAACGTATAAGAAACCTGAATGTAATATTTCATTCACAGCTCTGGTTTCCGCAGTAAGAGTCGATCTGAGAGAGATCTAGAGCTCGTGTGTGTGTGTGTGTGTGTGTGTGTGTGTCCAGCAGTGTTTCAGGATCTGTAATGAATGATAATTGTCTGATGAGATTCAGATGTGGGCCGTTGGGTTTTTATTGGTTCGGTCTGTGGGTGGAGATCAGATTCTGCACTCGCTCAGAGATAAAAACATCAGAATGAACATCATGTTAAACAGGGATTGATTCCTGACACTCAGCGTCTGTTTCCCTCTATTTGTGGTTTTGTGTGAATTTCTGGTGGGAAAAATCGTATTCTCAGGGCTTGCGTCATATGTTATTGTGCGTTTCTTTCATATATGTCACAAGGTCAGTGCATTTGTGTATTTCTATAAGCTTAATGTCCGCTTTGATCATGACCCGCTAATGTGCTCTACGTGATTAATGCTTTTATTAATAGAATCAGAGGACTTTGTAAACAGTAATGAGTGTCATGTGGCTTTTTCATCAGGATACATCAAACATAGAGGACCGGCACAGGAAGACTGTGATTAGTGAAGGAAAAGCATGCAAATAGATCTTATATGCTCATGACACAGACACTACTGTTCAAAGTCTGGTTAATAAGCATTTCATTTGCATTAAATTGATCGAAAAAGACAGTAAAGATATTTATAATGTTACAAAAGTTTTCTATTATAAATAAATGCTGTTATTTTGAACTTTCTGCTCATCAAAGAATCCTGGAAAATAAAATGTACCACAATTTCCACACAAATTATCAGATGCAAAACAGTTTTCAACATTAATAATAATCATAAATGTTTCTTGAGCATCAAATCATCATATTAGAATGATTTGTGAAGGATCATGTGACACTGAAGACTGGAGTAATGATGCTGAAAATTCAGCTTTGATCACAGGAATAAATTACACTTTACTATATATTCACATAGAAAACAGCTGTTTTACATTGGAATAATATTTCACTGTTTTTACTGTATTTCTGATCTAATAAATGCAGCCTCGGTGAGCAGAAGAGACTTTCAAAAACATTACAAAAAATCTCACCGACCCCAAACCTTTAAATGACAGTGGAAAGTCTTGGGAGTGAATCAGTGAAATTGTAATGGTTATTTATGTAATAATGACCATATTAGCAACATTTTGGCAACTGCAAACATGGTAATAGCAATTTTTGACAAAAGCAAGACGCATTATAGTTGATGAAATGTTAGTAAACCTCTGTTGTCAGTGGCGCCGTGGTGTTTACTCTCTTCAAGCTGTTGTTGAAAACGGCGCGCTCTTTCTGGACAGAATGTATGGCTGGAGACTGCGAGCTCGAGGTTTGGCTGGTTACATGCTAGATCTACATTACACCACCAACAAGCACATTTCCTAGGGGTGGACCGGTACAGTTTTGGGGTCACTGTTCCACATGAGTTCGGTACAACAGGAAAAAGCAACAAATCTCCAATGCTAGGTTTCTTTTCATTTATCACTTAAGGGCTTATTTAGTAAGATTATGCCTGAAAAGGTTTTGGATTTTTTTTTTTTATCATGTTCAGTAAAAAAAAAAAAAATCGTGTATAATATCATGACTTGCTGTTTTTGTTTGTTTGGTTTTTATTGGATTTATATGATATTTGTATTTTTGTAATTGAATTTTTGCCATGGAAATAGCTTTGAATGCTGACATGGACACTAAATAAAACAATCTGAATCTGCATCTTTTCATTTATTTTGAACAGACAGTAGTGCAAATTAGTTTATTTACACCTATTGGCATGTAGTCCCATAGTTGGTGCAGTACAGCCTCCTTTAGTGTATTCAGCAGTAAACAGAATGGACTCTAGCGTATTTTTTTGTAGGACTGATGAAAAAACAAAAGGTATTTGGTCATAATCAGCTACAAAAACTGAAACATTATACAATTATGACAAATAAAACCTAGTTTAGTTTTTGTACTCCTGTAGTGTAGTTTTTCTGCCTAGCTCCAATGATTGGCACATCTGGATGATGTCACTGCCTCCGAAACTTTCGTCCGTCATAAAAAAATTCGGATCGGACTAGATATTCTGCGTTTTTTGCATCCGTTGCAAGCATTCTGAGAGGTGTTTTGACAACTCAGAGCCACCGTACTCAATCCAGAATGGGGTCTGACATGTTGATCCACTTCGTCTCGCAACAACACAATGCATGACAAACAAAGTGTGGAATACAAAAGATAAAGACTCGTCATCAAACTGAGCCACTGACGTCCTGAAGTAAACTTTGAATCTCTCGGGAGAATCCCACATCGGGAGAATCCCACAGCGAACTCTCCTTCATCTCGACGCAATCTCAGGACGCAATATTCCCTCTCTTTTCTCTTTTTAAAAAGAGATAGGAGCACAAAATCACCCTCACTGCTTGATGACAAAAGTTTTTCATTTATATATCAATATGGCTATCTAATAATAATAATAATAATTACTATTATTATTAAATACAAATATTTGCCATGCCAATAAAGCTAAAACTGAAAACATGAACTAAAAACATGTATTAATCTCAGTTAATTTCAACATTTACTAATACATAAAATAAAAAAAGTTGTATTTGTTAATATTATTTAATGACCTGAGCTGACATTATTTTATGTATTTTTATTTTTTTTAAGGTTTAATTAATACGGCAACAAATGTAGCTATTGCTCATTGTCAGTTAATGAATAAAGCGACGTTATGTAAGCAGGTACATTCATACCGTGTGTTTACATGCAGTTATTATAAAGCCTCTTACAGTAAACAGAGGTCAAAAGTTTACTGGTGTGTGTTTGAGTCACGCTGTGTGTGTGTGTGTATTCATGTGAGAAAAGTCCCCTTCATAACTTAATCTGTTTTACTGCAGTTTTAACTGTGTGTCGCAGACATTTATCTGGAATTGTGTGTGTGTGTGTGATGATTTACTAAACTCCATTACTCCACATCAAAGCGTCTCAGATCTCACGCCGCTCTGACAACAAAAGCCATATTGTACACTAGATACTGACAGAAAACGCTTCATGCTTCTCAAAATCACATGCTCTCGGTACAGCCGGCCAAGAGTTACGCCGTGTCCCGCCGATGACCTTTCCTCACACTTTTCCTCTGTTCATGACTTCAGAGTCGAGTGTCGAATCAACCGTGCCGTTCCCAAACACTCCTCCTGAGTTCACAGACGGCCTCCGGGAATAAGCTCTGTGGGGTTTTCTGACGCTTCAGCACTTTACATCAGTTTCATGCTGGATCTGCAGGTATAGTTTCACATGCACTTTTATTTGCACTAGTCTTCTTCTTCTGGCCAAGGACAGGAAGAGATGGTTTGATTGACTTATTACGGTTTAATTCAATTTTGCATGCTAATTAGTGGCTGGCTTATCTGAATTTGTTCAGTCTTTGTGGATTGTCGTACAGGAAACTTGTACATGCATGAAGAATTTGTATTTTTTTGGTTCTGTCAGTGATTATCTATGATTATTTCACAGATTCAAAGTGAAATAAAGTTGTGCAGATGAATGTTGAGTTTTGTTGCTTCTGACAACTTTGATTGATCAACTTTACATGTTAATCAGAGTTTTAGTTCTAATCAGCTGTGATGGCAAAACACAGCAATTCTGTTTTAGAAACGACATTTTTGACAAAGTTTGACTTTGTACCTATCCATTTGGTTGTGAGTGCAGTGCGCTTGCACAGAGACTCCGCCCACACACACTTCTGATTGCCTGTGACTTTTTATCCATTTGGTTGTGAGTGCAGTGAGCTTGCAGAGAGAGTCCGCCCACACACACTTCTGATTGGCTGATTTTTGATTGGTTTGGTTGCGAGTGCAGTGAGCTTGCAGAGAGAGTCCGCCCACACACACTTCTGATTGCCTGTGACTTTTGATTGGTTTGGTTGTGAGTGCAGTGAGCTTGCAGAGAGACTCCACCCACACACACTTCTGATTGGCTGATTTTTGATTGGTTTGGTTGCGAGTGCAGTGAGCTTGCAGAGAGAGTCCGCCCACACACACTTCTGATTGGCTGATTTTTGATTGGTTTGGTTGCGAGTGCAGTGCGCTTGCACAGAGACTCCGCCCACACACACTTCTGATTGCCTGTGACTTTTGATTGGTTTGGTTGCGAGTGCAGTGAGCTTGCAGAGAGACTCCGCCCACACACACTTCTGATTGCCTGTGACTTTTGATTGGTTTGGTTGTGAGTGCAGTGAGCTTGCAGAGAGACTCCGCCCACACACACTTCTGATTGCCTGTGACTTTTGATTGGTTTGGTTGCGAGTGCAGTGAGCTTGCAGAGAGACTCTGCCCACACACACTTCTGATTGGCTGATTTTTGATTGGTTTGGTTGCGAGTGCAGTGCGCTTGCAGAGACTCCGCCCACACACACTTCTGATTGCCTGTGAATTTTGATTGGTTTGGTTGCGAGTGCAGTGTGCTTGCAGAGACTCCACCCACACACACTTCTGATTGGCTGATTTTTGATTGGTTTGGTTGCGAGTGCAGTGTGCTTGCAGAGACTCCGCCCACACACACTTCTGATTGCCTGTGACTTTTGATTGGTTTGGTTGCGAGTGCAGTGAGCTTGCAGAGAGAGTCCGCCCACACACACTTCTGATTGGCTGATTTTTGATTGGTTTGGTTGCGAGTGCAGTGAGCTTGCAGAGAGACTCCGCCCACACACACTTCTGATTGGCTGTGACTTTTGATTGGTCTGGTTGCGAGTGCAGTGCGTTTGCAGAGATTTGATTGATTTTGACGCATCTTGTAGTCGTGTCAGGTCTGACAGACAAATTGCTTGTCTAAGGCAGCTTTTGTCGTGTGTGTGTTGCTGTCTAACTGAAGGGTCTGGACACACTCTCGGCGAGAGGCTGTTTTCACACTCATTCAGATGGTCTGGAAAATATGTGCTGAATGATTCTCGTTTTCCCCCCTCTGTTATTGACTTAGCAAGCTGCTTCTGTCATGAGCAGGAATCATGAGGGAAGCCATGTGTCATTTTGCTTGTTTGTTTGAGAGGAGTGTTATCTAGACAAGTGTTTTAGCAGATTTTTGTTCACAGATTCTTTTCCATGATGTTGCATCATTGTGATTTAATATCTCCATTTGGCACATCAGTTCCCTTTATATTTTGTTAAAATGAAAGTAATGAAATCTTAAAAAATAATAATTTTCAGTCATTTAATGGGACTTTTAATCTGCCTTTTGGTTTTAAAATGAAGTGTTTTTACAATGCAAGTGAACATTGTAAAAAAAAAAGAGAGAAAAAAAGCGGTTTTGGAACAACAGGAAGAAAATGATTAAAAAAAAGGTTTCAAAATGCATCTATCATGACACTAGATGTCCATCTGATGATGAATATGTACATATTCTGATAAAAACTGCAATTGCAAATCCAGGTTTAGTGTGTTTGTTTGTAGGACTGCACATTTTGACCAACATTTTGTGATTATACAGTACATCAATATGGCTATATAATAATAATAAAAATCAGTTTTTACTCTTTTATTATTACTGTTATTACTGTTGGAATATTTCACTGTAAAATAAATTCAGTATTTA